>NC_087220.1:2982028-3267574 GCF_015104395.2 Macrobrachium nipponense
GACTCCCACCATTATCAATTAGCGAATGACAGAAGAAACAACATATCTCCCACAATATATTTCGCAAATGTAACTTCTTCTGTCATTCCCTACTTGATAAGGCTCAACAGTCCATTAGAAGGAGGCCTTCTGGCCAATGTTCAGAGATAAGATTCAGTGCTCCTTTGTTCAAAGAGGGGTGGGCTAGAAAATTTAGGCACCCCCTACACAGGACAGGCCTAAGGTTCTTGACAAATCAGAGCAACAGTGCAAAACCTCTACGGAAGAACTTTACAGAAGACCTCGACAAATGCCGTGCAAAAATGCCCAAAGACCCACCTTCAATGGTCGGAGTGTGGAAGAAGAAAGTGTTTTGATTGCCAATGACAACAGTGAGAGATGACATAAAGGCTTTTCAAGAAAAGTGAGATAACCACTCACATTATGATTCTTTAGAACACTCCCCTCCCATAATCACATATAAAATCTAGAAGTTGTGTCAGGAAGATTAAATCCAAAATAAAAGGATCAACAAAGGGAAGAGGCAGAGAGAGAAAGAGCAGAAGATCCTACAGAAGGCAGAGAGAAAAAGAGCAGAAATCAAGAAAAATGAGCAGAAGATCTAGAGGAGATGAAGGCAGAAGATGAGCCAGATCCTACGAAGCAGAGAGAAGCAGATCAGTCCTACAGAAGGCAGAGAGAAAAAGAGCAGAAGATCCTACAGAAGGCAGAGAGAAAATGAGCAGAAGATCCTACAGAAGGCAGAGAGAAAATGAGCAGAAGATCCTACAGAAGGCGAGAGAGAGCAGAAGATCACAGAAGGCAGATGAAGGAAAAGAGCGAAGATCCTACAGAAGCAGAGAGGAAAAGAGCAGAAATTCCAAGGCAGTGAGAGGGGAAGAAGCACGAGTAGAGAGGAAGTGTGAGTGTGAATGCGAAGTGTCGATTGCGGCCCGTATGGGCATTGTGAACTTATAGAATTGGAGTGCCAATAAATATAGAACGAACTTATATAGAACAGACGTGGAAGGGAGGTTATATGAATTTAAGGACTGGAATAAATGCATATAGGGATCACTTGTTTCCTTTTTCCTAAGATTACAAGACAATCAAGAATATGGAAGAGCAAACATCTTTTGCACAAAGCAAATTAACTATATATCTTTGTCAACACAAGTTCCAGAAGAAACCACTTGGTAAAAGCTACCTTAGATTGTAGCCCCCACTACACACACACACACACACACACACACACACACACACACACACACACACACACATATATATATATATATATATATATATATATATATATATATATATATATATATATATATTAATTGTATAATTACCTTTTGGATTTTTTCATTACGAAAAGAAGCAAAAGAGACCAATCCTAAATTTAACTTGGGTCAGCTGCAATTATAATCAAGAATTTGATAGATAGTAATCCAAGAGAAACCAAATGTTTTAAATTCTACAGTAGAAAATGAATAACGAAAGCTTACAGCAGTCAACAAATTACACATCATTAATAAAAAATAACATAAGTGCAGGTAACAATCACAGAAAAACTTTATTTAAGTCCCTGACGTCAATGGCACCTACGTTTTCTTTATTGAACGTAAGGGATACTTCGTCGGAAATTCCAAACGCTATTCAGAGCTTGAGAAAGAATGAGTTTATGACTAAAGATGTCTAATCTTCATTCATATGATTATTGGATAACAGGATTTGGAGCGGCTACAGTTCAGTTGCCCACGGGTTTCGTCTGCTAGGGAATCGGTGGAGTAATACAAACAAGATGGCGGCGGTTTGTTTTGGCGCAAGTTTTGAAAACATGCGTATTGTTAGAAAACCCAAAAACCTAAAAAAACGGTAATGGGGAACCCTTTTGGGAAGCGGGGTTTTTGGGTGGGGGGAGAACACATGAGTTTTGGTTAAAAGTTAAAGAAAACGGTAAGGGGGGACCTATTGGGAAACCGGGGTTTTTTGGGTTTTTTTGGGGGGTGGGGGGAGACACAGACGACAACAATGAACACGGAAAACCACGAAAAACCCTAGAATTGGTGAGATTCTTATAAATAACAGAGTTCCTACAGTTTATTTGGCCATGGGTTTCGTCTGCTAGGGAATCAGCGGACTAATACAAACAGGATGGCTGCTGTTTGTTTTGGCTTACAAGTCGCTGCATGTTCGGGTTCGGGCCAGGTCGGTTCCGTGGGTTCGGGTCGGGTCAGCTGCGAGAACTACTTACCTTGGCGGAGTAATTACGGACCAGGCAAAATGGTGTTACGCGGCCTTGGCAACTAAACTGTAAACAACCCAGCGCTACAGTTCAGTTGCCCACGGGTTTCGTCTGCTAGGGAATCGGCGGGGTAATACAAACAAGATGGCGGCGGTTTGTTTTGGCGCAAGTTTTGAAAACATGCGTATTGTTAGAAAACCCAAAAACCTAAAAAAAACGGTGGGGAACCCTTTTGGTAAGCGGGGTTTTTGGGTGGGGGGAGAACACATGAGTTTTGGTTAAAAGTTAAAGAAAACGGTAAGGGGGGACCTATTGGGAAACCGGGGTTTTTCGGGTGGGGGGAGACACAGACGACAACAATGAACACGGAAAACCACGAAACCCTAACAGACGAAACCCGTGGCCAACTAAACTGTAGGAACTCCCTCTACATTCGTTCCCCGTTGTGTTAGGCTAACCAAACTGTTCCCCATACTCAGTTTAGCTGGCCACGTTTAACGTCTACTAGTTGGTTGGTTCATGAGATGAGTAGCTTAGGTAATGAAACTGTCCCCCTACTCTACATTTCCCCCTACTCAACATTCGTAGACCGAACATATGGGCTATTAGCCTGATAGAACGTTCATGCATGAAATGCGATACCTGGCCAACTGAAGTGATCGTAACCAAACGAACCAACCTAACCAAACTTAGGCCGTGTGCCCTTACCTGGCCGGGGGTATAGTATATTAACAGTGATTGCTACCTAACCAAAGGAACCAACCTAACCAAACCTAGGCCACATGTCCTTACCTGGCCGGGGGGCGAACCCTGTGTAGTATGTTAACAGTTATTGATACCTAACCAAAAAAACTTGTCCGTACGGATGACTGGCACCCGTAACTCCTTACTGATATATAAACAAAGTTAATATTTCCGAGAATACATTGGTTAAAGTTAAGGCCAAGTTCTTTGTTCGAACACGTGGACTGCTAGCGAACGTGAATGTTCGGATGTGTTGAGCAGCCCTGACTTCCGCTTAGCGATAAATACACTGACCTGCTTTGTTTCCACAAATAAATGAACATAAAGTGCATTTACATTGATAAGCTTACCTTGGAGATGTTGCGAGTTGTCAAATGATTGGCCTGTCTCCCTCCCCCCACCCCCCACAAGAAATATAGAAAATCGGAATCGTTCAAGTCTTCGGGGTACAGGATTTTTTTTTTCTTTTTGGGTGGGACGGTTGTTTTTCGTGGTAACTGAACAACCGGAATTTGTGGACGAGGCTCGAGTGCAGATGATGAATCCGTTTGTACATCGACGTCTTGTGATTGTTTGGTTTCAGCGACATTGCACCTCATTTTGGCGGGTGTTGAACCTACTTTAGTTAAAGGATATGCACGTTTAATTAAATCTAAAAAGGCTTTAAATGGACAATCAACTTCAGTTAGATAACGTTTTTTAACACAAGCCACTGAAATCCCCAAGTAGGCCGGTTTTCATTAAATATATTGTCGGGATTTTCTTCGACTTTTATTATTTTTGTTAGGATTCGTGCCCGGATGTTATGGGCCGATGACAAGGCCTTGAGGAGGCGCACTCTCTAAAACTATCTGGGTTGGATTCAATAAAATTTGGTCAACAAAATACAGTTTTATTACAAAAAATAAACATTTAAACACATTAACAATACTCTGAACATGAACGAAAGAGCATCACGGGCGGCTAAGCCAATGTGCATTAAGAACCAACACTGAAATTGAAGTTACTAGCAAAATTCCACGGCACACGCAGTTTCTTACTACTCTTATTAATTTAATTCAAGGAACCTGAAAGCTCTCATGGCTTTGTTCCATGGTAGCCCTTAGGGTCTTTGATATCACTTGCTTGAAAAGCATCAAGTCCACGACTGGACGAAAAATCTGAACAATACGAGACCCATTTACTCTAAATCACAAACAAATGACATTCTTACTCTTGCAGCTTTCGTTTGCTGCATAAATCGAGTCCCTCATCGCAGGGATGACACATCTATACATGGATAAAGATAACTTACAGTTACGATGGAATTCGACCTGGCATGGCAATAGCTGGGAGCCGGAGAACCGAGAGACACACAAATATCACGGTACTTACAACGTTCAGGACTTGGGCAGGAATAAGGCGTTGCTTCGCCCTTCTTCAAAAGAAACTTACGCTTTTCCGCATAAACTACAGAATTGTTGTAATTCAGGCGGGAATCATCGTTTATTTAGACATTACGGAGATCACTTAATCTATTTTATTTCTGAATGGGAAAAATTACAGTTACGTTATCATCTGGGATCAAGGAATTGACTCAAAGTTCTGGCTGAAGGTCATAATCTGCAAATTCTTGAATGGCTATGGAGTCCTTGGCTCCAAATCTCTACATAGACAATTTAGCTCGTACTAGGGAATAGCAAATTATATTTATTAATGAAAATTCATAATGTCTTCATTACTATAAGACGCGCTCCTTCCCCGCCAGGCATTTAGGAATTACGTCTTAACTGTCGTGTATTGGACAGCTTTCTGTTCAATGAATCGCCCGCGAGATCTCTCAGTCTTGCCCCAATTTAACGCAACACTTGTGAAGTTAAATGGCGGGGATCTCGAATGATCAGTTCGAAATTCACGACATATATAATTAGGGAACATTCATCGCGACACAAAAGCACAATGTCCTCCATAGTGATGGGAACGGCGGCAGGGAATTCCACGTGTGCGGGACACGAGAAAGAAATGGAGGAAGCAGACATGGTTGCACTGAACAAGCTGAGATGCAGGAACAGACTAAGGGCGAAGGGTCGGGCAGGGTTAGGCAAGGTCCGTTCATGGTACTAGTTATCTTGGCGGAGGGATTAAGGGCCAAGTAGAAGGTTTCATGAGGGAACCGGTGATATAAATGAATAAAAGAGGGCTAGCATGAAAATAGGCATCGGTAGGATTCATAAAATAAATATTGGTAGGAATCATACAAAAATTGGAAATAAATATCGTAGAATGTACGAAAAATAAAAAATGTAGCTCCTACAGATTAGTTGGGCAAGGGGAACTTGTGGTAGGTAATGAGCAGTAGGTTTCGTGTCCGTATGGGTGGTAGAAAATAATAAAAGAGGTCTAGCATAAAATCAAGAATTGGTGAGATTCTTATAAATAACAGAGTTCCTAAAGTTTATTTGGCCACGGGTTTCGTCTGCTAGGGAATCGGCGGACTAATACAAACAGGATGGCTGCCGTTTGTTTTGGCTTACAAGTCGCTGCATGTTCGGGTTCGGGCCGGGTCGGTTCCGTGGGTTCGGGTCGGGTCGGCTGCAAGAACTACTTACCTTGGCAGAGTAATTACGGACCAGGCAAAATGGTGTTACACAGCCCGGGCAACTAAACTGTAAACAACCCGGAGGGTTGATTACAGTTTAGTTGCCCGGGCCGCGTAACACCATTTTGCCCGGTCTTTAATCACTCCGCCAAGGTAAGTAGTTCTCGCAGACGAACCGCAGCCGACCCAAACCGAACCCACGGAACCGACCCGGCCCGAACCCGAACATGCAACAACATGAAAGCAAAACAAACAGCAGCCATCCTGTTTGGATTAGTCCGCCGATTCCCTTCGATATTTAAACCTTGCCCAACTAATCTTTAGGAGCTCCACTTTATTTTACATTATTCGATATATTTACCCTTGCCCAACTAATCTGTAGGAGCTCCACTTTTTTTTTTTTTTACATTATTCGATATTTTTACCCTTGCCCAACTAAACTGTTGGAGCTCCAATTTCTTTTACATTAATCAATATTTTTACCCTTGCCCAACTAATCTGTAGGAGATACATTTTTTTTTACATTCTTCGATATTTTTAACCTTGCCCTTCAACTAATCTGTAGGACCTCCATTTTTTTTACATTCTTCAATATTTATTTTCCTTCTACTTGGCCCTTAATCCATCCGCCAAGATAACTAGTACCTGGAACGGACCTTGCCTGACCCTTCGGCCTTCGCCCTCAGTCAGTCTGTTCTTGCTTCTCAGCTTGTACAGTGCTACGATCATAAGTACCATGTCTTCTTCTGCCGATAATTTTTCGTGTCCCGCACGCGTGGATTTCACTGGGCAACAAAACTGTAAGCACTCCCGAACCTCGTCCACAAATTCCGGTTGTTCAGTTACCTCGGAAAACGACCGTCCTGCCAAGAAAGAAAAAAAAATTCTGTACCCCGAAGATTTGAACGACTCCGATTATATTTATTAAGTTCTATATTTGTGGAGGGGGGGGGGGGACCAGCCAATCATTTGACAACTCGCAACATCTCCAAGGTAAGCTTATCAATGTAAATGCACGTTATGTTCATTATTTTGCCGTAATAAAGCACGCCATTGTATTTCCCGCTAAGCTGAAGTCGGGGCCGCTCAACACATCCGAACATTCACATTTGCTAGCAGTCCACGTGTTCGAACAAACAACGTGGCCTTGACTTTAACCAATGTATTCTCGGAAATATTCACTTTGTTAAGATATCAGTAAAGACATACGGGTGCCAGCCATCCGTAAGGACAAGTTTTATTGGTTAGGTATTAATAACTGTTAACATACTACACAGGGGGGTCCAGGGTGGCAAAGCCCCCCGGCCAGGTAAGGACATGCAGACTAAGTTTGGTTAGGTAGGTTCCTGTGGTCAGGTAGCAATCGCTGTTAATATACTATTCTGGGGGGTCCCGGCCAGGTAAGGACATGGAGCCTAACTTTGGTTAGGTTGGTTCCTTTGGTTAGGTAGCAATCACTGTTAATATACTATACTGGGGGTTCGCCCCCCCGGCCTGGTAAGGGCACGCGGCCTAAGTTTGGTTAGGTTGGTTCGTTTGGATATGATCACTTCAGTTTTGGCCAGGTACCGCATTTCATGCATGAACGTTCTATTAGGCTAATAGCCCATATGTTCAGTCCACGAATGTTGAGTAGGGGACAGTTTAGTAACCTAGGCCGGGAGCTCCTACAGTTTAGTTGGCCACTGGTTTCGTCTGCTAGGGTTTCGTGGTTTTTCGTGTTCATTGTCGTCGTTTGGGTAGCCTAACACAACGGGGAACGGGAGCTCCTACATTTTAGTTGGTACGGGAGCTCCTACAGTTTAGTTGGCCACGGGTTTCATCTGCTAGGGTTTCGTGGTTTTTCGTGTTCATTGTCGTCGTCTGTGTCTCCCCCCACCCAAAAACCCCAGTTTCCCAAAAGATCCCCCATACAGTTTTTATTAACTTTTAACCAATACTCCTGTGTTCTCCCCCCCACCCAAAAACCCCGCTTCCCAAAAGGGTCCCCACCGTATTTTTAGGTTTTTGGGTTTTCTGACAATACACATGTTTTCAAACCTTGCGCCAAAACAAACCGTCCACCATCTTGTTTGTATTGCTCTGCCGATTCCCTGGCAGACGAAACCCGTGGGCAACTAAACTGTAAGCGCTCCATATATAAATATATATATATATATATATATATATATATATATATATATATAATATATATATATATATATATATATATAATATATATATATATATATATATGGCTCTTCAGGATTTGTAGTTAGAAGCATATCCAAAAAAGAGCAAAGAATTCAAGAAGGCCCATTAAACAGACTGTTTTAAAGCTAAGGACCATATTTCGGTGGACTGACTCCCAACTTTACCAAGTAGTGAATGACAGAAGAAGTTATATTTGCGAAATATATGGTGGGAAATATGTAGCTTCTTCCGTCATTCACTACTTAAGAAAGGTGGGAGTCAGTCCATCGAAATACAATCCTCAGATTTAAAAACCAGAGAATTTTAATGAGCCTTTTATCCTTGGGTGTTTTCATGTTTTAACAGAATATTCACACATCACACACACACACAGCGGACACACAGATAACACAACACACACACACACACACACACATATATATATATATATATATATATATATATATATATATATAGATATACATATAGTAGATATATCTATCTTTAATATGTTATAAATATATCTCTTATGATAGATAGATATATCATATATATATATATTAATATATAATATAATCTATGATCTTATATATTCTTATAGATTATACCTATATATTATATATTAATCTATATATCTATATATATACTATAGTCTATAGATGTATATATATATATCTATATATAATATATATATAATATATATAATATAATATATATAATAATATATATATATATATCTATAGAATATTATATTAATTTTAATAATATATATATAGTATATAAATATATATATATATATATCTATATATAGATATACTATAGAATAATATATATATATATATATACTATATATAATATATATATATATTATCTATATATAGATATATATATCTATATGATATTATATATATATATATATCTTATAGATATATATATATAATATATATTATTAATATAGATATATATATAGATATCTATATTATATATATATATATATATATATATACTTATATATATATATATAGCTACAAATATATATCTATATATATCTATAATATATATATAGTATATAGATATATATATATATATATATATTATATATATATATATATCCTATAGAATATATATATATATATATATATATATATATATATATTATATATATATATATATATCAGATATATATATATAATATATATATATATATATATATATATATATATATATATCTATTATATCTATATATAGATATATATATCAGATATATATATATATATATATATATAGATATATATATATATATATATATATATATATATATATATATATATATATATATATATATATATATATTATGTATATATTTATATCTAGGGCACAATTTTTCACGGATACAACATTCATTGAATAGAATGGCTTTCTCACTGTTAACCAGCTTTTTTGAAATTGCTTCATATTTTCTAATTATTTTCTTTACTTCATTGTTCAGGTTACTAATGGACACATAATGGGGTTCTTTCCATTTACTCCAATATTTTTACACGCGACAGCTGTTTCGTCAACCTATACGTATTGACGTTTTCAAGCGTACTGATACAAATATGAGCCTACATGCGTTTTGTGACGTCATGAGGACGGAAAGGTAGTACAATTGCCAGATACCTAGTTTTAAGTATTTACAAAAGACTATAGTGGAACATAAAATAAGACAAATAAAACTATATGTTAACAACAGAAATTATATAAAAAAGTTGAAAGTAAGTTATTATATACACATATACATAAATATATATTAATTACATATATGTTTAATTCACTGAAAGTCAGTGTGCGCTCCTGTCCGCGTGTGGGGGTTTTGTCCCACGCGGTTGAAGGTCTGCTTCCTACACGAGGGCAAGGAATGGTCTGCCTCACGTTGGATGTTAAGGCTGGGACGTTTGCATTGCGATGCTGACTGCTTCTGATATCAATAAACGATTGTAGTTGCCTTCCTTGTGTATTATTTTGGTGTTTGTGAGAAGTTCTTGTAATGATGTTTTTTTATTCTGGGTATCCACAAAGTGCTGATGAATGGCTCCTTGGTTTCTGTGGGCCTGCATGCGACGTTTGAGTGTGGTGTGTGTGTCCGATATAGCATTTTTGGGGGGACTGACATTGCTCGTCAGCACAGACAAATTTGTATATTATATCAGATTTAACCTCTTTCTCCGTCGATGGGGCCGTACTATTTTTCATTACCAAAGAGGCCGTAAGGTTTGGTTTGCAGTAAATCCTTGCTGTTATTTTGTTATATGGCGCTAGGGGGGTGGTTCCTCTTCGCAGTATACCAAGAATGGCTTTCCTTTCATCTTCGTGGTGTTTGTTGTATGGTATCTGATGGTATATCACTATTTCTTTGTCTTTGTCTTGTGTGTTGTTCCTCGGGGTCGGGTTATGGAAAGCCTCTAATCTCTTTTTGACAACTTGCTGGATCATGTCATCTGGATATCCGTTATTTGTGAGCAGCTGTTGAACTCTATTGATTTCTTCGTTAGTTGCTTTCCACGTGGAACAGTGTGTTATGGCGCGTTTTATGTATGCATTTACCACAGATCGTTTATATGCATCAGGGCATTCTCCTCTAGCATTTAAGCATCTTCCAGCGTCTGTCTTTTTAGTGTATACGGTGGTATTGTATTTGTTGTTCTTTTGGGTCACAAGTACGTCCAAGAAAGGGAGCATCTTCTCATCACTTCTTTCTACCGTAAAATTTAATGTAGAATTTGCTTGGAGTTTATTTACTACTTCTTCTATGTCATTGTTGCCCTTTGTTGTGATAAAGATATCATCAATATATCTCCCATAGATTCGGGTGGGTTTTGGGTGTTCTTCAAATGTGACCTCTTCTGTGTGTGCCATGTATGCGTTTGCGAAAAGAACCCCGAGGGGGAACCCATTGCCACACCGTCCTTTTGTCGATATATTCGCCCCTATATCGACAAAAGGACGGCGTGGCAATGGTTTTTTCCCCCCTCTTCGGGGTTCTTTTCGCAAACGCATACATGGCACACACAGAAGAGGTCACATTTGGAAGAACACCCAAAACCCAGAATCTATGGGAGATATATTGATGATATCTTTATCACAACAAAGGGCAACAATGACATAGAAGAATTAGTAAATAAACTCCAAGCAAATTCTACATTAAATTTTACGGTAGAAAGAAGTGATGAGAAGATGCTCCCTTTCTTGGATGTACTTGTGACCCAAAAGAACAACAAATACAATACCACCGTATACACTAAAAAGACAGACGCTGGAAGATGCTTAAATGCTAGAGGAGAATGCCCTGATGCATATAAACGATCTGTGGTAAATGCATACATAAAACGCGCCATAACACACTGTTCCACGTGGAAAGCGACTAACGAAGAAATCAATAGAGTTCAACAGCTGCTCACAAATAACGGATATCCAGATGACATGATCCAGCAAGTTGTCAAAAAGAGATTAGAGGCTTTCCATAACCCGACCCCGAGGAACAACACACAAGACAAAGACAAAGAAATAGTGATATACCATCAGATACCATACAACAAACACCACGAAGATGAAAGGAAAGCCATCCTTGGTATACTGCGAAGAGGAACCACCCCCCTAGCGCCATATAACAAAATAACAGCAAGGATTTACTGCAAACCAAACCTTACGGCCTCTTTGGTAATGAAAAATAGTACGGCCCCATCGACGGAGAAAGAGGTTAAATCTGATATAGTATACAAATTTGTCTGTGCTGACGAGCAATGTCAGTCCCCCCAAAAATGCTATATCGGACACACAACCACCACACTCAAACGTCGCATGCAGGCCCACAGAAACCAAGGAGCCATTCATCAGCACTTTGTGGATACCCAGAATAAAAAAAAACCATCATTACAAGAACTTCTCACAAACACCAAAATAATACACAAGTAGGGCAACTACAATCGTTTATTGATATCAGATGCAGTCAGCATCGCAATGCAACGTCCCAGCCTTAACATCCAACGTGAGGCAGACCGTTCCTTGCCCTCGTGTAGGAGGCAGACCTTCAACCGCGTGGAACAAAACCCCCACACGCGGACAGGAGCGCACACTGACTTTCAGTGAATTAAACATATATGTAATTAATATATATTTATGTATAATGTGTATATAATAACTTACTTTCAACTTTTTTATATAATTTCTGTTGTTAACATATTTATTTATTTGTCTTATTTTATGTTCCACTATAGTCTTTTGTAAATACTTAAAACTAGGTATCTGGCAATTGTACTACCTTTCCGTCCTCATGACGTCACAAAACGCATGTAGGCTCATATTTGTATGTAATTACGGGCTGCTCTGTGAGCAAGAGCCCGTGCTGGCACAAGGCCAGCTTAATCTTAAACAACATATTTGTATCAGTACGCTTGAAAACGTCAACACGTATAGGTTGACGAAACAGCTGTCGCGTGTAAAAATACTGGAGTAAATGGAAGAACCCCATTATGTGTCCATTAGTAACCTGAACAATGAAGTAAAGAAAATAATTAGAAAATATGAAGCAATTTCAAAAAAGCTGGTTAACAGTGAGAAAGCCATTCTATTCAATGAATATATATATATATATATATATATATATATATATATATAATATATATATATATATATATATATATATATATATATATATATATATATATATATATATATATATATATATCTATATCTATATATATATATGTATATATATATATATATATATATATATATTATAGATATAGATATATATATATATATATATATATATATATATATATATATATATAATCTATATAGATCTATACTTAATAATAATTATATTTATATATTATAATATTAATACTATATAATATATATCTATCTATATCTATATATAATTATATATCTATATATATATATATATATATAATTTCACTACAGTTGGCATTTGAGGAAACATGATTTCCTCAACCTGTGGCACAGGGGACACCATGTCCTGTGGTTCATATCTGATGGCGAAACTTCCTTTGCTCTTGTGACTGGCAGTTAATCTCCTAGCGTTTTAAATTCCATTGGTTCAACCACTTCTGTGTTAGTATCAAAACTAAATATAAAATAAAAGAATTCTTCTGTACAATTTTTAAAAATTTGCAATTATAAATAATTTCAGATGAAAATAACATAACAATTTTATGTACAGAAAAATCAGTTAATCAAACTTGCCTGGTGATCGTAGAATTACTGTTTCGTTCACTCTAATTTAAATTTCTTGATTTTGTTAAATTGTCGGTAGTATTTTTATTGTGTAAAAACACTCATTCCAATGTCTACCTCGGTGAGCAAATATACAATACCTTGGCTTCTTTATTTATTCTTTAAATAAACGACGGATTTTCTGCAAGGTCTGTCGATTCAACACAACGTCCTTTTGCTCAGCAGACAAACTGTCTTACATGAGAAATTGAGGGTACAGGAACGGTCGTATAACTGACAGATAGGAATTATAATGAGATTAGTACCTAGAATCCGACAACCCTGGAGAATGAGTAACCTCTCCAGACAAGCATAAACATGGGTATAATTTAAGAACAAAAAGATAAGTCCAACAGCTCAGACACAGGGACAAGACAATTAAAGGATTGTACAGGGGGACAGCTGACAACATTCAGATTTTTGGTAAACAAAAACTTATTCACAAAACATTAAACATACATATACAAAGAAAATATCTCTAAGGCAACTAATTTTTATTTAAGTCTGTGATTATATCTTTGAGGTCATTCTTAAAGACTACAAATACAAGGGTCTAAATGAAACAGGCCATGACTAATATTAAAATTACAATGGGAAGTAAGTTGTATTATGGCAGATTCTAAAGGATTTTGTGATAAGACATCTTTTGATCTTGCAATTGCTGAACTACCAACCCAATTTATACGGTGGTTGTTTTCACTTAAATGAATGAATATTGCATTAGATGTTTGGCCAGTTTTGACAGAATAATTTATGCTGTTTTAATCTTACTTCTAAGCCCTTGCTCGACTGTCCGAGATTAAAAGAGGGATAGTCCATACATGGAATTTTATATATTATGTTGTTGCTTTCCCTGAGGCCATTTTTTATTTAACATTCCTTTTAGTGTGTTATTATAGGAAAAAAACAAGGTTGACCTTAAAGGCTTTTAACATTGATTTAATGGTTTCAAATCCGTTGAAATAAGGCAAACTGAGAATGTTCTTAGAATTTTCTTTCTCCGTGTTACACTATAAAACTTTTTGTGGGCTTTATTATAACAAATATCTAATATATGTGAAGGATAATATATATCTTTCCCTATTTTTCTTATGTATTCAATGTCTTGATCCAAATATTGGGGACTGACAGTGCGCAATGCTCGTAAAAACAGAAGGAAAAATTTATATTTTGATTTTAAGATGGTGGCCTGGATAAAAATGAACATAAGTTAAGTTGTTGGTTGGTTCCCTATAAATACTGAATTTACATTGAAATGGTTCTCTATATATCAAAACATCTAAGAAAGGGAGGCCATTGTCTTTTTCCAATTCTAGAGTAAACTTAATCGATGGTACCTGGTTATTTAATTTAGAGAGTAAATCATTTACATCAATACCAGCAGGCAGAACAGCTAAAATATCAACATATCTATACCACTTTACAGGAATATAAATGATATTGGGTAAAAAGCGTTTTTCAAAGAATTCCATGTACAAGTTTGAGAGGAGTGGTGATAAAGGGTTGCCCATTGCCATGTCAAATATTTGTTGGTAAAATTCACCATTGAATATAAACTTACAATCACAAATGCACAAACTCGTGAGTGAAATAATATGTGACTTACAGGTAGAGGTAATTCATGCTCAGTTAGTTCATTATTAAGATATTCTAAAATAGAATCTTTAGTAAAAAGAGTATATATATCAAAACTAACGAATCTATCAGTGGGGCAAAGAAAGTAACACAAGGAAAAATCAGTTTTGCTTGTACATTCATTGTAAACATTAATGAAGAAAGTACAAAGTACCACGAATATTTCATAAATCAGTGATGCTGCTGCACTAAGAATTCGTATAGTTATCAAGTCTATGCAGATGGACAAGGCTTATTTGTGAGTGGCTGAGTGCATAATAATTGGCACCTTTATGTTTACGTAGAGATTGGGAGTCAAATGCATGACACCGATGGCCACATTTGAGGGCCACCCGTTCGATTCTACTTTTACCATTAGTTAAAAAAAATGTAATTTTATGGAATGGATCACAGGGATCCCACAAATCTCTCCTCCGAAACACCTCCCCAATTAAATTATTCTTATGTAGCCACTATTGCCAAACACAACCGACTGTGAACAGGTGACACTTAGGCAACTTATTGCCTGTTCATCTGCATGTTAGTGACCATGTCAAGTTGGAGGGTATATTTATGTATTGTGGTCCTTTTGAAATATTCACTTTAGATTCAGTAATGAACTTATCCCTAGGGAAAGCATTTAGACCATATAAGAACTTGGTCTATTTCCTTGAATCTTTATTGAGAACAACATTGAATGCAGTCTGAAAGTACACAAATGAGAGGTGTTGAAATAACTGTTAATTTAAGTATGCATTACAGGTATGGAATAATTAACTCGACATTGTTACTGAATAGATAATCAATGTAGTCACTTAATACATAAAAGTTTCTATGCTAATATCAGTTACTTAACAATGATAATATGTTTTAAACAATTTCTAGGTTACAAATGAAAGTTCCTTAGTAAGGGAACTAACTTCACAACATAGTTATCAATATAATCAATAAAGGGAGGTAACCATTCAAGTAACACAGCCCATAATCTTATAGAAAATGGGGTTGTTTTGGGAGAAGATGCCGGGAACTGCCGCAGTATTTCAAAACATGTTACATTGCTAGTCTTGTGTGGCCATCAGCATAAGATACCCGGTGATTCAAACTGCCGCGGGAACCTCTTCCCTGCAACCTCCACGCTCGCCGCGTCTGGTGTTGCCGCACCCTCACACTGAATATGGATGGCTTGAGAGAATTTGTATTTTTTTTATTGGACTAAATTGATTTGAGAGAAAACTCTTTCTACAAAAGCAGATGAATGTGGAAGTATTTTTGAATTTGTCATAAAGCAGGAAACCTTTTCAAATTTAGTAATATCAAGACCATCTCTTATGACTTAATTTGTACCAGAATTCCTGAGTTGAATTATAAATTGGAGTTACAACTTTTTCATATTGGTATGATCTCAATT
Organism: Macrobrachium nipponense; assembly: GCF_015104395.2. Classification (NCBI taxonomy): domain Eukaryota; kingdom Metazoa; phylum Arthropoda; class Malacostraca; order Decapoda; family Palaemonidae; genus Macrobrachium; species Macrobrachium nipponense. The sequence goes on from NC_087220.1 coordinate 2,998,049, forward strand.
ATAAGCAGACCTCCAAACAAAACACCCAGCAGCCTAAATAAGACATAACCTGAACGGGGTTGAACTTGAAACCTTGAATCCTGGGCCAGTAGTAGCAGCCTATGTAGCACGTAAAATAATTACGATAAAAATATCTTTGGTTTATTAACGGAACCCTTTTTAGGTTTGCATTCCCCACATTTCTAGTCACTTGTTAAAGATTAAGCTGGCTTTATGCCAGCACGATTTATAATTGGGTAAGGATTTCTCATGCAAAAGGACAAGAGTTATCTATGCTATTACTTGAGTATTTAATCTTAACTTTACATTTAAGTATATATGATATGATTGATATTTTTATTCTCAATTGTAATTTAGTTTTTGTTTCTCATTGTTTTAACTCTTTCAACGTTTTCCGTTGTTTCTATTTAATTTCGAGTTCATGATATACTGGATTCTCTCTCTCTCTCTCTCTCTCTCTCTCTCTCTCTCTCTCTCTCTCTCTCTCTCTCTTCTCATAGAATCTGCTCCCTTTAGATCCTGATGTTAAATAAATGAAAGTAAAGTCACACTCCTAAGTTAATTAAAACAAAGGTGGCTTCAGTTTATGACTAGACCGGTAAAGCTTGAAAGATTTCAGCCATTTTGTGGCCACCTCCAAAATCTTCTATGCATTATTACGACTCCTCCTGTGAGGAATTCCTGTCACAACGATTTTATTTTCTAATATTTTTGAGTATTCACTTGTTTCCATGCTATTTGTCTTTTATTATAGTTATTAGTGTCTGTCTCATAAGAAATTATTGATTGATTTTCACTGCGTATTGCCGTCTGTCAGGTAATCGACAGACAGGAACTATGTTACTGTATTTGTATTCATGTGAAAACCAAATGTATTCGCATGCCCATATATTTTATAAAGATATGTACGTCTACATTGCATGACATAATAAGGGTGAAAGAACCACATCTATTCGAGAATGACACTTAACATTATTTTATCTGATTTTGCTATGTTCTAGTACGTAGTATCTGTGGTGCGCTTAGCACCGAAAAGATGGTTTTACACAAAGACGTAGTCTTTTGACATATAAACGTCAGTAGACGTTTTAGTAACGAAGTATAATTACTGTTTTAGTTATGATAATTCATTTGTCTTTATGTATGTGAAATTGTTCTTGGTGAATGTATTGCGCATATTACGTATGGTAAGAGTTGGTGTCATTGGGTCTTGTTTGTGCCTCTCGCCAGAGAAGCCATTAGGAGAGGTCAAAAGATCGGGAGGGGAAAAGAAGGGTAGTAGTTCGCCCCTCTGAACGCTCCTTTGCGTGCCCTCTAGGGGTGTGTATGCGTATGTGCGTAGTACACTGTATGGGCATGATATCGCCCAAAACTGTATTGACACACACCACCAATTAATTCACTACATTTAATAAATATGTTGAAGTTGCACACTATTATATTTGGAATTTATTTTTGACAACGAAGTTGATAATTATTGTAGAGTTTTTTATGTTCATGAAAACCTTGTACGTCAGTTCTACATTCGTGGTAATTGAATAACTTGTCTCTTTTCCCCAACAAAACCCGAATGCAGGACGGAACGGACAGCTTCTTGGCTCAACTTTTGAGGTGACCTGTTATCGAGTGTTGTGTAGTGATGTGTGTGTGGATTTAGAAAGGGCGATTGCCCTGATTCTTTGAATTTTGTCGTAATTTGTTTCATTTGAGTGCCATTGATTTACATTTCCCCTTGAGTGATTAATTTCATTTGTCACTTATATATTATTACTCTTTGATATGTTTAACTTTTAGTTATTAAATTAGTTTTAACTTTACATTTATCAAATGCGTTTCAATATCCCTCGATTTTATTTCATTTTTCCTATGTTTCAGTTTTGTGGATGGTGAATATAAATTGATCTGATAAACCTTTATTGTGTTCATGCTTTAAGGTTATGCAAATAACTTTTAGAAACGAGATAACACAGCGGTCCTCTAAGGTCTGAAAATCAACCTGTAAGTACTCGCAACATTTAGAGAGAGAGAGAGAGAGAGAGAGAGAGAGAGAGAGAGAGAGAGAGCACGTACCTCTCGTCGTATCTCGTGTAGTCGATTTATGATCTAAGTTCATGTCTACAAGGACTGCTCAGTAAGTGAAAGTACTTAATTGTGCTACTATTCATTAATGATATTGGTGTGTTATCCTCGTTAATAATGAATTGGGTTGAGAGATATCTCCCCGTAATTTAGAAACCGCAAAGGGAGTTTTGTGGAGTTGTTACGTAAGGCTTTTAGCGGTTTTTGACCAAGTAACAACGTTAAGCATATAATACAGTCCACTATAAGTCCATCTTTTTCGCCACAGCTTCTCTCCCTTCTTGGTCCTTCGAACCGGATGTTTAAACACTTCCGAATTAGTTATTCTGGATACTGAACACATTATTTTGGACTTTGTAACTTGGAATCAGATCATTCTATATCACCATCGTTTGTTGTTGGATTGTTTACAGCTCCTTTCCCTTAGTTAGAGTCATTTTATGCTGGCACATTGTTTCTTGAACAACCACACACACACACGACAACCTAAGATAAATGGTCGACAACTAGGTGAGTGTCATTCTCCTTTTTTGAAGGTAGATGTGGTTCACATATAAGTATTGAGATGTAACGAGACGATGTGTATTCTTCCGTCTCATTGCAATTTGACTTTTGAATAAGAGTTTTGTAATACGGTATTGACCAGTATTATTTTTGTAGAACACAGATTGTTAACTTGAATGTTTTTCTGTGTATCAGTGTTTTTCGAGGAAGTGTTGTTACTTCGATATTATTGAGATTTATATTGTAATTGTTATTGTCAACTTTGTATGTTTTGTAAGGTGATTTTGCCTTAAAATTTTCACCATGGATGCAGACAATTGTAGTAATGCACTCATTTTGTATGAGGCTGCTATAAGTGAAATCGAACGACGTTTGAATGAGGTAAAACGTGTTGAACAGTTGTCTACAGCAGTAATTAAGCTGCGTTTAGGGTCCCTTCAGAAAGCAGCTGATTCACTACAGACAGCCGCTTCTGAATACTATAAGGAGATTAAGGGTCGTGAATTAGTAAATGCTATAACGAGGACTAACGGTTACCTCTCTAGCGCGGACAACGAAATCTCCAAACTCACCGATCGGTTAGCAGCACCCACACCCTCGCCCGCCCCAGCACCCGCGCCCACACCTGTTAATCCGACACCTGCGGTACCTGCTACCCCTAGTATTCCACAACCTAAGTTGCCTCAAATTACGATACCTACTTTTGATGGCAAAATTGAGCAGTGGTATCCTTTTTGGACTGTTTTTAAAGCAGTTATTCATGATAGGCAGGACATGAATGATGTCATCAAGTTTACTATGCTGAATAGTTATCTTAAGGGTAAAGCACGCGAAACCGTTGAGGGTTTAGCTATAACTGCAGCTAATTATGCTGCAGCGATAAACCTACTGAAAACTCGTTTTTCCAACGTTGGGAAATTAGAAGAGAACTTAAGAAATCGGCTGTTAAGTTTACTGCACCCTGAGCATGATGCAGAGCAACTAATGGATTTCCTTATGAAATGGAATAGCATCGTTCATCAGTTAGACGCTTTACCAGGTACTGCGAGTGGCGATTCTAATGAGAAAGCAATTATCAAGCGGTGTTTATCAAAGGAAACATTGCAAGCCTTGTATCAGAGATATGATACTTGTGAACTCAGTGTAGATCAATTGAGAAAGGGCATTGAGAAATTGATTGAGCGTTTAGGTAGAAATAATATGCATAACCCCACACCATCACCGTCCAACCCAGTTAAGAGTGGCAAGGATCGTAACACGAGTTCGAAAAACGAGCGTCAAGCTAATTCGCCTAGTAGTGCTTTCAGAACTAATGTCAAAAATACCCCTAAGAAAATAACTTTTTCTTGTTGTTTTTGTCAAGGCGAACACAGCGGTAAGGTCTGCACGAAATACAATACTTTAGAGACTAGAAGAGCTCGTATCAATGAATTACAACTATGCTTTGGTTGTTTACGAAAGGGTCATCGTTTATTTGAATGTAACAGTAAGAGTAAGGCATATTGTTTTAACTGTAATGGTAAACATCATACATTCTTATGTGCTAGACTATTACCTAATGCTACGAGCGTCAATGTAAATTCGTCTCAGCAACCTTCTAGCACCAAATCAGGTCATAGTAGAGCTGATAATAAGCCTATAGAAACAGCTCAATCGCAGCCTAGTTTCAGTACTAGTCAGAAATCAGCTGCCACGAGTAATCAGAGTAATTTTCAGAATAATGTTAACAGTAATCAAGTAGCTGTGAAAAATGTCGCATCTCTTCGACCGACAGCGTTACCGACAGCCACCCTTCTATTGAGTAATGATGGGAATTGGATCCCGGTTCGAGCATTTTTAGACAGCGGATCTCAAAGAACGTTCATTAACCCAGATGTTGTTGAGAAATTGAACTTAGTGCCCATAAAACAAGTGGAACTTACATTAATTCCGTTTGGAGATAATGTTGAAACTAAAATGTTTGATGTAGTAAGAGTAATGGTTCGAGCAGGTACTAAACGTATCAAATTAAATGCTGTTGTTTGTAATCATGTTAACACTTCCATACACACACCTGGTCTACACAACGTGTATCTGCGATTGCAAGAACGAGGTGTTAAACTGGCAGATAAGAATATTGAATCAGATACCCTCAGTGATATAGGGTTGATTATTGGTGCTGATTATTATAATGCATTTGTGTATTGTCACGATAAATATGATGATGTATGTTTGCTTGGTAGCACCGCCGGTGCTGTTATTTTTGGTCCTATACCCAATTGGGCTTGTAATGTTATCAGTGATGATGAAAATGTAAGATCTGTAATAAGTACACAGAGTATAGTTTGCTCGAGAGTCACTGCTTCTGTAAATCCTCTTGACGGTGAGGATATTTCTAGACTGTGGTCATTAGATACGATCGGCATCGCGAAGGATGCGCGATCCTATACCGATCAAGCAGCGATCGAACATTTCAATGAGACTATTGTAAAGACTGATAACAAATATACGATTGATTTGCCATTTAAGAGCGATGCCAGACCCCCTACGGGTTATAGAAAAGCCTTAGGTCAATTATATTCACTTAAGAGAACCTTTCAGTCTAAACCAGTCATGTTTGATCAATATCAGTCTGTTTTAGATGAGTATGTTAAGTTAGGATTTATTGAGGAGGTAAAGTTAGAAGATAACTCCTTTGATCCAGTTGATGGTATTAATCATTATTTACCTCACCACCCAGTTTTCAAGGAATCTGCTACGACTCCAATTAGGATAGTTTTCAATGCAAGTAGTAAGGAGTCACACCATGCAAAGTCCCTCAATGATTGTTTACATGCGGGACCTAATCTGGCAACGAAATTGACAGATATGCTGCTGGAATTTCGTCAGAACATATGCTGTAGTAGCAGACATAAGTAAGCTCCTCCTTAGAATAGGAATAATTGAAAATCACAGAGATTTCACAAGATTCTTATGGTTTGCTGATAGAGATTTTAAGCATGTCAAGACTTTCAGATTTAAGATTTTATTGTTTGGAGCTACTTGTTCACCTTTTCTGTTGAATCAGACAATACAGTATCATTTGCAAAACTATTCAGATCCCATCGCCAGCTCAGTCAAGAAGTCCTTTTATGTGGATAACTTTATGAAAACTTATGAGAAATGTGAAGATTTAGAACTCGAGAGTAATAAGGTAAACCAAATTATGCTGGAAGCTAATATGCCTTTGGGAGAATGGGCTAGCAATTTGAGTTCATTTAATGATAAACATAGCCCAGATACTGTCAACTTGAATGCAGTAAAACTACTCGGTCTCTTGTGGGATACCTGTAATGACTCATTGAGTGTAAAGATGCCTTCTCAGATTGTTACATATTTGAATAATCTAGGAAATGTTTGTACTTTGACTAAGAGAAAGGTTGTGTCTCTCCTTTCAACCATCTTTGATCCTTTGCGAATATTGACCCCCGTAACAATTAAGGGAAAACTATTTGTGAAGAAATTGTGGGAACTGAAAACTGACTGGGATGACGAACTGATGATGGATTTAAAGAAAGAGTTCGATGAATTGTTAAACCAACTCAATTCTATTGAGGAGATCAAAGTCCCTAGATCTTGTTTTAATGAAGGAACTTGTAGCTTACATGTATTTGTTGATGCTTCTCATGTGGCTTATGGAGCCTGTGCGTATGTTGTTAGCAGTAAGCACACAAGTCACTTGCTAATTAGTAAGTCTCGAGTAGCTCCGAGCCCCCCACTCACTATCCCCCGTCAAGAATTACTTGCTTTGACTATAGGCATGCGCCTAGCTGTTCATTTGCTAGAGATTTTTGGGGAAAATTTTTCAGATTGTACTGTTTGGAGTGACTCCCAAGTAGCTTTGAGTTGGGTATTTTATGAAAGATCTAAAGAAGTGTTTGTAACCAACAGAGTAAAGGAAATCAAGGACTTGAAGTCCAGTCATAACATCAGGTTGTTATATGTTAAGAGCGAGGATAATCCTGCTGATTTAGTTACACGAGGTATTTCAATGTCTCTTTTGAGTAAGTCAGGTTTGTGGTTTCATGGCCCGACCTGGATTATTGACAAAAATAAGTTTCCAGAACAAGAGGATGTAGTTTACATAGAGCCTGTTAATGTAAATGAAATTATTGTAGAACCAGTTTTGAGAAACCCTGATGATGATGTACTTGTATTTAAATGTTCTGAGTTCTCCTCATTGAAACACGCATTAAGGATTGTAGGTAGATTGATCTTGTTTGGGAGAAGAATATTTCCTGATAAATTCAGGGAAAGTAATAATTTACTTGTTTTAATCAGAATCATGCAGCGTCAAGCTTTTCCAACGTTATATTATGCGTTGACTAATGGGTTACAAACCAGTTCTAGTGTTCCCTCTGAGTTAAGGAATCTTATCAGACAATTAGGACTTTATGTTGATGAAAGTGGTGTCATTCGGTGCCAAGGAAGACTTCATAATGCAGAATTGCCAGAATTCGCTAAGCATCCAGTATACGTCGCCAGCCGACACCCCTTATGGCAACTTATAGTGTCTCATTATCACATACTCAACTTGCACTGCAACACGAATACACTTGTGGTTATATTGAGACAACAGTTTTGGGCTGGAAAAATGAGACAGTCCGTTAAGAAGATCCTGAAAGAGTGCTTATTGTGTAAGAAAGCACAAAATCAACCTCTAAGTCTGCCTGGATTTCCCCCGTTACCACCCGAACGAGTTAAGCATCAAGTCCCTTTTTCCTGTGTTGGCGTCGACTATACGGGAAACATTAATGTGGCTGAAAATGAAGCTGAGAACGAGAAGGCGTATGTCTTGTTGTTTACATGCGCTACGTCAAGAGCGGTTGCCCTATATGTGTGCAAATCCATGAATGCACAAGAATTCCTCTTTGTTTTTAGACAATTCGCGGCAAGACACGGACTTCCGAAAGTTTTAATAAGTGATAATGCGCCAAACTTCATTGCAGCCAATAAGTTTCTAAGAGATATCAGCGAAGAGCCCGAAGTAAGAAATTATCTGACGGATCATAATTTAGAATGGAAGTTCATAACACCCCGATCACCTTGGAAAGGCGGCTTTTACGAGAGACTGATCGGAGTGGTGAAATCGTGCTTACAAAGGGCCGTGCACAGAAAAAGAGTTTCGTTTATAGAACTCAATACCATCGTCGCCGAAGCCGAGAACATCATCAATAACAGGCCACTAACATATGTCAACGAAGATAACGCCGACATCGCGCTCACCCCTGCCAGACTCTTATACGGCAGAGCTATTACAATGGCTCCTCCTTTGAACAAGTTCGTCGACGTACCTTTCAATGAGAACGTCGAATTGAGGGAGAACTATGCAAGACTGTGTGAGACGATAAGAAAGTTTGAGAAATTGTGGCTACTTGACTATTTGTCTTCTCTTAGAGAGAGGCACAGAAACATTGAGTCTTCAACCATCTGTCCATTAAGCATAGGAGATTTGGTCCTTATAGTAAATGATAATTGTAAAAAGCTCAAGTACCCTTTGGGAATCATCGAGAAACTCCACGCAGGTCCTGATAATGTTAAAAGGACAGTCGAAATAAAAACAGCAAGTGGAAATTTTACGAGACCATTGAATCAAGTCATTCCACTCGAATGTAATGTCAGAGAGGAATCAACAACAGAAAGCAGACAGAATGAAGTAGGCGAGACCAGCGAGGCCTCAAACGAGGCTAGTCATATAAACATGACAACAAAGAAGACGATGGAGAGGGCCGAAACCAAGGACGTAGGAGACGGCCTAGAGAGTGTTGCAGAGGATGACCCTACGACCTCAACAGGTTCCCCACCACCAGTGATGTCTGATCGTCGGCCCATGAGAAGAACTGCTGCTAAGGCCGACGAACAAAGAAAACAGTTGATTCGAGAAGGAGCGTTATAAGGACACTATACATGTGTTGTATGAATTTTTTGGTGGGGGAGGGTGCGAGGAATTGTCTACAAACGATTTTATTTTCTAATATTTTTTGAGTATTCACTTGTTTCCATGATATTTTTCTTTTATAGTTATTAGTGTCTGTCTCATAAGAAATTATTGGTTGATTTTCACTGCGTATTGCCGTCTGTCAGGTAATCGACAGACAGGAACTGTTACTGTATTTGTATTCATGTGAAAACCAAATGTATTCGCATGCCCATATATTTTATAAAGATATGTACGTCTACATTGCATGACATAATAAGGGTGAAAGAACCACATCTATTCGAGAATGACACTTAACATTATTTTATCTGATTTTGCTATGTTCTAGTACGTAGTATCTGTGGTGCGCTTAGCACCGAAAAGATGGTTTTACACAAAGACGTAGTCTTTTGACATATAAACGTCAGTAGACGTTTTAGTAACGAAGTATAATTACTGTTTTAGTTATGATAATTCATTTGTCTTTATGTATGTGAAATTGTTCTTGGTGAATGTATTGCGCATATTACGTATGGTAAGAGTTGGTGTCATTGGGTCTTGTTTGGTGCCTCTCGCAGCCAGAAGCCATTAGGAGAGGTCAAAAGATCGGGAGGGGAAAAGAAGGGTAGTAGTTCGCCCCTCTGAACGCTCCTTTGCGTGCCCCTCTAGGGGTGTGTATGCGTATGTGCGTAGTACACTGTATGGGCATGATATCGCCCAAAACTGTATTGACACACACCACCAATTAATTCACTACATTTAATAAATATGTTGAAGTTGCACACTATTATATTTGGAATTTATTTTTGACAACGAAGTTGATAATTATTGTAGAGTTTTTTATGTTCATGAAAACCTTGTACGTCAGTTCTACATTCGTGGTAAATGAATAACTTGTCTCTTTTCCCCAACAAAACCCGAATGCAGGAACGAACGGACAGCTTCTTGGCTCAACTTTTGAGGTGACCTGTTATCGAGTGTTGTGTAGTGATGTGTGTGTGGATTTAGAAAGGGCGATTGCCCTGATTCTTTGAATTTTGTCGTAATTTGTTTCATTTGAGTGCCATTGATTTACAATTCCCCTTGAGTGATTAATTTCATTTGTCACTTATATGTTATTACTCTTTGATATGTTTAACTTTTAGTTATTAAATTAGTTTTAACTTTACATTTATCAAATGCGTTTCAATATCCCTCGATTTTATTTCATTTTTCCTATGTTTCAGTTTTGTGGATGGTGAATATAAATTGATCTGATAAACCTTTATTGTGTTCATACTTTAAGGTTATGCAAGTAACTTTTAGAAACGAGATAACACAGCGGTCCTCTAAGGTCTGAAAATCAACCCGTGAGCACTTGCAACATTTAGAGAGAGACGAGACGAGAGAGAGAGAGAGGAGAGAGCGGAGAGAGAGAGACCGAGAGAGAGAGAGAGACGAGAGAGAGAGAGAGAGAGAGAGAGAGAGGCACGTACCTCTCGTCGTATCTCGTGTAGCGATTTATGATCTGAGTTCATGTCTACAAGGACTGCTCAGTAAGTGAAAGTACTTAATTGTGCTACTATTCATTAATGATATTGGTGTGTTATCCTCGTTAATAATGAATTGGGTTGAGAGATATCTCCCAGTAATTTAGAAACCGCAAAGGGAGTTTTGTGGAGTTGTTACGTAAGGCTTTTAGCGGTTTTTGACCAAGTAACAACGTTAAGCATATAATACAGTCCACTATAAGTCCATCTTTTTCGCCACACCTCCCATTTAATAAGCATCTCGTTTAATATTATCACCAGTTTAAGAAATTTAAGAAAATTGTTTAAAAAAAGGAGAAAAAAAGCTCAGATCCAAATGTGCATATTAAGACGTACGTTTGGCAGAGATAACGCCAAAGTTCAACCGAGTGACACTTCGAAATTGTAGATATGATTCAACAGTTTTACATCTGGTTTTATTTCAAGGTATTTTATTCTTGTAAGTTTATTTATATTATAACTTTTATAACAAAATTCGATGCAATAAACTAAATTTAAGAGCAGAACGATGCCAATAATTACTGAAATAGATAGTATAGGCCTAAGCCGGAGTCAGTCAGGAATCGGAGGATTAAGGCGAATTCTGTCGTGTTTACATCGTCACTCATGATTTCCCATTCTGGTTGTATTCCTTTCCATTCAGGAATACATTCCTCTTTCTCATACATTCCAGTTTTAACATGAAGACATGATACACTTTGCAGCATGCATATATGCATATTAAGAGTTCAGTGTGAACTCAGAGCTACTATAGTCACTAAGAGAAACGACACCTCCTGGGAAATAATAATAATAATAATAATAATAATAATAATAATAATAAAATAATAAATAATAATAATAATAATAATAATAATTGTCGAGAAAAGGAAGGATCCAGATCATCCAGTTTTCCCCGACAGAAACTTCACAAAGTTCAGTTCAAAGAAGAAGAAGAAGACGAAGAGGAAAGGCATTGGGGTTGAAACTTGAATGTGAATTGTCTTCATATTTTTGTCTGTTGCTTTGAGCGCTGGGCGAAGACCTGTAATTTCTCCCTTAACCTATTACGAAACGTGTATGTGATTATAGCAAAAAATCAATTGACCGAAATGTTAGATACAGGGACTAGTGTATGAAAGAACAATAAATTGCATGTAACAATCTAGATCTTGCATAGCGTCACCGAAGTGACGTTTGGGCAAACTCTAGTGATGTCCCCAGAGCAGCTCCTAACTCGCCCATGTCCTAAGAAAGAGGATACTCTCATAGTCAAAACCAAACATGTTACAGGTAGTTTGGTGGATGTTTGGGTATTTCTACAGAAGCAATCCGCAGTGGCCTAGACTATGGCAATTAACGTTTTCCTATGTTATTTTACTTGCTGTACAAGATTTGAAAGTAATTTTATGGCGGGATCACAAGCTGAAAAACAAGCTGGCAAAATCCCCCCCACATTAACCTAATCACTCTAGCTGCCAAATCCACCCCAGTCACACTTTCCTCTACACACTACAGCATACACGCAGGACAATTGACCTACAACTACACAAAACATAAAACAAAAAAACTCTCAAAACACATGTACTTACCAATCAATCCAGTTACTCCGGGCTATCCTGTGCTGTCCACTGGTTGAGGTCACAGATACCAACAACAACAACCAAGAACCACAACCCAATAACAACAACACAACAACAACCAAGGACTACAACCAACAATTCAACAATCAAGGACCACAACAAAACAACAACAAAAAAGGAACACAACTACAATTCAACAACAGAGCAAACAACCAAGGAACACAACCACAACCTCACACATAACAACAAAACTCAACAACACAACAAAAGACCACTACACAACAACACAAAAAATCACAACAGTACAGGCACAACAACTCTAAGCAAACAACACTAACTTAACAACAACCAAGTAATAAATAAATAGCACACAAAACTCAACTAACTCCCAATGCCTTCAAAGAACTGCTTCCCACACTACTAACTGTCACCAGCTCTCACCAAAGACTGACTGAAAAACTCACTCAAAACACAGAACTTTAACAATCAACACACCAGCAGACAGCCCAGAACATACCAACAACCAATTCAGTCATTAACTATCCATACAGCAATTACACTCTTTCTCTCTCTCTCTCTCTCACGCACACACACAGACGTTGTCAAATGGAATCCATAACTCCTCCATATTTCCTTCCGTGTTACATTTGACGACGTCTCCTTTCACTCACAACACCCACACTAAATAGCCTTCCGCAACACCCACGGATGCTCAGATGCAGGTCCACTGGATCTTGTTTGAGGGCCCTCATACACACTCTCAGTTACACCGCCATCAACTTCTCCCAGATCACTTCCAGTCAGACTACCATTACTACCCTCACTACCATCCCCCCAAATCCCATTCACTATCTCATCTACCCCCTCTAACTCTTGTCCGAACATCTCTTGTAACTCTGCCACCAAATCTCTTACCTCATTTACACTCCTGCCAACTCCCGAACAGACTCATTCATACTGCCAACTACATCCTTACTACCTGATTCCCTTCCCGGTGAAACTTCACTAAACCCTGTCAATTCAAACCCACACTCGCTTTAGTATCATTCCTCCCCTCAAAGTCATCTGTATTACATGCCTTATCCACCATTTTTACCCTAACACTAACCCCTCTATCATGCAGCTCACGTTTCTCCCTTTCATTCCATTTCCTTACCTTCTTCCGCTTTCTTCCACACTCAACCAACACTAACTGCCAATCTTCCAGGCCCATTTGCTCACTGACACTCGGCTCACATTTATTCACTTTCAACCACCCACTCATCACATTCTCCTGAACATACTGCCGCACACTAGAAGACCCACCCAACTGAATCCCCTTTTCACTTAGTTTCCCGAATTCCCAGCCTGACTCATCCACTTTCGCCTACACACACTCGCCACATGACCTTCCATTCCACATTCAACACATTTCGCACGCTGTTCTTTACACATCCTAGCATAATGCCCGTTCTTCCTGCAGTTTCCGCAAACTATGTTCATACAGGTACCCCAACATCCACTAGCTATGTGCCCTGCCTGTCCACACCTATAACATTTAATATCCCTATCTTTCTTACACTCACTCACCAAATGCCCTCTTTGCCCACACCCAAAGCACGCTCCTAACACCCAACGACATTCATTCTTCCTGTGTCCTGGCTTACCACATCTATAACACTGATCTCGCTCACGACTAACTAACCCTACTCTTCCAACACTCGCACTCCTATCTCTTTTAGGGCTAACTACACTCACATTACTTGCCCTAACGCTCCTATCTACCACTCACTCTGCCATTCACCTCGGCCATTCCGAAACTGCCTCCCTATAGCTTCTAAACTCTGGTACAACCTCAGCTACTTCAGTCCTAACACTAACACTTCTACTCTCTTTCATACACTTGTCTAACTCATAATCCTCTATTATTTCTAAAATGTCGTTCCATGTTAACCTTTCATTCGTCCATCGCATTTTCACCTTACGTTTCAGATTTATAAACTCATATACACTCTCTGGTACAGTCGCCAACAACTTTCGCACTAACTCCTTACACTCATTTATCCCTTCGTCCCCAAAGTTTTTCCTAGCTAATGTTTCCAACCTACAGACATACATTGACAACGACTCACCAACATTCATTCTTGCCTCTTCAAAATCTTGCTTTCTCCTATATCTAACACTACTCTTTATCCTCTTTGCCTGTTCTACAATCCTAGCTTTTACACTCTCATACGGCACATTTCCTACACTCATCATTACTCCTTACATACTCAACAAGAATCCCGTCAAAAAGCTACCTAACTCTCTTGCCCAGACTCTCTTGTTATCCCCTTTTTGCCTCACAATACCTCTCATATTCTTTAAAAAAAGTCCCCTATGTCCCTACTTCCATATTCCTCGTATTGTGCACATCAGGGTACCTCTCGCATATACACAGCCTTTCGTACTTCCTGCTCACTCTCACTCTCACTTCCGCTATTTCCATTCTGACCCCTCTTTCCTTCTTCCGAATACAGCGAATCCGCTTCCATACTCACGTCCATACCCCTGACTATGCTCTTCTTACCCTTCTTCTTTCTAACTACCTGTTTCCACTCACCGCTATCCAAATCACTCTCAGCCCTTTCCCCAATGTATTCTGTCTTAGTCTCATCCTGTCCATCACCCTTACTAACCTTCTTTCCCTTAGTCTTCTTCTTTTCCTCAGCCACTTTCTTATTCTTGTCCTCAGGTTTATCCTTATCCTGTGTCTTCCCCTTCTTCCCCTTACCTATCACAACCGAATCACCTTCGTCACTCGTACTCTCATCCACTCGCTCTTTCACTTTCTTTACCACTCCTGGCCCGTCACAAGACCCAGTAGGCCTACCTCCTAGAGCTCCCTCTCCCATGAATCCCTTCATCATTTCCTGCATCTTCTCTTGCACTGCATTCATCGTTACCCCCAATTTTTCATCCATTTTCTCAACCATTCTCTCTTCTGCTCCTTTCACCTCTTCTTTCATTTCCACTTTCGCACTCCTTAGCATTCCTCTCATTTCCTCTAACTCCCTCTTCTGCTCCTCACACTCTACCCTCAACCTCTCATTCTCCACTTCCAACCTTCCTTTAGCTTCCCTCGCCAACCTCAGCTCCTCCTTCAGCCTCTCTATCTCCTTCAACCCTTCCATCCTCACTTTCTCCACCAATCAAACAACTCACTACCCCAATTGCCCTGCAGCTGCCGCACCAACAGTCCCTGTTCGGGAGCCAAAAATTAATGTGGCGGGATCACAAGCTGAAAAACAAGCTGGCAAAATCCCCCCCACTTTAACCTAATCACTCTAGCTGCCAAATCCACCCCAGTCACACTTTCCTCTACACACTACAGCATACACGCAGGACAATTTACCTACAACTACACAAAACATAAAACAAAAAAACTCTCAAAACACATGTAGTACTTACCAATCAATCCAGTTACTCCGGGCTATCCTGTGCTGTCCACTGGTTGAGGTCACAGATACCAACAACAACAACCAAGAACCACAACCCAATAACAACAACACAACAACAACCAAGGACTACAACCAACAATTCAACAATCAAGGACCACAACAAAACAACAACAAAAAAGGAACACAACCACAACCCAACAACAAAGCAACAAACCAAGGAACACAACCACAACCTCACACATAACAACAAAACTCAACAACACAACAAAAGACCACTACACAACAACACAAAACATCACAACAGCACAGGCACAACAACGTACTCTAAGCAAACAACACTAACTTAACAACAACCAAATAATAAATCAATAGCACACAAAACTCAACTAACTCCCAGTGCCTTCAAATAACTGCTTCCCACACTACTAACTGTCACCAGCTCTCACCAAAGACTGACTGAAAAACTCACTCGAAACACAGAACTCTAACAATCAACAGCACCAGCAGACAGCCCAGAACCTACCAACAACCAATTCATTCATTAACTATCCATACAGCAATTACACCCTCTCTCTCTCTCTCTCTCTCTCTCTCACAGACATTGTCAAATGGAACTCCATAACTCCTCCATAATATTTATTCAAACAACTGTAACTAAGCAGTAATTTACCTTTGAAGACTACATGACGGTACCAATGGATCGACGTATTGAGTTCAAAGGTAAATTAAAGTTTATTTCCAGTGGAACGAAAAAAATATTCCCAACTCTTGTAAAGCAAGTAAAATAACAAAGGAAAACGTCAACTGCTATAGCCTAGATCGCAGCGGAATAGTTCAATAGATCAATCTACCAAGTGTTCGGCGAAATGTAAACACATCTGCCATGTTTGAATTCCGTAACCACTACGGAGCCCTATGTTCATTAAGGGGAAGGCGGGGTACTTGGTGTGGTGGGTGGGTGGATTTGTGGGCAAGCACAGGAGGTACTAGTTGCCTAAGTGACGATGGGTTGTTGGGTAATGATATGGCAAATAACGATAACTAACCAACAAAATCTAAAACTTCTAACTGAAAATTACTAAACCACGATTGTTCTAACAATAGGGGAATATAGTTTGGGAACTTTATCTTAAAGGGGCAGATGGTACAATTCAGATACGCACTTAGGTATGCCGAATCTCGTCTCATCTTCGATTCTTGAAAGTCTGCCCATCTTGAATCTTGAACAGATTTTCGGCCAAATACCCAACGAAGATAGGTTTCTCAAAATTATATTAGGATGTCCATATATCGTAACAGAATTTTTAACACTATTACTGGTGAAAACACGGTCACTTTGAGAGTATGGAGCGTGGGGTGTTAACACTGCGAATACTTCTTGCTAAATGATCTGTTGAATCTGGGTATCGGCAGCACATTGGTGACAAGGCTTCTGATTGGTTGGAAGAATTGTGGGCGGGTACATTGAGGGGGATGATTTCACACGTATGTGGGAACTAACATCGTATTTTCAGAAAAGGAAAAAAAATGTGCAATACTCCGTAACACATACATGAACAGGATCTTGTAATGAACGGTCAGTACAAGAAATCAGAGAGGCCAGTTGAAGAGACAATGTGAACTTTGTAAAATCGTAAAACTTAGTATCTTTTATTTCCATGAAACCTAAGGTATTGTGCATTATTTCATTGGCAGATTAAGGAGTTTTAACCGTACCGATGGTAGGATGATTAGCCTCGATGTCACATCCTTATTTACAAATGTTCCTCTGGACTATGTTTTGGAAAAATTTTAAAAAATTTAAAGACTTGGTTAGAATCTGTTTTGACTGTACCATTTTCACTTTTAATGATGAATACTTCCAACAAAGGGCTGGTGTTTCCATGGGTTCACCATTGTCACCAGTTTTAGCCAACCTGTGCATGGAGTTCATAGAAGTTGAAATATTAGAGAGATGTAACCCCAACTGTAAGCCTGCTATGTGGGTGAGATATGTAGACGACATATTTATTGTTTTTTACGGTGACGACGTAGCTTTAGATTGCTTACTGAATACTGCCAACAACGTTGTCGATTCAATAAAATTTACAGTTGAAAAAGAGTTTGATGGTAAGATTTCTTTCTTAGATGTTTTAATTCATAGGGATGTAAACAGTAACTCTTTCAAATTTTCAGGTTTTTGAAAAGCTACCAACAAAGAAAATTATATTCATTATTTTTCCCACCACTCACAACAAGCTAAAAGGAATGTAATTATGAGTTTTGTTTTAAGGGCCCTTCGTATATGTGACCCCACATTTCTAGACAGAGAACTCAAACATGTCGTAGACACTTATAGGTCCTTAAAGTACCCAGAACATTTTATTACTGACGCAATTAGCCAAGCTAAAAAGAAGTTTTACATTGGTCAAGATAATAAGGAAATGCAAGACAAGAAACGTGTATCACTGCCCTTTCACGATGAAATCTCAGAAGTAGGTGATCATATAAATAAGCACTAAAAGGGCATAGAAATTGTTTATACCTACAAAAACACTTTGGCAAAAGCTCTTACAAAGAATAATAACAGTACCAAGAGAAAAAACGGTGTTTACAAGGTTCCATGTCAGGATTGCGGTGGTTGTTACTACGGGGGAAGTGGTAGGGGATTAGAGGTCAGATTAAGGGAACACAGAAGGGCCTATGATCTTCATGCAAAGGGCAGCGCTTTTGGTGGCTCATAGTTTTAATTTATCCACAGAATCAATTGGGATGGTGCACAAATTATTTTTAAGAGCGACGATTCTCATGTGAGAAGACTAGTTGAAGGCGCCGCTATAAACATGGGAATATCTTTTGAGGATAGTAAGTCGTTTACCAATGAAGGCCCTTTTATAAACAGTTTCATTGCCAGGCAATACTTAAAAGACTTTAATTTTAAAACTGACGTTGACCATGTGAACCCTGATGCTCTACTTCCTCTTCCCCTCCCTCTCTAGATAGCCGACGTCCTAGTGAATGTTTCCAACTGTGGCAGCTATGCAGTGCAAGCAGGAGCAACTTCGCAGGTTCGCAGATCGAGGAGGTTGGCGCAACTGCCTGTTGAGTTTGGGATTACCTAAAACACGAAGCAGCACTTCGATCATGGGCTGTTATTATTTTCTCGCCCCGCCCACCTTATTAGATGCTCTTCAGAGGGAAACTATCCTCTTCATTACATTTTAACGTTACACTGATGAGAAACACCATTCAGGTGTTCGAAAGTCTTTGTTTAAAATTTTTACATAGAAATATATTTTTATATATAATTGTGGATATATTTTAAACAAAGGAAATAATATTGCAATGAAATGTTGTGTACCCTAATCTAGTAGAACATATTACCTGGCTGGGAAGACAAACTTGAAGGTTGACTAAGATATAAGCAACCTAACCTAACCTATCCTAGTAGAACCTGTTACCTGACCAGGGGAGCTCCGCCCCCCCGTACCCCACCTTAAAGAAAGACAAACTTGACGGAAGGCCAGCATATAGGTTACCATACTAAACTAACCTAGTAGAACATATTACCTGATCAGGGCCCCCCCCACCCCCATAAAGGAAGACAAACTTGAGGGTAGACTAAGATATAAGCAACCTAACCTAACCTGTCCTAGTAGAACGTGTTACCTGACCGGGGGGGGCTCCAACTCCCCGTAACCCCCCTTCAAGAAAGACAAACTTAAAGGAAGACCAACATATAGGTTAACATACTAACCTAACCAACCTAACCTAATCTAACCTAGTAGAACATATTACCTGACCCCGTAAAGGAAGACAAATTTGAAGGTAGCCTAAGATATAAACAATGAAAATGTTCTAATGATTAGTAAAATTCTATCCAAAAAATTTTTATGGGTGAGAAAGGATTGTAAAATTATGAGCGTAAATAGACAGAGGTGGATAATGGAAAGAGAAGGGAGAAAAACGTGTAAATTGAAATGTGTGTAAAAGGATATAATGGAATATATATATGTAGATGTTCCAATAAGGTCAAATTTCAACAAAGAAATTGTTATGGGTATGAAATGTATTCTTAATGATGAAACGCAAACAGTCAGACGTGAATACTGGAAAGGGAAGGGGGTGAGTTGTGTATAAATCATGTATAAATCATGTATGAAATATCGTAAGCAACTTGCAATTTCATGTAACTGACAGGAAGGTAGGTATCGAATCGTCCTAACACCCACTTCTAGTCCCACCACGTAGGCATTTTCAGGTGTCTGTCCTCAATTATAACTTAATATTTCAAAGTGTATATGGCAACAGGAAACAGGAATAAACACTAGAATTCATATAACATGATTATAAAACAAATTAGGAAAATTAATTTGTGTAACTCAATGTATGAATACCCAACAATTCTTCACTCGGCCCTATAGCAATGTAAGGGTCATACCGCAACGTGATTGGAAATACATGTACCCCTCCTGTACACCCCAATTTTTTTCTTCACTAAGAAGTCTGCGTTTAGAACAAAAGCTCCCTTACAACTAGCGCATGCACAGTAAAACTGGCGCATGCTTAGTAGGATTCGGTGTTGTAATAGTAGTAGTAGTAGATGGGATTTGGATGTGAAACGGCACCACTATCGGTGCTTTTGTTATCTCTTATTTTCGTGTTTTAAATGTCATAAATAATGGGAAATAACACAATAACACGGCAAAACCTCCCCCCAAGTGGTTTCTCCCCACCCAAAACCCTGGTTCCCACTGGGGGTCCCCCTTACCGTAGGATATAATTGAACTGCATAATTCTCCCCAGTGTTTTGTTTCCACCCAAAACCCCGGTTCCCAATGGGGGTCCCCTTTACCGTAGGATAGAGTTCAAAGGTAAATTACAGTCGTCCGAATAAATATTACTTAAAATTCTTGTTCAGTAGGTAAAATTGCATAGAAAACCTACAACCACCATAGTCTGGGCCACCGCGGATAGGTACCCTAGATCTACCGATGTTTGACATTCAGGGAACATTGCTGCAGCGTTACCCAACTAGCACCCGACGTATATGCAACGTTTCATACATGTTGCAAGTAGGTTGGTGGATGTTGTGACATTCGGGAAACTTTGCTACAACGTTTCAAACAGGTTGCAAATAAGTTGGTAGATGTTTGACATTCAGTTAATGTTGATACAATGTTACCGAGCTAACACCAAATGTATTTCCAACGTTTCAAACTGATTGCAAGTAGGTTGGTGGGTGTTTGACATTCAGAGAACATTGCTTCAATGATACCCAGCTAACACCCAATTTACTTGCAATGTTTCAAACAGGTTGCAAGTAGTACAAGATGACAAACATCAGGAGTGCATCATTTTTAATTACACATGTAGGCAAAACTGAAACACTCTTTATATTAATATACAATTGAATTTATTTAGCCACAGATCGATGAAGTGGCAACTTCCGTCAATGAGTCACCAGATGTCCCCTCTGCTCCATCCACATCAAAGCTGATTTCTGCCTGTTCTGTTGCTCCCACATGTACTCCCTCCCCTTTCCCTTCCTGTAGTTAAGGTGGATCTTCAAAGAAGAGGAAGCAAATTGACAAAATAGGTCATGTGATGGCACTTGCTATTAGTAAACTCTCATCCCTTCCCAGTCCCAACAATCGTGAGTCATTGCCAAGTATATCCAAGTTTGTTGATACTGAACTGAAGAACATGAGTGAAATGCAACAGAAGCTAGCCAAAAAAACTAATGCGATTTCTTCACATGGGTGATCTAACCAGGGACCATAAAGCAGTGCAAGTAGTGGGTTGAGATAGTTTCATGGCATGAGGTAGGAAGTTATAATATGTTGTCTACCACATGTGTCACTGTTTTCAACAAAAACCTGTTACTGCAAGTTATTTCATAACAATCTTAGCATAAAGAGGAGTCATTTTATCATATAAGTTTCTACATTACTTATTTATTTGTCGTGAGTTAATGCTACTTCCTATTATTCATTTCTAGCCTCTTGTTTGATAATTTCCAATCAGGAAATATTTTTTTAATACTTTCTTAATATTGATTATAGTCACATATACAGGCATGTAGGGATTATGTACTAGTATTATTGTCATTGTAATAAAAAAATTGTGTACTTTGTATATATATTTTAGCCTTTCCTTCAAATAATCCTCCCTAAGGACATTATAGATAGCTTCACAGGTTTTGGAGATGATTAAACCGAGGCTCTGTTTTAAAATCTTGGTTGAATATTGGAAGCTTGAGTATGATCCTCCAGCTGCAAGAAAGCTTAGTGTAGCCTGCAGATGAGCTCCAGGTGATATGCTGTCTCGAAAGCTGGTGTCATGCTTACAAATATACGGTTAAATTTTTGCCAGTAATTTATAGGATGCAGGGATTGGCATTTTTGTGCAATTTTCAAAGTCTGTTTGATTTTCGACTTGTAACTCCAAAAATATTTCATTGAAGCTTCCCTTCAGAGGTCGCTGAGAAAGCCATTGCTTACACCACAAGGTTCTATGTTTCTTTCTCAAAAGTTTCTTTTTTGCAGCACACAGCAACTTCACCCGACACACTCTAGAGTCTCCTGGCAAAATACATCATCGACAAATATCCTGCCGATATGAAAGGTGAACTGCAACTGAGCAGCTCACACGAATGAGC
The DNA here is from genome assembly GCF_015104395.2 of Macrobrachium nipponense. Taxonomy (NCBI): domain Eukaryota; kingdom Metazoa; phylum Arthropoda; class Malacostraca; order Decapoda; family Palaemonidae; genus Macrobrachium; species Macrobrachium nipponense. The sequence continues at coordinate 3,019,717 of NC_087220.1, forward strand.
ATGTGAACAGGGTTGCAATCGCTAGATATTTTATTCAATGCCACTACTGCATCATGTGGCTGATACATGATGCATAGTGTGCAGGGCAGATGTATTTGCAACTTTGCAAACAGGTTGCAAGTAGGTTGGTGGATGTTTGATATTCAGGGAACGTTGTTGCAACATAACCCAGCTAACATCGAACGTATTTGTGATGTTGCAAACAGGGTGCAAGTAGGTTTGGTGGATGTTTAACATTCAAGGAATGTTACTGCAACTTTCTCAACTAATACCGAACGTATTTGCAACGTTACAAACAGGTTGTAAGTTGACTGGTGGATGTTTGACATTCAGGGAATGTTACTGCAATGTTGCAGCCATACTTTCAGTTTCTTAGTATATTCATTATATATAGTAAATTGTAATAAATTTTGCAAAATCACCAATGCAATGCAGAGGAGAATTGAAACAAGAAAAATTCACCAAAAAGTATACCTATAGGTACAACGCTGCAGCTGCTGACCAGAGCGTAAAGCCTGGGTCACACATTGGCAATTTCAGAGTGCAACTGTCATAAACGCTGTGTTTGGCAATCAATCTCCTATAGTCACAGGGCTTGGGCTCCCCACATTTAACGGTTTTTACAGGACGTTGAGTATCGTGAAGGCATGATGATTTTTGACGATTTATTTACATGGGTCTGGAACATGGATGCCACCATATATACATATCTTAAAAGAAAAAGCAAATATATTGGTGAATTGTTAGATCTCAGCTTTCTCCACTAGGAGACAAGATCGAGGGCTATAGCAACAGGCCGAATTGATGATCATGCAATATAAGGCTGATGACCCTTTAGAGCCTGGGTGAGATTCTCAGTTGCTATGCCATTTCAAAGGCATGACTGGATGTGTGCATGGGTTTGTGCGTGTAATAAATGGCCCCAACAGCCCGAGATCCTAGAGAAAGGTGACACTCTCTTTTTGTCAGTGTTAAGATGCAGAACGGTTTTGGGGGTCTTGAGGACACGCCCATTGTAAAAGGTACGGTAACTTAAAAGACTAAGAAAAAGTTGCCCTTTGAAAAGAGAGAGAAGTGTAGTGTGTACACATTTATCTAATATTTATTTATATGGTGGGAAATGTAACAAATATGTCTCTTTATTTCAGATGGGTTCATGGCATTATACAAGAGAATGGGATTCTCTAAAAGACTTGACTATTTAAATGTAAAAACAAATAGATTGTGAGTTTTAGGGGTGATTACTTAGTCTAATTCAGGAGAGTAGAATGACAGTTTACGGTCTTTTAAAGGTCAGACTTAGTTCTTAATTTAAGTCTCTTTTAATCACTTTGTTCCTTATCATGTTTAGTTAGTTTGGGAAATAAAAAGTATACTTTTGTATCTACGAGGATTCATTAGCCCAGCTTATATCTTAGCTTGATACCATTTGCAGATAGATAGCCAGCAACTAAAGTTAAGAGGGTTGCCGCTTGTTTTATTTTAATTAAACCAGTGCCAAAGGGTCAAATATACTCGGCAATACATACATACATACGTACATACACACACACACACACACACACACACACACACACATATATATATATATATATATTATATATATGTGTATATATATATATATATATATATCTATATATATATATTAAATATATATAATATATATATACAAACTATATATATATATATATATATATATATATATATATATATATATATATATATATACTATATATATATATATATATATATATCATATATATATACTATATATATCTATATATATATATATATATATATATATATATATATATATATTAATAATATATATAATTTAATATATATTTATACACTATATTTATAATATAAATATATATATATATTATATATATTATAGATATATATATATATATATATGATTTAGCATTTGCAATTTCCGACAACATATCCTTATGCTCAATAAAGAAAACGGAAGTACCATTGATGTCAGGGACTTGAAGTTTTTCTATGATTGATGATTGTTAACTGCACTTATGTCATTTCTATTAACCCTCTTACGCCTAAGCCCTAAAAACCAAAATGTCTCCCGTATGCCGAGGCGGGTTTGGAGTGAGTGCGGAAGTGGAAAAAATAATTTTTTCAAAAAATCACAGCGCACTTAGTTTTCAAGATTAAGAGTTCATTTTTGGCTCCTTTTTTTGTCATTGCCTGATGTTTAGTATGCAACCATCAGAAATGAAAAAAATATCATTATCATATATAAATAATGCGATATATGGTGGCAAAAAAAAATTCATACATAATTGTATTCAAATCAAGCTGTGAAAAAAACGATTAAAGCTAACGAGTTATTTTTTTTTCGTTGTATTGTACACTAAATTGCAATAATTTTAATATATAACACATTGTAAAACGATCAAAGCAACACAGAAAAAATATTATCACAAAATGATGCATGAATTCGTAATGCGCGGACGTAAATTTTTTTTTTTTTTTTAAATTCACCATAAATCTAAATATTGTTCTAGAGACTTCCAATTTGTTTCAAAATGACAACAAATGATTGAATATTACGATACTGTAAGAGTTTTAGCTTAGAATTGCAGCTTTTGACCATTTCGGACGAGTTAAAGTTGACCAAATGTCAAAATTTTTATATATATATTTTTTATATGCAAATATTGCAAAAATGAGAAAAGCTACAACCTTCAAATATTTTTGTTTGTATTTTTCATGAATTTACGCACATTTTCATATATGAAACTCTATAAAATGCCTAATATGAAAAGGAGCAAATATTAGGAGAATGCGACGTACGCATTTCGGAGATTTGCGGCTGCGAATCGGCGCGTGGAGGGAAAGAAAGTTTTTTTTAAAAATTCACCATAAATCTAAATATTGTGCTAGACACTTCAAATTTGTTTCAAAATGAAGCTAAATGACTGTATATTACTAGATTGTAAGAGTTTTAGCTTACAATTGCGTTTTTCGACTATTTCGGTAGAGTCAAAGTTGACAGAACGTGGTTTTTTTTTCTATTTATCGTGATTTATATGCAAATATTTTGAAAAAGAGAAAAGCTACAACCTTCAATCATTTTTCGTTGTATTCTACATGAAATTGCTCACATTTTCATATATAAAACTTTATGTAATGGCTAATTTTTAAATGGTGCAAACATTTCGACAGTCGTACGGAATTTTATTATTTTTTTCGGAAGAGTTACCGCGCGGACGTAAGGAAAATGTTTTTTTTTTCATAAATTCACCATAAATCGAAATATTGTGCTAGAGACTTCCAATTCGTTGCAAAATGAAGGTAAATGATTGAATATTACTACAATATAAGAGTTTTAGCTTACAATTGCGTTTTTCGACCACTTCGGTAGAGTCAAAGTTGACCAAAGGTTGAAATTTTTGCACTTATCGTTATTTATATGAAAATATTTCAAAACTGATGAAAGCTACAACTATGGATTGTTTTTAGATGTATTGTGCATGAAATTGCGCACATTTCCATACATAAAACTTTATGTAACGGCAAATTTAAAATGGTGCAAACATTACGACAATCGCACGAAAAAATTTATCAGAAGAGTTACCGCGCGGACGTAAGGAAAAAGTTTTTTCATAAATTCACCATAAATCGAAATATTGTGCTAGAAACGTCCAATTTGTTGCAATATAAAGGCAAATGATTGAATATTACTAGAATATAAGAGTTTTAGCTTACAATTGCGTTTTTCGACCATTTTGTTAGAGTCAAAGTTGACCAAAGGTTAAAATTTTTGCACTTATCATATATATATATATAAAATATTTCAAAATTGATAAAAGCTACAATCATGAATATTTTTTTGTTGTATTCTACATGAAATTGCGCACATTTTCATATATAATACTCCATGCAACGGATAATTTAAAACGGTGCAAAATTTATGTCAAAGTGACAAAATAATTTTTGAGATGTGTCACTGATACTTTTTAGTGCGATAAGAACGATTGTAAACAAAACAACGCCTTGATCCGTGTACTCCCAGCATCCCCCAAGGGGCGTGATTCAAAAGTTTTCGGCTGGTAGGCCTATAAGTATTTTTCCGCGAATTTAAAAAAAAAACTTTTTTGAGTCGACGAATAATACATCCAATCGGCATACAGGAGACATTTTGACTCGACGTTTAATACGTCCAATCGGCGTAAGAGGGTTAGTAATGCGTAATTTCTTGACAGCTTCAAGCTTTCGTTATCTGTTCACTGTTATAGAATTTAAAACTATTTGGTTTTCTTGGATTATCTACCAAATTCTTGATGATAACTTCACTTTAATCTTCATCACTTAGGCCAACTTGTCTTTGATTTTATGACATAAAAGCTTAGTAAAATTTTAATACCATAATTGCAGATAACCCAAGTTAAATTTAGTATTTGTCTCTTTTGCATCTGTTCATAATGAAAAAATCCAAAAGATAATAATGCAGGACCTGCGGCCGACTATGTTTCTATATTGCCGGGGTATTAATCATTATTCATCCTAATTATATCTCAATCAAATAAATTATCTATATTTTTTTTAATTATTTCTCCAATGATTACATCGAAATTTTTCCTTTCCATCAATTAGGTTTTTTATCAAAACATCAAATTCAAACCGGAACCACAAATGAAAAGTCATTAGTAGACGACGCCTAAAACGTAAACAAACTGTTATTACCTGAATCCATTATTTGCCTTAATAATTACCATGAGATTATCCAGTTTGTTAGTAATTTATCTAAATTTTTCATTATTTTCCCACTGATTATCAACAATTATCCACCAATTAACTTATTAGAATGAATGAAAAGAACCGAAACCACTTCTAAACCAGAACCACAAACGTATACACTGTTAAATAGAAAACTCCGAAAATGTCAACAAAGCGACGCCATTGACTGCCTTAGTAGCATAACTTTTATTCGAAGGTCTTTTATCTTCTATAATAATTGCCGTCTCAATAATAGAGACAATTCATAATTAATCATAATAATTGATAAAATACATAGATAACTGATAATTACTGTTATAATGTGGGTCTGAAAGGATCGTGAGAGTCAGGAATGAAGAGTGCAAGTGTTGTCTTGGGCTTAGAGCATCAGTCAATAATCATTAAGTAAGTACCTACCTATGAGATGGATGACCTTTGCTTCGGTGAGTTATATTGTTTATAGGTTTATAGATTGTATCATTAACCTCTAAAGTTATGGTACCCCTGGGTTACCCTATAGGCCGTAGCCTTCTATGGGGTCTGGTAAAACAGGTTACTGGCAGCCTGTAGACTGTAGGCTGTAGCTTAGCCTGGCCCACTGTAACCCATGACTGTCTAAGTGAAACTAACTATATTTCATGATAAGATAACGTCTTGGCCGAAAGTTAAATGGAACCTTAATAAACAAACTTACCTATATTACAAGTGAGACAACAATCTTCATTACAACGATATAAACTGCTCAGATTTTTTTTACTCCGAGTGTGTGTGTGTCTTTCTCCAACCATTCCTAATAACTCCGCCCACCAAACGAACTCCAGAACTTATTGGTGGAACTCTTGTTAGCAGAGAAGGGGTTCTCCCCCCCATCTCCCTCAGTAAACACTGTTACCATGTAATTTTTCGATGTCTCGCAAGACGGTGTACCAGAGAAACCTGTGTCCAACTGTACATGATATACCATAGTATACAATAGGCTAACTCTTGTTAGTGATATTCATTTTCTCTTTTTACTCAATTATCATTTGTCAATCTGCATTGAACCTAGAGAATTAGCTGATTTAAATACTTGCTATACTGTATATGCCTATATAGAGTATGCTGTGTAGTGTAAGCTAGGCTACCATATAAATAAGGATGGTACTGATTACAGCAGTGTAGGGTAGGTTATATTCAAGATACGATTTTTCCAACAAATGATGGGTTTTTTAGAACCTAACCCTATCGTAACTAGGAAAATACCTGTAAATAAAAACAACAAATACTGGTGAGAAACACAATTTGCACCAGTTATTTTGTAGCACAAAACCTCCTTTACTCTCGTCTCTTGATCAATTGAAAAAGAACCTATGACATAGGGCTATACCCTAACCTAGGCTATAGGGTTATAGGTGAAATTGCTGTAAACCTTCCGGTCTTAAGATAAAGTAGGCCATGATGCAGGGTAAAGGCATCCTGTAGCCTGCAGTAATGAGATCCTATGGAATCTTATAGCCTAAACTTACCATTAGCCTGCGAGTAAATCCTTGAGGGAGACACTACAGATCTGGGGACAATCGATTTTCGTGGGGAAAAATTGCTAAGAATAACGTTTTTGCCCGTTTTTGAAGTTGACCCAGTAAAAATAAAGCCTAAAAAACAACAAACGGTAAAGAGGGAAGCGGCCTCAGACTTTCACAGCGCACGAAACTCTCAATTCCCGGTTTTGAGACCCAGACCCTTTACCCTGAATACAAAAGTTTGACCTCTTACTCTGCATTCAAGGTTGACGTAGGCTAGGCTAGCCTAGGACCCCTTACATTGCAGAACTTTTGAACGACTAGCCTACATGTAAAACGTCTAGCCTAGGCTACCACTAACCGACATTAAATTAGATGCTAAGACCCCTTACTTTGCATACATAACTTTGAACCACTACTTTACATGTAAAAGACAGACTAGCCTAGGCTATGACTAACCAGTATTACTGATAAATTATTTGTTAACGGTGAATATGTTTATGTGTGCTGTCAGTAAGGCCGTGGCGGAACGGCGCTTTGTGCCTTATCCGTATATTTAAAGATTCTTGGCAAGCCCAACATGTTCTGGCAAGAGGTAGTGTTGCGCTGCGCGCGGTAGCCACAGGGGTTACAGTGAATTAGCCACAGTACATACAAAAAAACATGACTAGCTTAGGCTCTAAATCCCCCCATAACTGTAACATTAAACACCTTCCTCGTTCGCCACGGCCTTACTGTTCGAACACGTGCTTCGGTACTGACTTCGAACTAACCGAAACACTACTGTTCGAACACATGCTTCAGTACTGGCTTCGAAATAAACGAAACACTAGTTTTAAGGCTAACAAAAATTAATGTACAACTTACCTTATTCACATTTCAAAGTCGCTGCTGTCCGAGGACCATGAAGGGGTACATGAAGGCATCAGTCTCAGCCTCTTTGAAACTGATGGGGGATCACGTGGCTCGCTGGTAGAAGGTCCTGGTCTTATTGTTTCGGTCCGTGAAATCCAATTTGAGATGGGGATGTCGGGCGGCTTTTGAGCGGATAGACATGTTTGATCAATTTCAGGAACGCCCGAAATGGACACGGAACATCTTGTAGATACCGCTTCTGGATACAGTACGTAGAAAAATAGCTTTCGTAAAGTTCTTTCTGCATACCGTGTCTCGGTAGCTCGCTCCGTTTAAGAACACGCCACTGCGATTCTATAGTGTTCGTGTGTACATTCGGGTCGTCCGGGCTAACGAAGTTAACACTGTGGTTCATGACATTATGCGCAAAATAATGATCCCGGACTTTGCTGTATGGCTTCCAGCAATCAGATACAATTGTGGTTTCTGGAAGTACATTATCAAGCAACACCGGGATCAGAGTTTCGGCAGAACGGTCAGGAACCAACTTGAAAAAGGTCTCACGTGTCTGTCGGTCAATGCCACCGAACACCCAAGATCTGTCCATCTTTCGGCCACGGTTGTACTTCTGTTTCCTAAATTTAGATTCGTCGATCTCAACAATATGACCAGGACCACCGATTTTCTTATTATCAGCACACAGGATTTGGCAACATACATCCCTACAAAAATTATACCAATCCACCATGGTGTTAGGTGCTAGAGGCATAACCAAATCCGTTACAACACACTGTGGGATTTTCTTGGTGAAACAAAATATTAATATCATAATTGTTTCTAAGGACAAAAGCGACTTTTCAAAAAAGGACCCGTGCCGAACTGATACCTTCTTACCGCACTTGCTGTTTGTACAGCGCCACATGTATATCGGTTGGCCCCGAATAGTCCCCAAGTAACCCTTCTCTGTACAACCACTTCATAAATTCGTTGGTGTTTCGTAGGAACTCGATCAGAATACCAATATACAAATGCGTATATTGATCGAACTCGTCTGCTGTAACACTTTTGGGAAATAGTACTGCGTGCGTTCTATCCATGACGGCGGTGGAGAACGAAAAGGGCAAATTTTGTGACTGCAGGTATGATTGTCTGAGTCATATTCATGGGACACGTTTTTATTGGTTGGAAGGAAGTTAATCCATGTCCCTTGGGGATGACCTGGGTCAACCTGATACAGGATTGGTTTGATTTAAAATTCCATCGTCGGGGGCGGGCCGACGTACAGTGCCTGTCTGCGGCCAACTCAAGAACTACAGGAGCTACGACCGCCGTGTCAGCCTTCACATCAAGTGGGTACTTAGAAAATTTACGTTTCACGGGAAATATCGGCGGATGGTATTTTGGTGTAAATTGGTCGGATAAGTGACTTTTCGGGTATATTTTGGAATTCTGGACAACTTTTATTCTATGCATTTTGTTATTTGGGGTAATGGTTCTGGAATTGTAGGATCTGTCCCCGGATCTGTAAACTACCCGAATATCACTAACAAGAGTTAGCCTATTGTATACTATGGTATATCATGTACAGTTGGACACAGGTTTCCCTGGTACACCGTCTTGCGAGACTTCGAAAAATTACATGGTAACAGTGTTTACTGAGGGAGATGGGGGGGGAGAACCCCTTCTCTGCTAACAAGAGTTCCACCAATAAGTTCTGGAGTTCGTTTGGTGGGCGGAGTTATTAGGAATGGTTGGAGAAAGACACACACACACACACACACACGGAGTAAAAAAAATCTGAGCAGTTTATATCGTTGTAATGAAGATTGTTGTCTCACTTGTAATATAAGTTTGTTTATTAAGGTTCCATTTAACATTTCACCACCTGGCACAGCAGAAAACTTCTTCCGGTTTTCTTCTCTGCAGCTGCAGAGGACGCGTTCCATCATCCGTGGGACAACCTCGTAGTGTACGCCTTTCCCCCGTTCTGTCTGATTTGCAAGGTGATCAGCAGGGTGCTGGTCACCAGCAATCTTCGGATGATTCTGGTGGCACACAAATGGCCTCAGGCTGCTTGGTATCCGGACCTGCTAGCTCCTTCGGACTTGAGAGATTCCCCCATGGCTCAACCTGCTGTGTCAACCACATGTGGAACAGTACCACCAGGCAGTACATTCCCTGTGTCTTCATGGCTGGCGATTATCCACCATATCTTGCGAGTGAGAGGCTTTTCTCGCCGAGCAGCAACAGAGATGGCTGTATACCTCAGACAGTCCTCTGCAGCGGTATACCAGGGAAAGTGGTCCATCTTCTGTGGTTGGTGTCGTAGACGGGGTCTCTCTCCGCTCAGAGCCACTCTTCAGCAGGGAGCGGATTTCCTCGTCTTTCTTCACCAAGGATACAGAGCCGCTCTGGCTCTAGTCCTTAAGCTGTGAGGAGTTGATATTTCCTCTTCCATGCAAGTATCTCTCCTAATGAGGAGCTCTGAGAGGTCTTGCCCACCCAGGGAAGTCAGGCCCCCTGAGTGGGACGTGACTCTTGTTTTAAGGAGTTTGACTCGTTGACCTTATGAGCCTCTCCGGGAGTTGTCAGACAGGGATCTGACCCTCAAGACCGTCTTTCTGCTGGCCCTGACACTGGCGAAGAAAGTAGGGGAACTTCATGGTCTTTCCTTTGATGTCGAATACTCGAGGGGATGGGGATCAGTTACGCTCGATATCGTCCCGGATTTTGTAGCGAAGACTCAGAACCATTCGGTCCCTGACGTCAGGTTCGAGTCCTTCACGATCCCCTCCCTAGAGGACTTTACTGGTAATGATAAGGAAGAGATGCTACTTTGTCCTGTTAGAATGCTACGCCACTATCTGAAGAAAACTCGACCGCTCAGGCCTGAGTGTCGAAACCTCTTTGTTAGCACCGGGGTGACCAAGAAAGAAGTGTCAAAGAACACTATTTCTTTCTGGTTTCGTGAGGTGATTAGGAAAGTGTACAACTCCGAAAGGAGTACCGGCACCAGTGCCTTTCGTTCAAGAACCCACGAAGTTAAAGGTATTAGTCCTACCCTTACATTCCGCAAGAACTTGTCAGTTGCACAGGTGCTGAAGGCAGGGGTGTGTTCCAACCAGACCACCTTCACCTCTTTCTACCTTCGGGATATTGCCCATAGGTCCCTGGACACTCTTTCCTTGGGACCTGTGGTGGCTGCTCGACAAGTTGTGTAGCTTACCCAGCTCCTTTAACAGGACAAGGTGGCATCTCGTCCTTGTGATATTGCGTGAATGGAGAATGAATGAGAGTGTGACTGGCTCCTCTTCCTTCTCTTTTCTTCCCTCTTCCTGTGGGCAGAAAGTAGCAGTTATCACATGATGGACAGGATGATAGTGCAGGTAAGCTACATAACTGAGCTCCATCCAATCTCTTTAGTTAGGGATAGAAGCATTTATCTGTCCCTTCCCTAACAAAGGGGGAAGCAAACAACAGTAAGAAACAAACCCAATGCTTTATATTTGGCCTCTTACTTATGATTTGAAGTTCTTGCTTGCTATTCATAAGAGGTATGCATGCCTCCCTCTTATGAATTGGTCCAGAGGTCTGGCCACTGATCCTACAGTATCTCACTCTGATCAGTTGGACAGAGGCTAGGTTCCCCCCCATGCTCTTACGACCAGGGAGGGAGCTCAGGTTGGGTGAACACCAGTCTGTTCACAAGACTCAGATTCCTCCCACCAATAATTGAGTCTTCCTTATGTAAAGGACCGATAGTTTGTAAAACGTAGGAACAAATCACAATTTTTGAAAGTAAATTGTATTTTTCATAACTATACAAACCTGAGGTCCTTTACATATAGGCCCACCTCATGCCACCCCTCACTCTGTTCCTGGGCCTAAAGCAAAGTGTAATGTGCACATCCAGTCAGGCGGGACTCCCGACCATCGGACAAGCAGTTACTGCCTAACTACCTTGTTATTGAATCTTACGACCAAGTTCCAGCTGGCGCTGAAAGAATTTCTTATGTAAAGGACCTCAGGTTTGTATAGTTAGGAAAATACAATTTACTTTCAGAAATTGTGATTTTCCTTTACATTTCACAATATATATGTATATATATATATATATATATATATATATATATATATAATATATATATATATATGATATATAAAATATATATATATATATATATATAAATATATAAATATAATATATATATATATATATATATATATTATATATATATATATATATATATATCTATATAGTAGTATCTCGAGATACGAAAGGCTCTAGTTACGAAAAACTCGAGACACAAAAGCCAATGCGAAAAATTTTACTGCTCTACATACGAAAAGTTTTCAAGATACGAAAGATTGTTGCTGTAAAGTCCCGAGATTCGCCCCCGGACCATCGAGAACAATTTTAAAACTCCCGCGCCGCCCAAAACTGAGTAAACTCGCCACCATCCTCCTGCTCTCCCATTGGTTCCTGATGCTAGTCACCCCATAAGGTCCTGCTCTCATATTGGTCAGCATCTACCCCTTGTGCTTTAAGTATTCTATTGGTAAAAGGATGCTGTAAATTGAAAAACTTATTCATGCAATATATTTAACTAAAAAAAAAATTAGTTAAAGATAGAATAAAGAATAGAAATGAATGGTTATTATACTGTTTTTGGTAGTTTCAGTAGTTTGAAGAGAGATAATGAAAATTTATGGCTTACTGTGTAAAGTGATTGCTTGTCGATCGTTCGATACTCGTAAGTGCTGGATGTAAACAGACGTTTGGAAGCTTTTTTTTGTTTGTTTATATAGTTAATGGTTACTTAATAATTATTTGAAATGAGTACATGCAATACATTTAATAAAAAAATTGTGAATTAGATATCATAAAATATAAAATAAATCAGACTACCAACAAATACGTATTTTTTAGAATTCTTCTTCTGCTTTATTATTACGTTACGTATACGTATGTTTCATTATAGCTGTCAGTAACTCGGTATCTCCATTAGGTAAAGATAGAATAAAAAGAATAAAACTGAGTTGGTTTTATTTATACTTGTTTGGTAGTTTCATTAGTTGAAGAGAGATACTAATGACAATTTATGGCTTACTGTGTGCTAGGAAAAATGATTACTTGGCGCTCGTTCGATACTGCGTAAGACAGGTAAGAGCTGAATGTAAACAATCGATTGGAAGGTTTGTTTTTTTGTTTGTTTGTGTATTATAGTTAATGATTAATTAATAATTTTTATTTGAAATGAGTACATACCTGAGTATTTATACATTTTATTGGCATATTCTAAGCTTTTAGCTCTTAGGTTTAGATGTCAGAATCATAGACTAGGCTACAGTAGCAACCGCTAACATAGGCTAGGCTTATTGCTAAGGGGGACATAGTATGCTAAAGTCGTAATAAAATGGGGTTGAACATTACATGCAGTTGAATATTACTCAAGTATGTACAGTATTGTCTTTTTGGAGTCATATTTCTTCCGTTGGATCGGCGTTGTAACCCTAGAACATGTGTTTTAGGCCTGGAAATATAATTTACTGGGGTGTTTTTGGAGGGCTTGGAACGGATTAGCCATTTTACATGTAAAATGTGTTCCAAGATACAAAAAACTCATAATACGAAGGCCGACCTCGGTGAACTGGATTAATTTCGTATCTCGAGGTACCACTGTATATATATATTGTTACGAAGTGCCAAGTATCTGGTTACCTTGCATCAAATATTACCTCACCAAAAGCCAAACACCTGAACCCTCATAACACGTTTAAACGACTGAATACACTAAAGGCAACAGTGATCCCTTAACACTTACCAGTATTGCAGAAAATCAGACTAAGTTCATCAAAACAGGTGTAGGTAATCTTGTAAGTAATTAAATTAATCAAAGGGCATCACTCCATCAACAACTTTAAAAGTCTAAGTATTTCCCTGATTTCAGAAGTCTAAGTACTTCCCTGGTTCTAAGTCACTTCAATTAAATTGAAGGAAAGCAAATCAGTTGTTACCCACTCTATGTTTCTACCTAACATGAATATAATCATTAATTAAATATTTATACTGGTGTAAGATAAAGAAAACACTTATAAAAATTTTAAATACAAAATTTATTATTTAAATTCAAAATTTATAAGTGAAATTCACAATATCAGGGAAAATTACTGTTACTTGAAACAAAGTAAAGTTTAATTAATTCTTGAATCAAATTAAGTAAAATTAAATCAAAATTAATTTATCACAAAATTCAAGAAAATTAATTCAATCAAAATTCAAAAGTGTTAGGCAATAATTGAAAATTTGAAATTAATTCACAAGTGCTAAACAACAATAAAACTTGAAAAGAATTCTAAGTAAATGCAAATCAATTCACAAGTGTTAAATTTAATTAAATGTGCAATGATAAAGCAATGAAAATACTAAGTCAATTAAATGGTGAATGCAATGAAAATATAAAACAAAAAGACACACTTCAATAAGAAAATGAATAAGTGCACAAACAATGGAACAGACACAAACACAAAAAATATCAGCAATGTGTAAAAGTGTAAATCTTTTCACTCAAAAACTGTAACCAACAGTTTTTACCAAACACATTCCTATCCGTTATTAGTTAAACACACTCCCTATCCATTATTAGTTGCAATTAATAAAAATATAACACACTTTACCTTTTTTGGTATACCAACTTCTTTCTTTCTCTTGTATATTACACTTTCACAAAAAAAAAAACAGGCGCCGTTACGAAATGTTTGTTCAGATTCCACAAAAGAAATTAAATAAACTAAATAAATTCTAAGAAATATCAAATATAGAATTCTCACAAGTTATGAGTGACCAAATTTACGTTTACGTTAATATAATCTCGATGTCGAGTGAGAGAGAGAGAGCGAGAGAGAGAGAGGGAGATCTAACTGCCTCGAGGTCTTAAGATCGAATGAATATCTCTTCCTTTATGGAAATGACAGAGCAGATGTCTCAAAACGTTCTAGGCACGAAAGCTTCTCGAAAGTTCTGAAATCTGACGCAATCTTACACACATAATGTGCAACATGCACGTGGCTTTGATTAAAGCATACGCGTACAAGACAAGACTGCTCAACAGATACGTACCCGATTGAAACGGAGGGTAAACGATAATTAAGATTGACATGTTTTTGTTTTTGATGACAACGAGCTCGCTATCAACGCGCTGACAGAGCAGGGAAGTAAACGGATCTCGCAGACTCTAATTTTAAAGTGCTGACATAAAAGTTAAACATTTGCAGCTTTGAAAAGACAAGGATCTCTCTCTTTACGTTATATATATATTCTTTTACAAGACGTTAATGCGAAATCTGAACACACATTTTAAAACATCCTATTCTAAGCTATCTAGAATCTGAGAAAAATGTTGCACAATCTACATGACATTTCAAAGAGGGGAAACATGCATTTTGAAAGTAGCAATATATAATATACCTCCCCCCAGAAGATTTTTTATCACGGTGTTGAATCCAACGATTAGCAACGAGATAAATAATCAGCAACTACATTGTTTTTGCCACTAATGTGCTGCACTCTTAAGTTATACTGTTGCAGGCACAAAGACCACCTGGTCAGTCTTTGATTGTGATTTTTCATTTTCTGGATAAATGACAGTGGATTGTGATCAGAAAACACTAATATTTCTTCATTCCTAGGTCTATTCACATACACTTCAAATTTTTCAATGCGGTGATTAAGGCTAAAGTTTCCTTCTCAATTGTCGAATATACTTTCTGATGTTTTTTTCAATTTTGTAGACATGAAGCATACAGGAATGGTAGATATTATTTTTCATCTTCTTGAAGTAGAACAGCTCCAACACCACAGTCTGACGCATCAACTTGTATCACAAATTTCTTGTCGAAGTCTGGAGCTTGAAGTACTGGTCTTGAAGTTAAAATGGCTTTTACCTTCTCAAAGGATTCTTGACACTCTGGAGTCCAAATAAACTTAGCTTTGGGACTAGTTAAGTCTGTCAAGGGAGCTACTACAGCTGAGAAATTTGGGCAAAAACGACGATAGAAACCAGCCATGCCTAAAAATCTCTGTAGTTTTTTGGTTTCCTGGTAGTAGGTGGGGTAGCCTTACGGATACCTTCTACATTAGCATTTACTGGAGCAAGAAAAGGCCTTTCCCCAAACTTCAAACCCAAAAAGATACTGTACAGTTGCCTTTCCAAACTCACTCTTCTCTAGGTTGACTGTTTAATCCTGCTTCTTGTAGTTTCTTGAAAACTTTCTTTTCTTCAGAATCTTCAGATGTTCTTCCCACGTTGTAGAGTAAATCACGATGTCATCTAGGTATATACCTACTCCTTCTATTGATCCTAGCAGTTGATCCATCACTCGTTGAAATGTGCGGGTGCATTCATCCAGACCAAACGGCAGCAAACAGTATACTGATATAGTCCCAAAAGGAGTAATAAAAGCTGACAGCAGCTTCGCATTCTCATCTAAGGGAATTTGATAATATCCTTTCAACAAGTCTATCTTGGAAACAAACTTGGCTTGCCCAATATTATCAAGTAACTGATCTATAAGAGGCAAAGGATAATTATCAGCCACACTGATAGAATTCAGCTTCTATAATCATTACACATCCTAAATGAACCATCTGGTTTCTTCACTAACACACATGGAGAAACTGAAGTGACTTGAACTGGGTTCTGCTAATCCATGTTGCAGCAAATACTCAACTTCTTTCTTCAAAACATCTCGATGATACGGTGATAAGCGATAGGCTCTTTGCTTGAAAGGTTTTCCATCTTCTTGAACTTTGATTTCATGCTTGGTCAGATCAGTACGTCTAGGCACATCTGTAAAAACTTCTGGAAAACTTCTAGTTACGTCACTTAAGTCTTCATCTTGTTCAACACTCAGATGTTTCAATTTATCCTCCAAATTTTCCAAAATTGAAGAATTATTCATCTTGCTTGCAGCTCCTAATTCGTAGCCATCATCGTCTTCTGTAGATAAAGTTGTCTGGGTTTACTGACACAGTTTTCAGTTTTAGTTTCTGAGAAATAAGGTTTCAAGAGGTTCACATGTATCTTCCTTTGTTTTCTTCTTCTTTCTGGTGTTTCAATCACATAAGTTCTATCACTTAACTTCTGAATTATCTGGTAAGGACCTTGAAATTTATTAGTGAGGGGAAATCTCTTGACAGGTAAGAACACTAACACTTGTTGACCAATACTAAAACTTCTTAGCTTAGCCTTAGCATCAAATCTCCTTTTCATTTTCTCTTGACTCATTTTCAAGTTTTCTAAAGAGATTTTCTAATCTCTTTCACCTCTTCCTTAAGTTCTTGACATACTCTGCTTGGCTTTCCTCTTGATTTTCTTCCCAATTTTCTGCAAGAATCTCAACGGTCCTCTCACTTCTCTTCCAAAAAAAAATCATCTCATTAGGTGAACATCCCATACTTTCTTGATAAGCATTCCTAACTTCAAACAACATTAATGGTAAACCAACATCCCATTCTCTTTTTCTGACTCAGAACAATACTTTGTCAGCATACTTTTCAATGTCTGGTGGAACCTTTCCAAGGCACCTTGAGTTTCTGGATGATAGGCGGTTGATAACTGTTGTTTCACCCCTAATAAGTTCATCACATCCTGGAATAACTTTGAAGTAAAGTTCGTTCCTCTATCACTTTGTACAATTTCTGGTATACCAAACTTGAGAAAAAACTCCACAAGTTTTTCCAGCAACTATCTTGGCAGATATGTTTCTAACAGGATTGCTCGGATACCTGTCACAGGACACATTAATGTCAATAAATACTCATTTTCCCTTTCTTTGTCTTCGGCAGCGGTCCAACCATATCTATAATCACTTTGCTAAAGGGTTCTCCTCTAAACTTCTATAGGTTGTAGGGGGGCTTTCTTGATGGTTTCATTCGGTTTTCCAGCTATCTGGCAGGTATGACACTTACGACAAAACCTGCTAACATTGTGAAGTCCAGGCCAGAAAAAATATTTCATGATCTTCTCCACAGTCTTCCTGATTCCCATATGTCCAGACTCATGAGCTACTGCAACCACTTGCTTTCTCATGGATATGGTATCAAAATTTGATGATATTCGCCCCATTCAGCATCTCCTGGTATATCTGTAGGTCTATACTTCCTCATCAGCAAACATTCCTTCAGATAGTAACAGGTAGGAGTTTGTTGCATCTCTTCTCGATCAACAACTCTGAAGAACAAATCAGTTAACGATGCATCCTTCTTCTGCAAGTCCATCAGCTTCTCTCTTGTCACTTGACCAACTTCAAGGGTTGAATTCTCAATATCTGCTAACTCAGCTACTGTAGTTTCACTACTGTCTTCAGCAACACTTTGACTACTTGGAGTCTCTTCAGGAACATCAGGTTCATTCTTCTTCGTCGTCGTCTTCTTCATCCTTATCTTGGGAATAATCCTCTTCTTGGTCAGCACTATGGGAAACTTCACTTCCCTGGAATATTCTTCTAAGCACAAAGATCCTTCACTTGATCCTTCTTGGGTATGTAAATCCTCAGTTTCTTCACTTACAGTCGTAGTCCTCTTCATACTTCTGGTAGTTACGCAACTAGGAAACAGGTGGGGGGTTATTCTTCTCCAAACTCTTCTGTAGGACTAATCCTCAATGGTTTGTCTGTCACTACAGGACAAGGAATAAATGGGCACACCACAAACTTCATCCCCAACAGAACATGTATACCTTCCACAGCTAGTGAGTCCTTTACAGCAAAATCAACATTCCCTGTCACCAATTCACATGACAGGTGTAAGCGGCATATAGGAGTTACTTCCTCTCCTCCTATACCCTTCAAAATAACTGAATCTCCTGTGAGACTCTTCTCCAACTGAGGGTGAGAACCACGTACTACCACACTATGGTTACTCCCTGTATCACGTAATATCTTGACTGGTACCTGCATACTTCCTTCTTGAGTTGACAGCATACCCTCATAGATATATGGCTTAAAAAGCCTCCACAAACTGCTTAACCACTCACTGCTTGAGGTAACATTTCCACTGGTTGCTAAACATTCAGCTTGTTTAGTTTCATTCTTGTCTGGAGTCTGATTCTTTCGCCCACACTGCTCTTCGTAGTTTGTTTCACAACTTGACTAACTGGTTTGACGGCTGTTGATTCCGGTAAAAAAAACACTCTCTTGACTGTAGTGTCCTACTCTTCCACACTTGAAACAGACAACATTAGGTTTCTGTAACTGTCTTGAAAAACTGGATGAGGATTTCACATTAATTTGCTGAGCTGTATTACCTTGTGTACTCTTAGTAGTATCACTTGAAGGTTTCCCATTAAATTTGTTCCTGTTATTTGGATAAGACTTAAAACCTGGGCGTTGTTGACTCTGGTACTTGACATTGTAATTACGTTTGCTACTGATTATATTGTAATCTTCACTAAGTGTAGCGGCTTTGTCAAGTTTCTTCACTTCTCTCTCTCTTAAATAGGCTCTTATATGTTCAGGAATTCCTTAAGATACTGTTCAAGAACAAGTAACTCTTCTAACTCATCAAAAATTTTAAAAGTTTTAACTTTAGCAGCTTCTACCCAACGTTTGAAACACCTTCTCACTTTGTAAGCATAATCTAGAGGTTCCCTTCTCATCTTTTTATTTTCTTAAATTTCTGAATCTCTCATTGTAGTACTCTGGGGTCATCTGGTAAACTTGTAGCACACTGTGTTTAAGTACCTTGTAGTCTTTACACTGATCAGCTGTTAAGGCTAGATAAGCACTTCTCCCTTTACCAATCAAGACACTTTGTAGCAAAACTGACCATTTATCCTCTGTCATCCCATACCTGAAGCCACTTTCTCAAAGTGATCAAAAAACTCATCTGGAGCTTCTTAGGGATTAACTTCTGTACTCTCACTACATCAAATACAGGGTCTTGATTACCTTGGTTAGGGTTAGACGGTGTTACAGGTAATGTGGATCTAGCTCTTATTAATTCCATTTCCCTTTCATGTCTTGCGATTTCTCTTTCCTCTTTTTATTCTTTCTCTTTCCTCTTCTGCTGCTTTTTCTTCTTCTCTTTCTCTTCTTTCTTGTTTTTCCCTGTCTATTCTCTTTCTTTTGCTTGCATTCTCTCTCTTTCAGCTTGCATTCTCTCTCTTTCAGCAAGCATTTTTAGCTTAATCAAATTCTCCTCTGTTTCAATGCGTCTAAGCTCTAACTCTGCATCACTTTTCTCTTTCTTTTCTGCTTGCTTATTTATGAGATCAGCACGTGCTACATTCAACAACTCTTGAGCCAATTCTAACTCATCTTCATCAGTTATTCTACAGAGTTTATCAATGATTCCATAGCAATACATCTTATTTGTGCCTTTACCATACTAGTAGACACAAAACCACCACATGCCTCTGCTAAAGCGCTCCACTGTGGCTCTAGACAGAGTGGTTTCAGACAAAACTTTGGACGGAAGGAGCTGCTAAAAATTCCTGAACATTGAACTGAGCCATTTTCCTCTAAGTTATCAACTTACAATTCAATACAATAAATACAAAACAAACTATATGGTCACTCTCCTAACAAAATATATTCCTAACACCACCAGTATATTCTAGAGTGATAATGAAATCTGCTTTCCCGGGTCTCTGGGCACCATTAAATAATGTTACGAAGTGCAAGTATCTGGTTACCATTGCATCAAATATTACCTCACCAAAAGCCAAACACCTGAACCCTCATAACACGTTTAAACGACTGAATACTCTAAAGGCAACAGTGATCCCTTAACACTTACCAGTATTGCAGAAAATCAGACTAAGTCATCAAACAGGTTGTGAGGTAATCTGTAAGTAATTAAATTAATCAAAGGGCATCACTCCATCAACAACTTTAAAAAGTTTCCTAAGTATTTCCCTGATTTCAGAAGTCTAAGTACTTCCCTGGTTCTAAGTCACTTCAATTAAATTGAAGGAAAGCAAATCAATTACCACTCTATGTTTCTACCTAACATGAATATAATCATAATTAAATATATTTATACTGGTGTAAGATAAAGAAAACACTTATAAAAATTTTAAATACAAAATTTATTATTAAATTCAAAATTTATAAGTGAAATTCACAATATCAGGGAAAATTACTGTTACTTGAAAAACAAAGTAAAGTTTAATTAATTCTTGAATCAAATTAAGTAAAATTAAATCAAAATTAATTTTATCACAAATTAAATTCAAGAAAATTAATTCAATCAAAATTCAAAAGTGTTAGGCAATAATTGAAAATTTGAAATTAATTCACAAGTGCTAAACAACAATAAAACTTGAAAAGAATTCTAAGTAAATGCAAATCAATTCACAAGTGTTAAATTTAATTAAATGTGCAATGATAAAGCAATGAAAATAACTAAGTCAATTAAATGGTGAATGCAAATGAAAATATAAAACAAAAAGACACACTTCAATAAGAAAATGAATAAGTGCACAAACAATGGAACAGACACAAACACAAAAAAATATCAGCAATGTGTAAAAGTGTAAATCTTTTCACTCAAAAACTGTAACCAACAGTTTTTACCAAACACAATTCCTATCCGTCATTAGTTAAACACACTCCCTATCCATTATTAGTTGCAACTAATAAAAATATAACACACTTTACCTTTTTTGGTATACCAACTTCTTTCTTTCTCTTGTATATTACAACTTTCACAAAAAAAACCAGGCGCCATTACGAAATGTTTGTTCAGATTCACAAAAGAAATTAAATAAACTAAATAAATTCTAAGAAATATCAAATATAGAATTCTCACAAGTTATGAGTGACCAAATTTACGTTTACGTTAATATAATCTCGATGTCGAGTGAGAGAGAGAGAAGGAGGATTCTAACTGCCGGTCGAGGTCTTTAAGATCGAATGAATATCTCTTCCTTTATGGAAATGACAGAGCAGATGTCTCAAAACGTTCTAGGCACGAAAGCTTCTCGAAAGTTCTGAAATCTGACGCAATCTTACACACATAATGTGCAACATGCACGTGGCTTTGATTAAAGCATACGCGTACAAGACAAGACTGCTCAACAGATACGTACCCGATTGAAACGGAGGGTAAACGATAATTAAGATTGACATGTTTTTGATGACAACGAGCTCGCTATCAAACGCGCTGACAGAGCAGGGAAGTAAACGGATCTCGCAGACTCTAATTTTAAAGTGCTGACATAAAAGTTAAACATTTGCAGCTTTGAAAAGACAAGGATCTCTCTCTTTACCATGATACTAGTACTATATTCTTTTACAAGAACGTTAATGCGAAATCTGAACACACATTTTAAAAACATCCTATTCTAAGCTTATCTCTAATGGAATCTGAAAAACAAAATGTTGCACAATTCTACATGACCATTTCAAAGAGGGGAAAAACATGCATTTTGAAAGTAGCAATATATAATAATATATATATGTTCTCTTTGCAAAAATAAATTTGTTTATTGCAGTAATAATCGCCATTTTCTGGTGATCCCAGTGGTATATAAAACATTACTATTCTTATGAAAATAACCTGATAAGGAAATTTCCAAAGATAATTTTAAAAAATTCGTGGAATAGGCGTTGCATTTTGGCAGCATGGGCTGTTAATGGGTTAAAGGAAGAATAACATATAGGTTAGCATACTAACCTAAACTAACCTGCAGAATGTGTTACCCGACCGGGGCCCCATTACCCCTTTAAAGAAAGACAATGTTCTAATAATAACCTAACCTAGTATAACGTGTTACCTGACCGGGAGCGGAGCCCTTTAAGGAAAGACAATATAATATGAATGTAAATGTTCTAATAATAACCTAACCTAGTATAACGTGTTACCTGACCGGGGGCGGAGAGTAATGCAGACTGTTACATGCTGGACCAAGCATAGATGAAGGTAGGACACTCCTTAGAGTAACCTATCTATTCCTTTTATTAGCAATAGATGCAATTAACCGGCCCTTCCCTTACAAGGCTGGGAAGGGGGCTTTGACATAAGACAAACCTATAACTTGTATTTGCCTTGTAGTCTCCAACATATGGTTCTTTGCCTCCCCATAATGACGGCTCACATCTCTCCCTTATGGGAAAAGCCCAGATGATTGACTCTGATCTTGCAGTTCCATAACTCTGATCAGATTCCAGTGGTTGGTTCCTCTTCCTTGTTCTTATGACCAGGAAGAAAAATCCAGGTAGGCTGAACCCCAGTCGGTTCACTAGAGCACACTCAGATTCCTCCCTCCAATCAGTAAGTCTTCCTATTGTAAAGGACCGACTGTTTGTATATTGTGTAGGAACAAATCATAGTTTTTTAAAGTAAATTGTGTTTTTCCTAACAATACAAACCTGACATCCTTTACACAAACTGCCACCCGCCAATCTGTTACCTGGGCCAAAAGCAAATTGGAATGAATTGCATCCGGTTGGAGGGACTACCAATGACCGGTCCGGTAGTTAACTACTGAACCGCCTTGTTTGAAGAATTCAGCAGCCGTGTCCAGGTTATGCCTTAGTAATTCCTATTGTAAACAACCTAGGTTTGTATAGTTATGAAAAATACAGTTCACTTTTAAAAATTGTGATTTTTTCATACATGTTTTGCACAGCATTAGTCTAACATTTGCAATGAAGCTTTATGTGATTAGTATACAATCTCATTGGTATAGTATTGTGTATAGAAAACTTCTATGTGCTAATGGAGATCACATCTCTTTGTCATAGATAACCTGTACTATTGTTACGGATGATCACTGATGACAATCTGCGAAAGAACGTTTTCTTTAGTATCGTGTTGATTTTCCTCAAGAACACATTCTAGGTAAGTGATATAAAAGTGAAGTCATTGCAGTAAGAGAGAATGTCCATGAATTATATGTAGTATTTAATGTAAACTATATAGAATCTTCAGTCACTTTGTTCAAAACCCAGTCTGTTAGTTATTCATGATGCACTGACTGGCATTTGTTCCTACACAATATACAAACCTGAAGTTCTTTACAATAGGAATTGCTTACGGCAAAGCTGAAGCACAGCCAATAAGATTCTTGAAGGGGGTTAGGCAGCACCTACCAGCAGGTAGGTGGGGAGACCTGCTGGCCCAGATGTAAACATTCCAATTTTGTTTTTGGCTGTCTTCAGATAAAGACGTGTTTTCATGAAGTCTTGCTTGACTGCCGTTAATCTATTTTCGTGGTGGTATCTCTCTTTTATTGTTTTGATGATGATATATTTTGAATATTTTAGTGTGTTTGATATTAATATTAATACTGTTAATATGCACACCCACTTTATGTGATAGCCTTGCAAGCCGCCTGTCCCTTTCGTGTCTATATAGGGATCAGCAGCGAAGGTATATATGCACCCTACTTTCTTTTGCCCTTTAATAATAAGGGCACAACAGTATATATATTTATTATTGAATTTGAGATTCATGCTTACACTCCAGGAGAATTCACCAGGGGAGACTTCGGAGGTTTACCCTTTGTTTTGTCTCACCCAGTATTCTTCCTTCTCCTTTGCCCTCTTCGTTCGCTTCTCAAGTGAGGAAAGGTGTGTGTGTGTGTGTGTGTGGTGTTGATGATTGGGGATCTCCTCTCGTTTCGGAGGGCATTGCCCTTTGGTATGAGAGGAGTATCCTTCTTTATTAATCACGTTTTCCTTTTTCTGCAGGCTAACAGTAAGTGTTAGTAAATCACAGCAGAAGATGAAAGGCTATCTCCGCATTTTGGTTATCCTAACCCTTGAGATTCTACCTGTGACATGATAGGCCTCGAGTGTGTGTACAGTTCCCCTGCTGTGAATCATATTAAAATGTTGCTGTTTTCCTGAAGCTTTATCACTGGACAACATCTATGCCAGTTGCCTTGTGATTATTAACTCTACTTCTGATGATGTCTGTTCTTCATCCTGCAGAAGAAGTCCTGCTGAAGAATGTCTCCTCTATCGACCTTCCCTTCCTTTTCTGAAACTCTAGGAGGCCTGGGAATCTGGACCGGCCTCCTCAGGCAAAGAAGAGGAAGGATTCTTCTCCTTCCCTAAGAAGTCCTCCTGCAAAATTTCAAAGGGCTTTCCTCCTTCTGAGGAGGCAGTGGGATCTTCCATTGGCTTTTCCCAACTTTCGGGTTCAGGAACCGATTCGCTTGCCCCTGGGCTTGTGTTTAGGGAGCAGCAGGAGTGCAGGCTTCGGCTTGCATTCCGGTCACCTGTTAAGAGGTTCACCTCTGAACAGGTGCTGTGTTGGATGCTCGTTTGCAAGTCATTCTGAGTGCTTGTGTTTCTATTGAATCATGAGCATCCAGAACCGTTGATGGGCCCTCCCAGTTCAGTCACAGGATGAGAGAAGGGACGAGACATTCACGTGTCTCGTCCCTTTCTGCCAGCACAAAGGAGTGCTCATCAGTGCTTGGTAGATTCCCACCTGGTGTTCTGATTCTGAGGATTCGAACACCTGGAGACAGTGTTCTCCCTGAATCTTTCCGTCCTTTGGGAGGATTCCAATTTGCAGTCTCCCATGGGTCTTGCATTTTGGGAGCCTTGAGTGCCTATTCTATTAAATCACTCTCTTGATCCAGTCTTAATTGCTCGCATAAAAGACTGGTTCTATGCCTGTTCCTCCTCGACTTATACAGGAGTCGAAGAAGGACCTCTCCTGATGATCGTCTGACAAGATTCAGGAGTCTCGTTTTGTTTTCTGTGATTTCCAAACATTCAGGTGAGACAGGCATTACAGATAATTGTTATCACAAGAGTCTGGAGTCTTGGGGAAAGCTTGATTTTCCCGGAATTTCCATGTGCTCATCAAGTGACTGGTTTCATCTGTTTCCAAGCACTTGGGTAAGACAAGATTATTGTTTTACAAGACTCGGGAGTCTTCCCGAGCACCTGGTTCCCTTGGAAATGCTGGCGCTCACCGAATGCTTGGTTTCTTGCGATATCCGAGCACTCAAGTGAGAAGTTTTCATGATAATTGTCTTTGGGAGAGTCTGGAATCTCATCAAGCATGTGAATTCATATGAATTCAGGCTCTCGCCAAGAACTCGCTATCACACGTGCTTGGATAGCAAGACATGCCTCTACCAGTACAGAAGATTTTGCTCTTCAGTTTGGTTTGGGTTTATTCAGAGCATGAAACTGCATGCCAACACCTTGGTCCATGAGCAAGTGTCTTGTACCTTAAGGTTAGAATTGGCAGGACAGCAGACACAGAATCCCTCTTTATTCTTCTCCTTGGGGCTTTAGCCTCAAGGAGAATAGTCTATTGGGGGAAGTGGTAGTTCCCTGCTGATGATTACCATTCATAATTCCATGGTTGTGATCTGCTCAGCTCACTCGACTTGGCTTGGCTCTACCGAATGAACTCTGTACCCTCGATCAGGTCGGTTCTTTGCCATGGCATAGCACCCTCCTTTCCCGTGTTGCAGTCTTCATGCAGTCCTAGTGTCATCCTGTTAGATAATCGAGTTTCACACGAATGGGTTGTCACCTTCATCCTTGTCAGTCTCGTCTTCTACTGCCTCTTCTCTTTCGGACCTGCCTCCTTTCATAGAGGAAGCAATTGGATCTCCTGTAGGTTATCCTAATCTTTCGGGGCTAGGAACAGTTACACTTACACCTGGGTAGTGTTTTGGGAAGCTATAGGAGTGCAAATTTCAGTTCATTCTCCTGCCACTAGGTCTAGAGGTTCCGTCCCTAGAGCTAGTATACTGAGTCAGAGAGAGCTTGTTCGCAAGACACTTCAAATTGTATAAACCTCTATGGGAGATTGTACATCTAAATTCAGTGCCGGAGAGACAACTCACTGTCCCGATTTTGGCATGTGACAGGAGAGGGGTATGAGTCATTCACCCTACTTTAGATGTCTGTCTTCATGAAGTTTCGATCCTGGAGAAAGATGCATGGCAAAACATTGCAAGTTCTCGCCAACTTTTGGCACATTTAGCTCCACTCAACTCTTGCTCCCATTCATCCGAACGAACCAGTTGGTGGAAGAGAATCCTCCATTTGGTGGGTGAGAACCTCTGCTTTCCTTTCAGGAAACATTTATTGCAGATGCAAATTTGTTTCCTAAGTTTATGCATTGCTATTATCACTGCAAGTTTATGATCGTACGCTTTATCGCCCCTTCCTGCTAGTTCCGACAGAAGAGCAGGCGAGAACTGTCATTCCTCCTCCCTTTTTCCTTCTAATTCCTGGTTTACACCAGGATGGACAATGGAATAAGAGGAATTCTACGGAGTCTACTCCCCAGAGTTCGCTTACGAGAGACTGTGTTCCTGGTTCAGTCTTAGGATGTCACCAGATGTACACTCAATCTGTTCTGAATGGATATCACTGAGAAGTTTTGAACTCCACCTCTCCAGTGTTCCTTTTGGGAACACCCTGTTCGGCATGAACTAGTCGTCTTTGGTGTCCTCTTATCGCTGTAGAAGCCTCCCTTTTGGAGAGCTTCACTTTCCCTCTCTTCATGGAAGGCGCTGTGACCTATTTACAAGATGTGCAAATTGTTGATACAGATAAATACAAACCAGGCCACTGCAAGCATTGCATGGCATGGTCTAGTTTTACGTCCTGTTATGGCTATTGATCACCCTCCTAACTCGCCAATGACCCCTTGGGTCATGGGTTTATTTACAGATATGGAAAATATCTGTATTTTTATAATGTATGCATTACACATACCTGTAGGTTAGTTCTACTGGTGTGTGACCGAGACGACAAGTACCTTCTCTTAATTAATCTGAAACTTAGGGCAGCCTTTTAGGTCTCCCAAGAGTTTCTGGTTTGGTTTTGAGATGACCAATAGTATTTTTTTAACAACAACACAACAGGAGTGGCATTAAATCCGAACAAGAGGGCTTCATTCCCTCCTGTTTTGGTTAACATGCAGCTGCTCAAGTGTATCTGTAGTGCACTCGATAGCTCTATAAGCCAAATGCATTCCAAGCTGGAATGTACTCCCAAACAACTCGGCCTACAGAGTCTAGTGAGGGGCAGAGTACTGCCTTCTCACAGAGATATTTTTTGTCTTATTATTGTTTCTCCACTGTCGCTTATGGTTCATATCTCATGAGCCGCATATGCCATTGCGAGAATCATCAGACAGATATATGTCTCATTAGACTAAATACCATCTTTTCCTCCAACACTTTACTATGAGTTCTTTCTTAAATTCTATAGTGTTTCTCATCTTTTTTACAGAACTTTCTTTGGCCCCATGATGGCTTATTTAGCAGTTGCACAAGAATAAAAAAAGCACTAAAACAACAAACACAAAAGCAGAATGGGTCACGAAAGAAAATGGGATTCATTGTTTGGATGCTCAATATGGGGTCTGGTCTTACACTGGGCCCCGGATGGAGCGTTTCCGAGTGTACGAAAACCGAGAGAAAACTTTGTAGAAAAAGTCTACAAGAACCGAAACATACAAAAAGAGAGGCATTTGAAAACCGAGGTTTTACTGCTTGAAAGGAGACCATCCCAAATATTAAGCTGAAAGACACACTAATGCCATATGAGGAGGAGGTAAAGTTTTTAGGGATGATAAGAAGCTGACATGTGTTAGTCATATTGACTCCTTGAAAATTAAGGTAAAGAAGTCCCTTAACATTTTAAAAGTAGTCTCAGGTTTTAACTGGGGTGCTGATATGTAAATCCAAGCTTGAGTATGGTTGCCAAGTCTACTCTTCAGCAAGTGCAAGCAAACTTAAGGAGTTGGATGTAGTTCATCATGCTGGTCTAAGAATATGCTCTGATGCATTTATGATATCACCAGTTGAAAGTTCATATACTGACACTGAAGAGCTCCCTCTAGACTTAAATCGAGAGGAACTGGGACTGTGGTATATGATCATATTAAGAGGTTCCCCAGAAAACGGTCCACATCAGTTTGCAAATGCTAGACCATCCAAGCCTTTTTATGTAAGAATTAATGCTGCAGTTGACTGTCAATTAAAGACCAAAAAATTAAGGCAATAAGTTGCTCTAAGTTGCTTCCTTGGTTGACCCAAGAACCATCAGTCTGTCAAAAAAGCTGTGGTTAAAATATTGGTTAATGTCCAGGAAGTGAAGTCTCGTTTTGTTTATCTTGACCAAATACGTTCAGGTTCTGTTAAACTATTCACTGATGGATCAAAGACATCAAGTGATGTTGGTTGTGCTATTGTTCATACTATTAGCTCATATGTGGGCAGACTTTTTCATAATGCCTCTATTTTTACTGCTGCATTAACTGCATTAGTAAAATCTCTTAATATTATTTCTACTCTACAGGGTACTTATATCACCATATACAGGCAGTCCCCGGCTTACGACGGGTTCGGCTTACGACGTTCCAAGGTTACAACGCTTTTCAATTATATTCATCAGAAATTATTTCCAGGTTTACAACACATGTTCCAGGGTTACGACGCCTACAACGCTGATCTGGCAGAAGAAATATGACTCCAAAAATGCAAAATAATCAATATTTGAAATTTTTTTATGAAAAATGCAATAAGAATGCAGTTTACATAGTTTTTAATGAACCCAAGGCATTAAAAGTAAGGTTTTATATTCTAATGCATCTGACATGGGTTGGGAGCTCTGTTGGGAGAGATGGAAGGGCCAGGAAAGTTGTCAGTGGCTCAGAATTCCCATCACATCAATGTAAAGGAGTTATTAGCAGTCCATCTGGGTCTACACGCTTTTGTTCACCAGGTATCAGGTCATGTGGTAGCGGTATATGTGAACAACTCCACCGCATTGTCATATATCCATAAGCAAGGAGGAACACATTCATTCATTCTTTACAAGAAAGTAAAGGACTTTCTGTTATGGTCAGAGAGGAATCAGATATCCCTGATTCCTCAGTTTGATGAATGTGATGGCAGATAAATTGAGTCAAGGTCAACAAGTTCCTCTATCAGAATGGACGCTTGATTCCAAGGTTTGTCTGGACCTTTGGAGGATCTGAGGAAATTCAATGATAGATCTGTTTGCCATCTCTCTTTTGCTCTCCGGTCCTGGACCCTCTCACATGGTCGTGATGTAATGTTACTGGATTGGTCGGGTCTGGATGCTTATGCCTTTCCTCCATTCGGCTATGATAAGTCCTGTTTTATTATATGTCTCTCACCCTTGTAGCACCATTCTGACCAAGGAAGGAATGGTTTCCAGATCTACTCAGTCTGCTTGTCAACTTTCCTAGACTGCTTCTGTGCAAAAAGTCACTACTCAAACAGGTGTATTTTGCAAGGTTTCATCAAAGACTGTCCACTTTGGCTCTGACAGGCTTCAGACTGTCAGGAGCCTTGTCAGAGGAGAGATCCAGAAACTATCACGAGATGCATAAGAGATTCTTCTAACAGACTTTATCAGTGTAAATGGCGAGTCTTTCAAGGATGGTGTAGACAAAATAAAGTCTCTTCTTCTGAGACATCTAAAATTGAAGTAGTGGGCTTTTTTCTGTACTTAATGGAATCAAAACGTGTGGCTCCTTCGACAATTAGGGATTACAGAGCGATGCTGACTTCTGTTTTTAAACATAAGGGAAAAGACTTGTCTACTAATAGTGACCTCTCTGATTTGATGAAATCCTTTGTAAATTCTAAGTTTCCGAAGGTTTCAAAAGCTTGGAACCTTGATGTTGTTCTCAAGATACTTTCTAGCTCGTCTTTTGACCTCATGTGATCTTCTTCCATAAGACGTGTAACCAAAAAGACACTGCAATTGGTAGCCTTAGCATCCGGAAGGCGCATAAGTGAACTCCATGTTACACTCCTTCACTCTCAAGAATTTGACTGATATTCTTGGTCCAGAGGAAGGAGAAAAGCTCTTATGTCCAGTAAGAGTGCTAAGGTATGACCTCCACAGATTGGAGAAAATAAGAGGCCAATCTTCTCGTCTTTGGTGCTCAGTAAAAAATCCCTCTCAACCTCTTTCTAAGAATGCAGTCTCCTTCTTCCTGAGAGAACTCGTTATAGAAGTGCATTTTGAGGGTAGGGAAGAAGATTTTCCCTTTCTTAAAGTCAAAGCTCATGAAGTCTCTAGTGTTTCAACACAATTCGTCACTTTCTGTTATTTTACAAAGTAAGTTTTGGAGTTCAAAATCTGTTTTTGCATCTCATTATCGTAAGGAGATTGAAACAGTGTTCGATGATTGCATTTCTTTCAGTCCTTTGTCTGTAGCTGGCATAGTGTTGGGAGGAATGGCATAATGGGTTGGTCCCTCTGTGTGTGTGTGTAAGACATAGGGTTTTGATTAATAATATATTGTTCGTGCATTCTCTGTAACCTGTGGAATGTGGAGGACAGTGCAGAGATAACGACCTGAGAGTAGCTGATGAATGAGTTTCTAGGGGATGGCGTGAGATAAAAATGCTTAGTTTGTCGAGTCAATGTACGACAGTTTATGAACTCTTCCCAAAGTGCCTTTGTGAAACTAGATGCAGCTAGAACCGCGAGGCGTTGTCGAACTGTGTGTTCGTATGTGCGTGTGCGCCTCTTTCTGTTAAAAGCGTTCATACCCAAACCTATGGGAGGGATTTTGACAGAGGGCTTCGAGTCATAGGCAAAGATGCCGTGGCATTCGCCGGGGGAGTTTTTTGTCACATAGTGTTTAGTGTCCGGTTGGGAATGGATGGTTCTGGATTTCGGTGGGACAGAGTTCCCAGGGAAAGGTGTGACCTTTTGGGTGACTTGACAATGAGTTGTTTTAAGTTAGTCTGTAAGACTGGATTACTTAGTTAATCGACTTAGTTATTGTAAATAAACGTTATGTTATGATGCAACTCTCTCATTTTCATTACCTGTTAGAATGGAGAGAAAGAGGTGGAGAGAGAGAGAGAGAGATGGGGTGATTGCCGGGAGAGAGAGAGAGAGAGCCTGTCTGTGTAGTGGGTGTGGGGGTCTGCCTTCCGTTTCGTGTCCACGCTTACCGTATGAAATACATGAGGGTTTTTCCCACGTAATAGTGGTGTCAGCGGTTAAAAAGGGGATATAGAAAGTTTTCTTGCTTTTCTATGCCTAGGAACGCCAATGAAGAGATATGAGTGGCCAGTTAGAAAAATAAAAAGGGGCCGTGACTTAGCGATAGTTTTCGAACGACAAAGCTTTGTGGGATTGTGGAAAATCGTTAAACTGTTAGTTTTCAGTTACTTAGTGGAAAAAATGAGAAAATGTCTGTCTGATTAACTGTGCTAAAGGGAGGGAAGGATTTTTATGGGACTCAGCATTTTTCCCAGGGAGTCAGCCTGAAGCAGTGAGCGCACCCAGTGTGACTTTTGCTTGTGCAATGACGAGTGTTCCGAGATACCTGTGCGGCGGTCGTTGTTATATCACTACCGCGTTTTTACGAAGAATTTCGAGTTCTTTTTTCCCATTATGGAGTGGTGAGTGTTAAAGAACTATTGTTTATCAAAAAGGAGTGGGTTTTTGTTTAAATATTTCTGGGTTATGGGATTGGTTCAAGAGGTCAAAACAATTTTTTCTTTCCCCATAGTGAAGTGTTTTCTTTATTTGCACGTGTTTATAATAGACGTATGCATTCGTCTTTGTTTAAAACATAGGAGTGTATTTTTTCTATGCTGGGGGAACTGTGCTTATAAATAAGCATATTTGGCTTAGTGGACAACAGAGCGGCGCCACAATTTTAAGGGCTCAGCATATTTCTGCAGAGAGGCGCCTTGCATTGCGAGGGTGTACGGGCATCCCTTGGGAGGGTAGTTGCATGGGTACCACTAGCCTCACTCGTGAGATAGTGCAGGGGATGGGCACTTGTGTATACCTTGGGTAGGGGTCCTCAGACACTATTCAAGGGGAGATGGGGGGATACTACTGGTATGCCTCGGGCTGTTCTGCTGCTCGACTGAGGGGTTGTTCTCAGGGGGGGAGAAATTTTTTTTTTTTTTTTTTTTTTTTCTCTCAGTGTGGGTGAATTCCCCCTTTTCCTTTTTTTTTCTTAGTGTTGGAGATGGATTTGGCCTTGACATTGAATGCTAAGATGTCAGCTGATTGATAAGTTGATGAAGTGAAATGCCCGTAGAGTCTTTTTTTAGGAAAAGAGATTTTTTTTTCTCTCCCTTGGATGAAGAGAAAAGGAAATAAAGAGATTTTTCTTTTCCGAAAATGAGGGGAAAAGTAGTTAACATGCACGGGATGTGTTATATGTTTCTTTGTGCCTTGAAAGACACAAATATAAGGGGGATACACAGATTATTTTTTTTTATTGTGTCGGAGAAATTACTTTGAAATGCCGATGATTGGTGTTGTATCTGTGTTGTGTGGCAATGGTGTTATGTCATGGTGTTGCATGCTGGAGAAATTGTATGTCATAAGATTCAGCATTACTGTTGTATGCTATTTGAATTTCACCCTTACTTGAAATCTTTGCAAGAGAATTATTGCTTTGGAGAGTTATTATTATTATTATTAATAATTGTTATACTTGAGATGTGTCACGGGAGGTTTGCTTAAGTATAATTATCATTACGGGAGAATTGTTTTACGAGAGATTTGAGATATTTCATGGGAGATTATTTGATAATTATTACAGATAATTATTCAAGGAGAATTATTACGATGAATTAATGGGAGAAGTCTTGTGTTAATTAATTGTTGAGTTCTTGTAACTTTGGAGAATATTTCAGTGATTCACGGGGATGAGTTTTGCTGAATCTTGATGAATCTGGCTGAATCATGGTGAATTGTGTGAGTTTTGCTGAATTTTGTGCTGAATTTTTGGAGAATGGACAAGCATTAACATTGGTGATAATTTTTGTACTGATACTGATGATTTTGATGATAGCAATTTTTTTGGTGATTTTGTGATAGTGATATTTCTGATACTGATTTTTTTTATACTAATACGTGGGTGTTTTAATGCTGTCAAGGGAGGTGAAATCTTTTGTGATTATGGGAAGAACTAACAACACATTGTTTTAGTTTTTTTTTTCTTTTTTTATGAGTTCAGCAGATAATTGCTTGACATTTAGTGAGTTACGGGAGATAGTTAATGGTGCCGTTGATTTTTCTTTTCTCCTTTTTTGGAAATTAGCCATCGCTGACACAAGTTTTTTTTTACCATGGGTGAATTTGAATTTGTTTTTCTCTCCAGTTAGTGTGAATATTATCTCAGTTCATGACTTAGAGCCATTTAAGAGAACGTGTTCGTGTTTTACCTATTTGATGCTATAGAGTAATATAGGGGAGAATTTCTTGCATGTTTTGAATGCATACGTAATGGCACTACATTTTTTTCTCTGGATATTTTGTTCCAGGAATTGGGAGTTTTCTTGCACAATACCTTGTTGTATTTGTGACAACTTTGTGAGAGATAGGAAACTTGGTTAAGTTTTCTAATGGCTATGTCGTAGTGCATATGGGGAAGTCTTTGCTTAGACACTGTGAATTTGGAGTTCTGTTACAATGACTTGTGGCACGTTGGTGATTTTTTCTAGAATTTTCTAGACAGTTTTATATGCCGAGTTTTTGCTTTTTTTTAGCAGTTATGCTAAACGGAGAGAGTTTTTATAGTTTTTGACTATAACATTGAGTTATTCTCTGGAGAATTGGAGTTAGAATTGAGATATAATTGAGATATATTATATTTGGGGAGATAATTGGAGGTATATATTATTTTGGAGTTATATTTGAGATATAATATATGGGAGATATATTTTTTGGCCATTTTTGATATTTGCCAATGTGGTATGAGCTATGTTTAGTTCAATTATTTTGCAAGCCATCTTTGTTGCAAAATGGAGACACATATTTGGAGATTATGGGGCAATATTTGGGAGTGTGTGAGTTAGATGCCTTGAGTGCACATTTTTTGGAGATATATTATTTGGAGCCTTGTTTTGTTCCACATGGAGTTATTGTGGAAATAGAGGTAAATATTTTGTATTTGCCGAAATAGAGGTGATTATTC
The DNA here is from genome assembly GCF_015104395.2 of Macrobrachium nipponense. NCBI lineage: Eukaryota > Metazoa > Arthropoda > Malacostraca > Decapoda > Palaemonidae > Macrobrachium > Macrobrachium nipponense. Next base: position 3,053,749 of record NC_087220.1, read on the forward strand.
TCTATTCTTGGAGTGGTGTTTTTGTTTTTACTGACATGTGGCTTTGGAGAAATAAGAGAATAATATAGGGGGTTGGTTATTAACCAAATGGAGGAAATATTTCTATAACCGGAGTGGCGTTATTATTGATATGATGTCTCATAATGGAGTTGGAATTAATCTTGGGCGGGTGACTCTCTTTTTTTTTGTGGTTATGGAGTTTTTTCGAGACAAGAGAAGTTTTCTGTGGTTCTCTTTTTTTGGTTTCGTGTCTATTTAGAGGCGAATGGCATTACTTCATTACGAGTTATTTGGAGATGTGTGTGCATTTTTCATGTTCACAAGTGTGTTATTCTTGGAGAAATATAATTTGGGGAAAAGTCATGTTGAGAGAATAAGTCTTCGAGACAAATTTTTGAACACATTAGTCATATCCTGGAGTTAATTCTGTGAAATGTGTCAGTTAGACCTTTTTTCTTGAGAATCATGAGTTTCCAAACTTATGTGTCTTACTAGACAATTTTTGTGCTGTTGTTTGAGCATGCGTCCGCAGGTGATTTTTCTGCTGACAAGCGATGTGATGAGCCGTGTGCTGATTCTTTTCTTCTGATGGTGACAGATCAGAATTTTTTGCAATATCTGGAAATGTGGCTATAGCATTTCACGAAAGCGCATGTATGAGAGTTTGCTTTCTGGCAAATTCCATAACTTTACATGGAGCATTTGGGGAAAACGCGGGAGTTATGCATATTATACATGTATTATGTATTTTTGGATTGGGGAAATCTACTTGTGATTATTCTTTTTTTTTATTATTTTTCTTCCTTTTCCTATGAGAGATATGATTTGGGGATTGAGCTTAAGTAGCATTTCTTTTTTGGACGGGAGATTTGATTTTACCGGGAGGTGTAATTTTTCGAGGGTTGCTATTTACGAAATGGGAGTTTGACATTAAGTCTCATTGTAATTAATTATTGAGCAGTAGAGGGGTTTTTGCTGTTAAAAGTTGGAGATTTTTGCTGATTTTGTGGGTTGTTTAGATGTCAGAACTTAAGAGAAAATTTTTGGGTTTGGGTGTTACGTGATTCTTTTCTTTTTTTCTTTCTTTTTTTTTCTTGTGAGCACATTCGAGTTCGAAATGTGAGTGCAGAATTCCGTGGAGTTGCTGTGATTTCTGAGTTGTGTGTGTGCTGATGTGCGAGTTTGGAGAATTGAATTGGAGAACTTGATGTTTCTTTTTCTTAGAGAGTTGCGATAATGACTTATCATTTAGTAGTCATATTTAAGGGAGTTAATTGGGAGACGTTCAGTTAGTATTTCTGACCTTTTTTGAGATCATTGTTTGATAGAGGTAGTATGTTTGGGTTAATTTTCTTAGATTGACCAAAGACCTGACTGACATACTAACGCCCAAAAGTTCCCCGACTCCAGCAAGACGTCCACCAGCCGTAAAGAGAGGTTGCTGCCATGTTGCCCATGGTGATTAGAAGTATTTCCATGATGGGTGATCGAGAGAATTCTACAGCGTGTTTTTTGGGGATCTACAAGAAGCCGTGAGAGTCTTCTACGATGAGGGAGGCATTCCGTCTTCCTACAGTTGCTACAGCTGCTATAGCCTGTTGCTGTCTGTTCAGCTACTTGCAGACAAGCGAAGAGGGATATTCAAGAATCCTAATGCAGAAAATATGAGAGAAAATGCGTTTTGTGTTATTGGGAGATAAAGCGTGATAAGACTTTATTTTATGATGCCAGAGACGTGCAGTTTTTACTTATTGATTTTAAGCCGGCCAATGTTTTATATTGTATAAGCAATTTTGCTAGGCGGGAGCTAGCATATAGGTGCGAGGCCGAGCAATCTGTAAGACATAGGGTTTTGATTAATAATATATTGTTCGTGCATTCTCTGTAACCTGTGGAATGTGGAGGACAGTGCAGAGATAACGACCTGAGAGTAGCTGATGAATGAGTTTCTAGGGGATGGCGTGAGATAAAAATGCTTAGTTTGTCGAGTCAATGTACGACAGTTTATGAACTCTTCCCAAAGTGCCTTTGTGAAACTAGATGCAGCTAGAACCGCGAGGCGTTGTCGAACTGTGTGTTCGTATGTGCGTGTGCGCCTCTTTCTGTTAAAAGCGTTCATACCCAAACCTATGGGAGGGATTTTGACAGAGGGCTTCGAGTCATAGGCAAAGATGCCGTGGCATTCGCCGGGGGAGTTTTTTGTCACATAGTGTTTAGTGTCCGGTTGGGAATGGATGGTTCTGGATTTCGGTGGGACAGAGTTCCCAGGGAAAGGTGTGACCTTTTGGGTGACTTGACAATGAGTTGTTTTAAGTTAGTCTGTAAGACTGGATTACTTAGTTAACCGACTTAGTTATTGTAAATAAACGTTATGTTATGATGCAACTCTCTCTTTTCATTACCTGTTAGAATGGAGAGAAAGAGGTGGAGAGAGAGAGAGAGAGATGGGGTGATTGCCGGGAGAGAGAGAGAGAGAGCCTGTCTGTGTAGTGGGTGTGGGGGCGTCTGCCTTCCGTTTCGTGTCCACGCTTACCGTATGAAATACATGAGGGTTTTTCCCACGTAATATGTGTGTTTTTTTTTTTTTTTTTTTTTTTTTTTTTGATTTTTTTTTTTTTTTTTTTTTGCCTTTTAACAAGGTTGTCGAATTAAGGGAAGTCTGGGGGGGGGGGGGGGGGGGGGGTTGTCCTAATTACCTGGAGTACTCACCAGCCGATTTGTATTTTTAGTATGGTGGTATAGGTTTTTATTTTGGTGTAGGTGACTTATTAGTTTTTTCTTGTATAAAATCTTATTTTATTATAAAAATGTCATATTACTTTAAAAATGTGTAGGTTTTCTGTCACTGTAGCAGTGAAAACCTGAATGTATTCATTTTTATTTATTAATGTACACATTCTTGTAACTTTGGTGGGCTGGAGTTAAATCTGAATATATTGCCAAGTCGCAAACAGCAAAAAAAGATGCAGATAAAGTAATCAAAGAAAAAACTGTATCATATAAAATTTTCAGAGGTACACTCGACTCCATCTATTTGTGGATTTTTCTTTGGACCATTATTTGTGAAAAATTTGCCTATTCACGGTATTTTTTTTCTGAGAAATGGTATTCAAAAATGACATAATACTGTATTTTCATATAATTTTCATGATCAAATGCACTTTTTGTGAGAAAACTATTAATATACTCAGGCATAACCGATTTTTTTTAGTAATTTTTCTGTTTTAACAAAATAGTAGGCAATTATAAGCATTTTTAGAGGGAAGTTTTGTTTTAAATATCAAAACAGTAGGCAGTTCTAAGCATTTTTAGAGTCTTTTTAACTATTAAAATAGGCAGTGCTGACCATTTTTAGAGTTTTTTTTTGTTTCATCTATCAAAAAGTAGAGAGTTCTAAGCATTTTTGGAGGGGTTTTATGTACTGTTCGCAGATCTTAGCTATTCTGGGGGGTTGTGGTACCCATCCTCCCCCCACGATTGCAGGGTCCACTGTATACAAGCCAAATGAAAAAGTGCTTGGTGATGGAATGTGAGGTAGGGGAATTCCCTTTCTCACTCTTCTTAACCTTCACAAAAATCTCTGGTTCATATGGCTCTGAAAAGAAATGTTTCACATTTCAGGAAATTTAGTAACATATACCTTCCAAGACTGTCATCAGTGTTGCTGGTCTTAATAGCTACTCATGTATTGTATTCTCAATAACAATCAGTTAAACTAATTTGAAAACTTTCATCTCTCTTGGAGAGATGAAATTTGAAAACTTTCATCTCTCATGGAGTTATGTATAACTGGATCACATATGATTAAGCATTTACTGTGTACTGCACCCTTCGTGTTGTTACCTCACAAAATTCATATGCTGGCCTCTTGCATTTTCTGTTTTTGGCCATTGATTTGTTAATAAGGATTTTTTCACAAGAAATAGTATGTACTTTAATGTCAAGCTAGGAATGTTTACAGATGTGAGAGGGTGGATGTCAATATTAACTTTAAATCTTTTGTTGCATTGTTGCCTCAGGAATGTTTTGATGCTGGTTAGATTGTATTAATGTTTGGATAGTACTGTCAAATGCACACCTTGTTAATTGGCCTGAGACCTTCATGGGCACCCAAATTAAATTTAAATTATTATTTTGCTTCTTCAGTTCTGGTATTGTTTCCTAATTCTGTGTTGGATTCTTTGATTTCAGATTCTCCCTTAGAAGAATCTTCCTTCCTTCATCAGTTTTGAACAGTATCAAGATTTTGGGAATGCATGTTGTTTAATGGTACTACATGGGACATTACCAGTAGCAACTTTAAAGGTGTAAGAAACAACAGTGAATTATTGTACTCCTAATTTAAAGATTGCAACAACAATAAGTAAAATCTATTCTAAATATTAGATTCATACATCAGCAGTGAAATCTGGTTGTAATCATTCAAGATATTGTGCTTAATTTATAACAGACTCATTGGGAAATTTATTGCAAACAGTTTTGTGTTAAGAGTTGCAAATTGAGCACATTGTCATTACAGAACAGCACTGGACAAAAGGCTAAAATGAATCCAGAGCATTCTTTAGAATTTCCTTTGAAAAGGGAAATTGAAGGTACATTATCACTACCATCCATAAAGCAAGAAAACAGCAACATGGCTGCCTTTAGCAAAACTAGAGATGGAGACTTTTTGTCTCTGGATCCATTGATGGATACGAAAATAGAGCCAGAAGAATTCTGTGAGCCTAATGAAGATGATGAATATTCACATGAAATTAATTCAGTAGTGAATGAAAAACATACACAACCTTGCAAAGAGGAAGTAAAACAAGAGAGAAGGAATAGTCACAATGGAGAGGAGCCTTTCAGATCCAGTGACTGTGAGAAAGCATTTTACAATAGAATTAATCTTACAAGTCCTATCACAAATCCGACCAAAGAGAAATTCATATGCAGTGACTGTGGGAAAGCATTTTCCTTGAAGCATCATCTTACAGATCATATTAGAATCCACACTGGAGAGAAACCATTCATGTGCAAGGAATGTGGGAAAGCATTTTCCCGGAAAACAGTTCTTACAGTTCATATGAGAATCCATACAGGAGAGAAGCCATTCGTCTGCAAGGAGTGTGGGAAAGCATTTTCCCACAAACCAAAGCTTACAATCCATATGAGAATCCATACTGAAGAGAAGCCATTTGTGTGTAAGGAATGTGGGATAGCATTTTCCGTGAAGTCACATCTTACAGATCATATTAGAATCCACACTGGAGAGAAACCATTCATGTGCAAGGAATGTGGAAAAGCATTTTCCCTGAAATCAAGTCTTACAATCCATATGAGACTCCATACTGGAGAGAAGCCATTTGTGTGTAAGGAATGTGGGAAAGCATTTTCCATGAAGTCACATCTTACAGATCATATTAGAATCCACACTGGAGAAAAACCATTCATGTGCAAGGAATGTGGGAAAGCATTTTCCCAGAAATCAGGTCTTATAATCCATATGAGACTCCATACTGGAGAGAAGCCATTTGTGTGTAAGGAATGTGGGAAAGCATTTTCCATGAAGTCACATCTTACAGATCATATTAGAATCCACACTGGAGAGAAACCATTCATGTGCAAGGAATGTAGGAAAGCATTTTCCCGGAAAACACATGTTACAGCTCATATGAAAGTCCATACAGGAGAGAAGCCATTCGTCTGCAAGGAATGTGGGAAAGCATTTTCCCGGAAACCAGATCTTACAGTTCATATGAGAATCCATACAGGAGAGAAGCCATTCGTTTGCAAGGAGTGTGGGAAAGCATTTTCCCAGAAATTTTGTCTTACAGTCCATATGAGACTCCATGCTAGAGAGAAGCCATTCATGTGCAGGAATGTGGGAAGGCATTTTCCCATAAAGGAAATCTTATAAGTCATAGGAGAATTCATACTGGAGCCTTGGTCTCAATAGAGCTGAAAGGCACAAGATAACAAAATACCAAGACCTAAAGAACGACCTGAAAAGCACATAGGAACTGAAGGAAATAGAAATAATGCCTGCATTGGTAGGTGCAACAGCACTTATAAAGAAAAACCTGAGAAAGTGTCTTCAGGCAATAACAAGCTGTCCAAGAATAAATGAGGTGCAAATGCTGTCCACAAAGGAGCGATTAACCTCTTGAAAAGAACCATCGGATATAAGGCTAGTGGAATTTAGAGGGGCAACCATGAACCTCAGGCAGCTTGTACACTATTGTATACTGTGTTGATTATCATTTAGTTTACTTAACTTGATCTTTATGAGACCACCTGTAATTCTTTGCACACTTGCCCAAAACAGACATCAATATTTGTAAACAGCATCCTGGCAAGATTTGAATTGATATCTGTAACATTAATAATGTAAGGAAGAACTAATAATGGTATATTGTGTACTTTAGTGTAAACATCATAAATGTCAGTACGAGTATAATGGTGTCCAAAAAACCACAGAATAGTGAGCAAGGTTCATTGTGAAAAGACCTCGTAGAGTCCTAATTTAGCAAATTTTGAAGAACACCGTAGCATTAGATATTTGTGTCCAAGAGTTCAATCTCTAGAGGTACTGTTGCTACTGATGATGTTCTCAAGCCTATTTTTCATATGTTTAGGAAGTATAAAATGTTGAGGTATCTATTCCAGTCATGATTTTGTATCACTAACGGGGTGCTGATTCCTCATGCATATATTTTACATATTACTATGTTTCAAATTACAAAAGTGATGTACCCATCAGTTATATCTTATAGTTTAACATCTACTGTAAGCTGGCAACAATACTGTATGTACACAGAGTGAGGTATTCAATTTGTAATTGCAGAGGTCTTGGGCCTTTAGAACAAAAAAGGCTGATTGTTGATTGTATAACCACTTCTTTATCACAAAGTGCACAATTTTAGTACCCGACTGTATTATTTGGATACCCAGTCATTCATGAAAAGAAATACTCTGCTCTAGGACTGGAAGTTCCATTCATAAAAATGTACAGTAGTGAAATTCATTTTAGTTGACATATGATGTAGAACTTGGTAACATAAGCAAAATTGTTATAGCCTTATATTCTGGAGTATAGGAAGTTCTCTTTGTGGAGAATCTGTTTTGTAGTTATGCTTAAATGGTTTTATTTACCTGAATGACATTTGTTAGATATAAGAGCAGAGTTACAGTATGCATATATATTCTTATAAAAATGTATAACATCATATCTTTAATTTTAGAAATAGTATTTGTATATTCTTTTAGCCTTACTAAAATGTATTGTATTATTATAGTTTTATTAAAATGTCAGGAATTTCTAGAGTTTACTTAACCTTTACATTTCAAAGCATCTGTAGTGGAATTGCACTAATTAATTCAATGAATGAACAAATAAGAGTGTATATTGCAAAAAGTGATCAGTCTTTCAATTTAGCTCGGAGTTAGGCTGGACGCTTAACGCGTTCTTATATCAGGTTTTGCCTTTCAGTGGGTTGGACATGAAATAGAGTCCTTACCATCCCTGTCTTGTGCTGCTGCTGCTCCTGCCTGTCTTGGTCATGACATTTCCATATTCATTGCTCTTTCTGGCCAACTTTTCTCAGTCTCATGTATAGACCCTTTTGTTAAGTGTTGTTATTTATTTGTATAAAAATATGGACTGATTTATATAAATTAAAGGAGCATGTTTTAGCGTAGTCCTTTGTAAGAATAGGATTACTTCACAGTTTTTAGATGCCCTTTGAAAGGTATTCACAATACTGCAAGTCAATCAATCCTATAAAATCTACAGAAATAAGAACAGCATTGCACTGCTGTACGAAGCAAGTTCTGTAAAAATACATGTAATGAACTTTGGTAAGGAAGGGTTCTCCATAAATCATAAAGTTTTAACCCATGTAGTGTTTGATTATCTGTAGCAGTTGTATGTATCAAGGTTTATTCAAATCATGAGTATTTTAAGGCCTTTGAAAAAATTCTAATGCCATTAAACATTCACTAATTACTTTCAGTGTCTCCTCAAGTACTAATATTGATTATCGTGGTTTCTAGATTATTGTTTAAAAAATTAACTAGCTCTGGTGGGTGGCCCTTGAAGTCTTGCTGTGATTCCAAGCAAATTTCTACATGTCATTGAGGATGAGGCTTCTAGTCCCTTACTACTCATGACCTATTGAAGGTAGTACACTGTCCCAGAACTGATTTGACCCTATGTTACCTAGGTTCACACATCAAGAGGCCAGAGGTATAACAATGAGTTAATGGCTAGAATTCCTTGATAATCACTTGTGCAATTACTGACAGGTTCTGTGTTGTATGATCTCTGATCAAGAGGCCACTAGTGTACTACTTAGCATGTTACAGCAAATGGCTGCTTTTAGTGCTGAACATCTGACATTAGGCCAATAAGAGTTCCCTGAATATTATTACCCAAAACTCGAATTGACATTATTCCCACTGTATAAAGATAATAAGAGCACAACACACTTATAAGTAAGACCAGGTGTACGTCAGTAAGCAATTTCCATAGCTGCCAGGTTATTGCAATTTCCATAGTCACCAGGTTATAAACAAAAATACCCAAGAGAAATGTTACAGTCAAACCAACATCAAAATCCCTTGCATCTTGCTGAGATGCCCAAGCGGATCACACATTTTGAGCATTAATCTCTCGATGAATAGAAAAAAAAAAAAACCTTACTGGCTACCTCGAGATTCAGTTACATGAAGGAAGCTTCTTAACTTTTTCCTTATGTTAATGAAATTTTTAACTGTCTTCATGCTCTGATAAGGTCGACATAAAATTATATAAAATTCACTTCCAGAACCTTTCTGCTTCATTTTTTGTACCTGTATGGGCATTACCTCCAGTAGTGTTGTTGGTAGCTCTGTTCAGTCCCCAGTTTTATGTCTTTTGAGTAATGTCTGTTCTTAGAGCTCTTGAGTGTGGTGTAATGAGATGCCATACTTATCTGGACACTTAGCGCACTGTAAGATCATTAAACAGAGAACACCTTATCAGAGAAGACCTATGATGCTCGCTTGATTTTACAGAAGCGTCTGTGCATTTGGGTAAAAAGGACTTAATTTTTGTGGGTATTATCTGTTACAAGTTGTGGGCATTCTGTTAGACCCTGTTGAGGCAGAAGGGCAAACCTTTGAGCTGGGACCCAGGTTAACAATGTTACCAATTTTTAGACAGAAATAATATAGCAACCTTGTATACTTAGGTATTGAATGGAGCACCAATAAAAGGGTCACTTGTTGACAGTCTCTCTCTCTCTCTCTCTCTCAACGTTTTCTTATACTCCAACTGCATCCAATCAAAGTCAGTTTGTAGTAGTATATCAGAAACAGGACAACAGCTGAAAAAGTCTGTCCAGGTAATTTCTTCAATAAATGTGAAAAACGACTCATTGGAATAAATTATAGAGCAAATATTTTTTATATTACTGATCATAGATTTCATACTGGCAAAAAGTGGTCGTCGATGGAAGCGAAGGCTTATATTGAGTAAAGACAGAGAATTGACGAGAATCTTTCAAATATTCAGGAGCAATGAAATGATATGATAATATTCAGTACAGGTTCTCTTGGGCTGGAATTTAGTAAAAAATAAAAAATTAGTACGTATGTGGTTGCTTATGTATGTATTTATGTATGTATGAATGTATGTATGTATGGATGTGTTTTAATGTCAATCTGATCTATGTTTATTAGAATTATACACGTTTAAATGTGCATATGTACGTAAATATGGTGTTTGGGTGAGTGTGTGTATATATACAACAAATGACTATTTCAGTAAATGCAGCAAAACTTGTATGCACTGGAAAGAGGTATTCTTCAGAATGCACACTTAGACTTGTTGGACCGTGAAATACATGAATTTCTTGATAGAAATATTTATCCATTGGTATAATTAATTATTTGTATTGAAGGTGACAGTTATCACTAAGAGACTGTCCTACTTCCACCAACCAGCCAATGGGGTTTGAGAACCTACAAGCTTGTTAGCCAAAGTAACAAGGCTCCCTATTCAGCCAATGAGGAAAGCCAATAGAATGGTCAGCCATGTTGGAGTTGCTGATTGGTCAAGAGCAAATGATCACCAGGTGAGGGTTTAGTTCACTCTCTGGGAGGCCGCTCTGGTGTCAGGGTGTTTGGGGGACCAGTTCTTACGAATTTTGTGGTTGGCAGACTCCACATTTTGCGATATATTGGCCTCTTCGTCCAAAGGAAATTAGCAAGGCCTCTTGATTACTGGGGGCCCCCTCTGATAGTATCTTGTAAGTATAGGTGTTCCTTGTGGTGTGTTTACAATTTAGGAATGTGTTATCAGGTGCTGCTTGATGTTGAATCATTGCAGAATCAACACATGGTCTGGTAATTAGGGAAAGGTTTACCTGGTGAATTAGAATGTTTCTTAGTGAAACATGTTTGAAACTTGGTAATAATCGTGATATTGTATTGACATTAAATGCTGCTCGATATTAAGTGGTTTTCGCTGTAGGTACCACTAAAAAATCTTTTAGTTTATGGCGTTGCATTTTCCAGCAGGATACATTTGATTTTAACATATGTAGAGAGCTTAAAAGACCTTTTTAAGATCTGACATTCAATAGACTTTTTGCATTTGTTTTAAGGGACGTGGCATAACATGGTTTCAGTAATCATTTACACATTCCGATCATGTTTAGGCTCGATTATGGAAGTCGAACCTTCAAAACCTTATTCCACTAATACAAAAGACTTCAAACTTTAAAAGTACAAATTCCTAATAGGTTAAATATTTTGAACTATGTATTCAAAAGCTCACAGGTTAGAGGAATGATGAGGTGATTGTTTACTAGACCAAACTGAATGAGTTCCAGCAAAATTAGGATGCGATGACGTCATTCCTTTCTTCTCACTGCGTCTCTGAATAAGTTCACAAAACGCTAATGTAAGTTGAACATGCTATCTTGGATATTTCGTCAGTGTTATCCATAGAGTTCCTTACAGAATGTTGTGTCACGCCAGTTTAGTAGCCATCAATCAATCAATTATAGAATGGTGAGTTCTGCTAATGTTACGACCTTATTTACGGCCGTAATTTCAAGGGTTCTTGTCTCTACTCAGAATTTGCGGTCAGTAAAAATGTAACACAGCAACTTAGGAACAAAAGAACAAACATCTCAGCAAAAGTTACAATATTTATTTACAAACACACACACAAAAAAGGTAATGGTTGGTAACGATAATAACCAAAATAAATGAATGTATAAATCAAGGAAAAACCAACCTTAAGATCTTTAAAAGATCACCTACAGCTAAACTAAACCCTAAGATAAGAAATAGGAAATTTTAAATGTGACATTTCAGGCAGGTACCTGTCAAATTACTGGCCAGAAAAATCTAACCTAATAAACTAAGTTAGGTAGAAGGAAGCAAGAAAAAATAAATGGGAAACTTAATACTATTCCTACCCAACACAGACAAACTAACTTAAATACTAAACTGTACTTAAGTAAATAAACAATGAATTACGAAAAAATAATCTTACAAATTGATGCAAAGTAATAATCACAAGAGGCTTAGAGAATCATCTCCTCAGGTCATACAAGATCCAGAAGACCGTACTGCAAACAGGGGCGTGCAAATCTACAGGTACCCAGCGATCCACGATCGTCTTAATAGTTATAAAAATATCTCATACCTGTAGAAAGCCGCCCTACTTGTCTCCACGAGTTCCAAGAACTCACTGACGCCGATGAGCAGGTCAACTGGGTCAAGCTGCAATGCCTGCAGGCAATCCAACATAACACGGGAATACTAAGGGTGGTAGCCTCCGAGAATCCGGGACGTCAACGGATCTCGCACGCCACAAACTGCACCGTTCCCAGTAGATACAGGCCAACTCGTTCGGAATCCTTCCAAGTCCCGACGAACAGGTTAAGGGGCGTGGCTGATGAATGCCACGGGTGACAACTACCAGCGACCACACACAAGGCAGAGAAGGATTAAAGAAGCCGTGATCCAAATCTCCAAATCTCCGTACAAAACTGCAGAAGTGACCAAACAACTATCGTTAATAAGGCACTTCAGTGGTTCACTAACTTCACTAATACCGGGGGAGAAGGCGGTAAACAAAGCAAAACTGCGAAGTCATATGACTCCCTTACAGAGTTCATCAAACTAAGAAAGCTTAGATATACGAAAAACGACGCTAGCTTATTAATAAACCTAAAACTATAAAAAAAATCAAAAGGTTGGAGAAGTATTAACAACTTATAATTAAATTATCATGAATGTACTTTAATTAATACCTTTCTCCCCTACAAAATTTTTTTTATCAGAGTTAAATTTTTTTATACAACCTAAAGAATCAATTCAATCTTAAAATAGCATCAATCTTAAAATTAAGATAACCTTAATGTAAACATGCATAGAATTATCTAATAAAGCACACACAATTGTGCATTACACATTCTGAACTAAAAAAAAGGGTCGGCATTAAATATACCTCAATTAAACATACCAATATATAAACAGTCTAATTAAATACAAAGCCTGGAAATAAAAAAAGATTAATCGAACATAATTCTAAAGCCAAGAACAAAATGTACTAAATCACAGAAAATGATAAAGTTCTGAAATTCCAAAAGTTCTTGCTAAAAATTAAAGTCATAACAAATGGCACAAAGACCTACCTATCAACTAATAAGAAACTATGACTAATATAGAACTGAATATTTCTTACAACTAATACTTAAACTAAAAACAACACTGCAAAAAAAAAAAAAAGAATCATCATATAAATAAACGAAACAACCGAACAACGTCGGAACAAACCATAAAGTTAGCACTTGCTTTCACTCTAAATAAACACAAAGAGAAACGAGCAGGGCGAAAGAGGCAGGGAAAGACCAACAAAAATAAACACTTACATCCTAGACAAGGTGTCCGGGATCTTATTATCAGATCCTTTAATATGTTTAATTACCAAGTTGAGCTTGCAGTTGCAAGGAGCAAAACCCGTGTGTAAAATCCTTTGGTTAGACCCTTACATCCGTTCAATAAACACTAACGGTTATGATCCGTCCATACCTCCACTGGAAAAGAAAGATTAGTTAAGTATGGTTTAAAATGAGATATGGTACGGATCAGGGCGAGAGCCTCTTTCTCAATAGTTGAATACTTACGCTCTGCCGTTAACAACTTTTTGCTGTAGTAGGATATTGGGTACACCTCCTCGTCCTCACCCTTTTGAAAGAGAACGCCTCCAATGCCTACATTGCTAGCGTCAACAGCAATTATAAAGGGAGCTTGAAAATTCGGAGAAATCAAAATAGGTTTAGACATAAGAATAGTCTTAATTTTAATGAATGCTTCTTCACACTCGCTAGTCCAAATAAATTTCCTATTTTTTAGCAAAAGATCATTCAAGGGACGAGCAATGTCAGAAAAGTTCCTAACGAACCTCCTACAGTAGCCCATCATACCTAGCACCCTTCGAACTTCTCGGACATTGCACGGTCTCTTTAGATTAGTTATAGCCTCGACATTAACCTGTTTCGGGGCTAGACCCAGACCAACCTCATGACCCAGATACACAACTGTGGCCTTACCTAATTCGCATTTAGCGAGGTTAATGACTAAGCCCGCAGCACGGAGAGCTTCAAAACTTTACCCAACCTGAGTAAATGAGTTTTCCAATCATTACTGTGAACAACAAAATCATCTATGTAGATCTCGGTACCTTCTAATCCACAGACCACACGGTTCATTAATCTTTGAAAAGTACAAGCAGCATTCCTCATCCCAAAAGGCATGACCTTGCATTCATACAAGCCAAATGGGGTGACAAATGCTGAAATTTCTCTTGCTCGATCTGACAAAGGAACTTGCCAGTAGCCCTTGAGCAAATCCAACTTTGTAATATACTTTGCTGAACCAATGCGGTCTATGCAGTCGTCAATTCTAGGAAAAGGAAAGGAATCATTTTTAGTATGTGTATTAACTTTACGATAGTCCACACACATTCGATACTGTCCATCGGATTTCTTCACCAATACTATAGGGGAGCTCCAAGGACTAACAGAAGGTTGTATTAAATCATGCTTCAGCATATATTCTATTTCCTTATTGACTATATCCATTTTAGTGGATTTAGTCTATAAGGACTTTGTTTAATTGGTGAAGCTTCTCCTACTACCACATCATGTTCAATTAAACTAGTCAATCCGGGAGAATCTCGAACCAAATCTGGAAAAGAATGAATTAAGCCTTCCATTTCCCTTCTTTGATTTAGATCAAGATGCTTCAGATGCTCATCTAACCCATCCAAACATTGCACATTCTTGGATAGAACATCTGAAGGTACTTTATTAATTATTTCCTCAGACCCATCAGGAAGCACCTCTGCCACCAAAGAAACCGATTCATACCCTGTTTCCAAAGGATCAGATCTACTAGAGACATAAGGTTTCAGTCTGTTAATGTGAAAAATTCGACACTTTCGTTTGGTCTTGGGAGCTTCTATTTCATAATTAAGATCGGTATAACTTCCTTAACACCTTCCAAGGCCCCACTTATAAACCTTGGTTCAAGGAAGTTATCCGAATCAGTACCCAAACACCAAAACTAATTCCCCAGGCTCAACGACGTGCTCGAGTTTTCTTGTCATAATTAATCTTCATAGCAAGCCTGAGAGCTAGCTAAATTTTCTCTAGGCAAACTCCAGGCCGCCAGAAAGTTTTTCTCTAAGATTATCAACAAATTCCCACGTTCATCTCCTTTATTTCATCAGATTCCAAAACTTCATATAAAATTTCTAAAGGGCCTTGTATTTTATGTCCAAAGACTAATTCAAAAGGAGCCACGCCTGTGGATGAATTTGGATGACTTCTAAGAGCAAAGAGAGCAAAAGGAAGACCCTTATCCCATTCCTCTCCATGCTCATAACAAAATCTTCTTAAAATTGATTTAAGGGTTTGATGGAATCTTTCCACCACTCCCTGACTCTCTGGATGGTAAGGAACACTAGTAGTGTGCAGAATGGCCAGATCTGCACACTTACTTCGAAATTCCTTACTAGTAAAATTAGTTCCACAATCAGTTTGTATCTTACGAGGGATTCCATACCTCGAAAAGAAAATTACCAACTGGTCAAATACAGCCTTAGATGTGACTTTCTTCATGGGAATGGCTTCAGGAAATCGTGATGCCCGATCCATCACAGTCAGTAAATAGATAAAACCAGTTTTAGTTTTAGGCAGAGGGCCTACTATATCAACTACCAGCTCATTAAATGGCTCCCCAATAGCTGGTATGGGATATAAAGGTGCTTTTACAATTGTCTGATTAGGTTTACCTACCACTTGGCACACTGGACATTCTTTCACATATTGTTTTACTGACGATTTCATTCCTGGCCACCAAAAACATTTAGCCAACCTACGGAATGTCTTCCAGACACCAAAATGACCAGAGAATGAATCATCATGAGATAAATTTAATATTTGTCTCTGAAATTGAGAAGGCACCACTATTTGCTCAATACGGGACATTTGAGGATCATTAGCAAACAGGGGACGACTCACCCTATATAATATGCCCCTTTTTACCCAGAATCGAGGCTTTGTCAAGACAGAAGTATCACCTAAATTAAGATTAAACTCTCTTTTCTGGGCTTCAATAAAAGCTGCTCGATCCCAATCGGGAATTACATTATCACTACTTACTACACTACTTACTACTGACCCGGGTCTTCCTACATCTACGTCTACCTCTAAACTACTCAAATTTAACTCTTCATCATTATTTAATAAGTCTGCAGCCCTTGCGGCAGCTCTAGTGGTAACCGCCACTGGACACTTATTGATTGACAATATTGGAAATAATTCCTGCCCATCACTATTAATCATATCATTTCCTAATATGCCATCAATACCAGCTATAGGAAGACTCTCAACAACGGCCAACTCGGTCTTTCCATAATACCCAGGGAATGACAACATCACCTCTACTAAAGGAGCTGAAACTATTGTGTTCGGGAAACCTCCCAGAACAATAAAGTTCCCTGAATACTTCACCAAACCTTTTAAACTGCTTTCCAGCACTAACGACCGAGCAGACCCTGTATCTCTCAAAAACCTAACATCAATAATGACAGAATTATAAATTACTTTACCAGGCCATATGTATTTATCATATTGTAGTCATTCCTGTGGATTATTATTTCCTTCTCCTGACGTACAAATACCACCACTACCACTATTTATTACAGGTAATCTTACGTCAGGAGATGCACTTGGCATTAGAGCCACAGGATTATTTCTTTGAAGATAATTTGTTCTGGCGTGACACTGAGCTTGGAAATGACCGGGTTTATTACACCAGAAACAAGTCTTTATATTACTATTTCTCGTTCCAGAATTACCTCCATTGGAAAATACACGAGTACCAGGTTTACTCATGAATTTTCCATTCTTACTAACAGGGGAATTACTCTGAACCACAGAATTCTTAGGCTTATTATTATCACCTCTTATTCCTTTATGAAAATTCGTTGACTTTACTACATTATTACCTATATCCTTGCTGGCGAAATTGCCTGAACCTGTTCTATGGGTCAAGACAAATTCGTCAGCCACTTGAGCTGCCTTACCTAAATTAGTGACCTTTACTTCTTCCAAATAAATTCTTAGTTCTTTGGAGCAAGATTTCTTAAACTCCTCCAAAAGCATGGTTCTCTCAAGGAGAAAAAGTGACAACTTGAACGACTTTTCAACCAGTCGTCAAACTGTTTCCTCCTTGAACCTGGCAAATTCTACATACGACAAGGATGGCTGTTTATTAAAGTTCCTAAACTTCAACCTGTATGCCTCAGGGACCAAATCATAAGCTTTTAAAATTAGTGCCTTTACCTTGTGATAATCTCTGGCTATCCCTTCCTTCAAGGCATTATATACCCGAATGGCCTTGCCCACCAGTTTACACTGAATCAGCACTGTCCACATCTCTGGTGGCCAAGACAACCGAGCTGACACCCTCTCAAAGGCCTTGAAGAATTCAGGAACATTCCTTTCATCAAAAATGGTGACCAATTTTAATGCAGCACCAATATTAAACCTGTCAGGCTGACTACCTCGTGGGGTGCTAAATTGGTTAGGAGCCCCCTGTAACCTAGCCATTTCCAAATTAAGGTTGGCCATCTCTATCTCGTGCCTCCTCACCCTCTCGTTCTCTGCATGTTCCAATTTCAACAACTCTATCTTTTTACAAATTAAGTCATATTCCTGAATTTCCTTTGAATCAGAATTTACAGGAACTGTAGGAACTGCTGGCCCTAAATTCTCTTCTGTTAAGAAGGGGTTTGTGGCAATATTTCCTCTTGGAGGCAAATTGGCCGGACCTTCATAAATGACTCCAGTCTGAGGAGGATCATCAAATAAAGAAAAACCTGCACCACCACTAATTCCATTATCATCTACAACTAACCTATCATCATTCCCTAATTCACTACCTCTATCACTAATATTTTCCCCAACTAACCCTTCAGCTTCAGCCAAACCTTGCACAACACTGTTCTTCACCATTATCAATAACTTCCTCTTGTTATCCGTCATTTTGAATGGAATACCTAACAACCTAGCACAACTAACAAGATACTCCTTACCTAGTACTGGCAAATGACTAATACAGTCGGCGGACCCTAAGAACTCTGCAGGACTAAACTCAAAGTCTTCCAAATTATCCATAGTGGTAGGAGAGAAAGGTATTTCCAAAAAATAAATATTATAACCCCCACTGAGGAGCGTTCCAAAGTCCCAATTACTGTGTACACCTGAGCGCAAATCCTGTCACGGTCGCCAGATTGTTACGACCTTATTTATGGCCGTAATTTCAAGGGTTCTTGTCTCTACTCAGAATTTGCGGTCAGTAAAAATGTAACACAGCAACTTAGGAACAAAAGAACAAACATCTTACTAATCTTACCTAACACAGACAAACTAACTTAAATACTAAACTGTACTTAAGTAAATAAACAATGAATTACGAAAAAATAATCTTCCAAATTGATGCAAAGTAATAATCACAAGAGGCTTAGAGAATCATCTCCTCAGGTCATACAAGATCCAGAAGACCGTACTGCAAACAGGGGCGTGCAAATCTACAGGTACCCAGCGATCCACGATCGTCTTAATAGTTATAAAAATATCTCATACCTGTAGAAAGCCGGCCTAATTGTCTCCACGAGTTCCAAGAACTCACTGACGTCGATGAGCAGGTCAACTGGGTCAAGCTGCAATGCCTGCAGGCAATCCAACATAACACGGGAATACTAAGGGTGGTAGCCTCCAAGAATCCGGGACGTCAACGGATCTCGCACGCCACAAACTGCACCGTTCCCAGTAGATACGGGCCAACTCGTTCGGAATCCTTCCGAGGAACGAGGGAAGGGGCGTGGCTGATGAATGCCGCGGGTGACAACTACCAGCGACCACACACAAGGCAGAAAAGGATTAAAGAAGCCGTGATCCAAATCTCCAAATCTTCGTACAAAACTGCAGAAGTGACCAAAGATTAAGTGGCAAAGCGTCAGGCTGTGAGGAGGAACTCGAACTAACTCTGTCACGAATCACCACCCTTATGATCAAGCCTTCCACTCGAGTCAACACAGCTCATAGGAGAGAAAAACAACTATCGTTAATAAGGCACTTCAGTGGATCACTAATACCGGGGGAGAAGGCGGTAAACAAAGCAAAACTGTGAAGTCATATGACTCCCTTACAGAGTTCATCAAACTAAGAAAGCTTAAATATACGAAAAACGACGCTAGCTTATTAATAAACTTAAAACTAAAAAAAAATCAAAAGGTTGGAAAAGTATTAACAACTTATAAAAAAATTAGAATGTACTTTAATCTAATAGCTAATCTAGGTTTCAATTGACTGATGAGGAACGGTAATTTGGACATAATTACAGTGGCAGTCTGTCACTGTAGAGTGGTGTGTGTTGTGTGAGCTTTACCTGTGGTTACTGATGCAGGCATCATTTTAGTCCAAGCAAAGCGTATAGTAGAATTGGGAATTCACTGTCAAGGAGTTGGCTATTACACAGCATTTTGTGTCGAAGGACTTTTTCTGCAAAGTATGTATGCATACACTAAGAACGAATCAAGGTTGTATTATATATTGTAAGAGGTTCTTTTTTTAATTATTAGTTATATTCTTACAAGGAGACTTCAGTCAGTCAGGCTGAAGTCCTGAAACCTGAGGTGTTTTCCAGTATTTTTGGCCAATGGTAAATTATTGTTTGTCTTTAAAATGAGTGAGACGTCGATTGAAATAGAATAGTTAATGTTTATGTTGCAGACTTTGTATAATCTATGAAGTAGAAAGGGACATTTAGGTTTGATCAAATGAAGACTGGCCAGCATTCGTTCATGGGACCAGCATCCATTTCTGTCGTATGGACAAAGAGATGCCAGATGTCAATGAATTCACAAGTCTTTAGAGTCAGGATTCTGAGTACATCAAATTTAGCATCAAAAGAAAAAAGGGGGAGGGCTGTCTTTGGCACATAAAGGCATTTTAACCCTTAAACGCCGATTGGACGTATTAAACGTCGACGAAAATTGTCTGTTGGGTGCCAAACCGATGTATGGTACATCGACGCAAAAATAGTTTTTTTTTAAATTCGCGGAAAAATAGTTATAGGCCTACTAAGCAAAAACTTTTGAATCACGCGCCTTGAAGGATGCTGGGAGCTCATGGATCAAGCTGTTGTTTTGTTTACAAGCGTTACTCAGGTGCGCATGCACGAAATGCTTTCTTCTCGCACCAGCAAGCATCAGCGACGCGTCGTCCGAGAGCGATCTTTTGCCGCAATCATGTTTTGCCGAACTTTTGCGAGAGTTTGAGTATTTGTGGTGGTACAAGATGTACGTAGAGATGTCTGAACGTCGACTGGAGTGCAAAAGGCGTGTTTTACCTCTCGGGAGGGATCGTGTGAGACGTATTTTGGACTTGGATGCTGGCGAGGGACCAAGCACCAAGATGACCTCGTGTGGCCAAAAGTGTTCAAGCACCACATCGTGTGTCTCATGTGCCTTTTATAATCGCTAGGAAGCAATGGGGTGTCCTGAGAGGCATTCGTAGGCATTTGGGAGGCCTCGAACCAAAGGACATAGACGATTACTTGTTAGAGCTTGATCGGGAGCATGTTGCAAGCCCTCATTTTGATGGCGGTTGGTCATCTAGTGACAAGGACATCACTCCCGATGTTAGTGATGATGAATATTTGCCCCCAATGTCCGTACGAGGGTCACAGGCTGGAAAGTAAGTTGGAGTTCAGTGGTTTTAGTGCTTATTAGGGGGAATCTGAGGAGGAGGAGGAGGAGTTGTCGTCGTCTAGTTTTGTTGTCGATGACAACACAGAAAGCGAGGGCCTAAGTGAGGGAGATGGGCCAGTGGGGGGGGTTTCGAGTGTGAAACCGTGCCCAAGCATGTGCGTGTGCGCACGCACAGGCATGTAGAAGGTTGGAGCGTCGAGCCAGCCAAGGTGAAGTCCGGTCGTCCGAGAGCGACGAGGAGCGGTCGGACGACCCCACCCCTACCTAACATGCACCCACTGTGCTCACTGTACCTGTTCCTCTCACTGCTCTGGGGTTCATTCAGCTGTTCCTTAAGCGGGAATTGCTGGAATACCTGGTAGCAGAGACGGCAGACTACGCTTGGTACTGCCGTGACGAACTACGGACGATATTGCCGTATCGTTGGCGGGGCTGCAACCTCATCAACATGGAGCATTTTTTTGGGCCCCACATTTTTTTTGGAATGATGCCTGCTGCCGACGTCAGGCAATATTGGAGGCAAAATTTTTTTTTAAGTATGCCCATAATGCCTGGCATTATGTCCCGTGATAGTTTCCAAGCGCTGGACAAGTATTTCAATGCCTTCAACCGAAGGGCCATACCCCTTAATAACCCCAATCGCCTCATCTTAGTCTGCCCGGTGTTGGAGTACATTTGTGAACGGTGCCAGTTTCTCATGGTTCCTGGCAAGAACCTTTCTTTGGATGAGGGGATGATGCCTTACAAAGGACGTCTGGGCATAAAAGTGTACAACCCCGAGGTCTTCTCCACGCTGTGTGAGACTGTGTTCAGTCTTGTGGATAGTTTCTGTAACCAGGGATACCACCTGTTTATGGATAATTATTATAACTCGGTACCCCAGGCCCAGGAACTGTATGAAGCAGGTGTGCACGTCAGTGGTATCCTTCAGTTGGTGCGTGGGGCCCCGAATGTCTTCAAGAGGTTCGCTAGCCAGCTGCAACATCTGGCAAGAGGAGAGACAGAGTGGCGGCGGAAGGGAGCTGTCTTCATCTGTTGGAAGGGGGTCCAACTTGTCCCCATGATTACGACGAGTCATGAACCCATCCAAGGAGAGGTCGTCCAGCGGAAGAGGACACATCGGCAGGGCCGAGTTATGCATGAGGAGTTTCGTGTCGAGCAGCCTAGCGTCATTGGGCACTAGAATAGGCACATGGGAGGAGTTGATCTCTTTGATCAACTCATCCAGTGTTATCCCTTCACCAGGAGAACCAGGAGGTGAACACAGAAGCTCCTCAAATACATTCTTCAGTTGGCCCTCTAGAATGCCTACATCCTCTACTGTGGGTACTATAATTCAGACCTCCGGAGGTTGTCCCACATCCAGTTTCTTAAGGTAGTCGGGAATGCCCTCATCAACTTTAATCCTGATGAGTGGCCTTCCATCACCGCCCCCCTGCCCCGAGCTGCAATCTGCCCCTAGAGGAAAGGGCAGATGTTAGGAGGGCCAATTTCGGTCGTCATGCTCCTGCCGCTGCTGCCACCGCCCTTGATGATCCCGCCCCCGCTCAGATTCCGACTTCTCGTCGGATAGTGGAGCTCCTAGAAGGGCGCAGGCAGAAATGGTGCCGGGTGTACCATATGAATGGCAGAAGGAGAGACACCCGGTTCTTCTGTCACACCTGCAATATAGCTCTTTGCAGGCTCGTGGAGTGTGACCGCAAGTACCACACTGCAGTCATATATTGGAGTAAGGGCCCGCGTCTCCCTCCTCCACCTGTACCTCGTCATGTCAAGAGGAAAAAAATGCAAGACTCTTCAATGGAGGAGGGAGACAACAAGAATAGAATGAAGAATCAGGATTACGAGTGAGTATTCTGCATTGATTTTATATTTAGCTTTATATTTATTACAAGTTTTTATATATCTGTATATATTGATGTATTTTATGTTATTTCATTTTATGCAAAAAGAAAAGTTTTTCACCCGCATTCCTTTTAGTTATGTAATTTTACCAGAATAAAAAATGAAAAATGTATATATACTTATATATATATATATATATATATATATATATATATATATATATATATATATATATAGTTGTGTTTTAATGTTCTTTTTTCACTTTTAACTTTGAATTACGCTAATGTTTAAATTATAATTTTTAAATTTTAAATTGTAATTTTTATTTGTATTTTGTTTTTATTAATTTAGAATGTACTTTTATTTTAACAGACTGATGATGCCCAAAGTTCCTTGTGCAAAACTTTTCTTAACAAATAAATCCTTGAACTCATCATGTGTTCAATCAATTACCTTCATTTTGAAACAAATTGGAAGCCTCTAGCACAGTATTTCGATTTATGGTGAATTTAAGAAAAAAAACTTTTTCCTTCCCTCCTCGCACGGAATCTCCGCCGCAAATCTCTGAAATGCTGACGTCACATTGTCGTAATATTTGCACCGTTTCATATTAGCCGTTACGTAGAGTTCTATATATGAAAAGGTGCGCAATTTCATGTAATATACAACAATAAAATAGTTCATAGTCATAGCTTTTATCATTTTTGGAATATTTGCATATAAATCATGATAAATAGAAAAAAATCGACGTTTGGTCAACTTTGACTCGACCGAAATGGTAAAAAAATTACAATTGTAGGCTAAAACTCTTACAGTCTAATAATTTTCAATCATTTATCTTAATTTTGAAACAAATTGGAAGTCTCTAGCACAATATTCCGATTTATGGTGAATTTTTGAAAAAAGCTTTTTCCTTCCCTCCGCGCGGTATCTCCGCCGCAAATCTCCGAAATACTTACGTCACATTGTCGTAATATTTGCACCGTTTCATATTAGCCGTTACATAGAGTTTTATATATGAAAATGTGCGCTATTCAATTTAATATACAACAATAAATAATTCATGGTCGTAGCTTTTATAATTTTTGAGATATATGCATATAAATCACGATAAATAGAAAAAAAATCTACGTTCAGTCAACTTTGCCATGACCGAAATGGTCGAAAAACGCAATTGTAAGCTAAAACTCTTACAGTCCTGTAATATTCAATCATTTATCTTAATTTTGAAACAAATTGGAAGTCTCTAGGACAATATTTCGAGTATTAGTGAATTTTTGAAAAAAACTTTTTCCTTCTCCGCGCGCGGAATCTCCGCCGCAAATCTCCGAAATTCTTACGTCACATTGTCGTAATATTTGCACCATTTCATATTAGTCTTTATATAGAGTTTTACATATGAAAATGTGCGCAATTTCATGTAAAATACAAAAAAAATAATTCATGGTCGTAGCTTTTATCATTTTTGATATATTTGCATATAAATCACGAAAAAAAATCGACATTTGGTCAACTTTGACTCGACCGAAATGGTCGAAAAACGCAATTGTAAGCTAAAGCTCTTACAGTCTAGTAATATTCAATAATTTATCTTAATTTTAAAATAAATTGGAAGTCTCTAGCACAATATTTCGATTTATGGTGAATTTAAAAAAAAAAACTTTTCCGTTCCCTCCGTGCGCAGAATCTCCGCCACAAATCTCCTGAAGGCTTACGTCATATTGTCGTAATATTTGCTCTGTTTCATATTAGCCGTTACATAGAGTTTTAAATATGAAAATGTGTGAAATTTCATGTAGAATAAAAAAAAAAATTCATGGTCGTAGTTTTTATCTTTTTTGAAATATCTGTATATAAATCACGATAAATAGAAAAAAATTGAAGTTCGGTCAACTTTGACTCGACCGAGATGGTCGAAAAACGCAATTGTAAGCTAAAACTCTTGCAGTTTAGTAATATTCAATCATTTATCTTCATTTTGAAAGAAATTGGAAGTCTCTAGCACAATATTTCGATTTATGGTGAATTTAAAAAAAATGAAGTTTTCATAATAAAACTAATATTGTAATACTTACCTGAACACCTGAATTAGCCCTGGTCACTGACCAGCCCGAACTATATCCCCACATATTTACCCACTAAGTGGGTAATTTTAACTGTCAGTGTTACCAACGCTGCAGGTAAAATCTAGTCAAATGAGTTACCTGTGTTACCGTTGGCAACGCTGCCGCAAATACCTGCCACCAGTGGCCTGTCTCCTCATTCCTCAATTGTTTTTTGTTCGCCTTGCTGTGCGGATCAGTCCCACATCAGGCGAACTTTTGGTCATTTAGCCCGACCCCACTCAAAGAGTTTTTCGCATCTTGGTTACAAACACGAATTTTCCCGTTTCACTTAGGATAGCTACTTTGTACTCGCTATGGATAAGTTAGGAAATAAACGTCATTGCCTTCTACAAACGCCTCGACGATCGAGCCTTCTACTGCTGGATATGTTGTGCTCATCGGCTCTAAAATAACGTTGTCGCCGACTGCAAACTCTGCTTCTACTTCATCTACAGTTCGACGATCGAGCCTTCTACTGCTGGATATGTTGGTGCTCATCGGCTCTGCACGCCCTTCAAGCGTTGGATGAGTACCCGCATACATGATCGACGTTCTTTTCGTTATTTCGTGTAGTAAGGTTTAGTGCAATACTAGTCAGAGATGTTTGTCTTGGTCAGGAGACAACGAAACATTAGTTAGTTATTCCAGAGATTAGTGGACAGGTTATCATCTAGTATGTTAAGAATATTTCTAGCCTGACGAATAATTTAACAAAAATAGAGATAGTGGTACTAGTAGTATAGTGAATTCTAATAGTTCTTTTTCAGCCCCCCTGCCTGTTCCAGAACCAGCCCTAACGGGTGCTGGGGGTAATGGAGAACCGCAAGCCTCCGAGTGGGTAGGTTCTGCCGGCCCCCCCGGCGCGGAGCAGCAGTGTTGGCAGCAGATTTCCCCTCCCCTCGATTTGTAAGTTCTCAGGATAATGAAAATTTAGGTCTGATACAGATGAGTAGGGATAATTGGCTAAATAGTGTTTAGGAAGAGAAGTGCAGGCTTCTTCCGGTCGGTTTTTCTATATAAGTAGTAGTTTATAGAGGGACAGTGTCCTTAGAGCCTATTAGGTGTTTCTTGCTTCTAGTTCCTTTCGTCAGAATCTTTTAGGCCATGGTTGGCCGTTCAGATCTGGTTTCGGGTCTGTCGGGTTCTGAAGGGTTGAATACTTTCCTTCGCTTTAAGGTTACCTTTCCTCTACTTATACGATAGCGTAATTTTTAATATCGACTAATTCTCTGTTCAACGCATATCGACGTACGATAATTCGTTATGTAGAGAAATCGAATAAAATTAACTACGGCTAGCCTAGTGTTCACGATGATATATGTACAGTAGCCTAGCCTAGCCAAAAGTATTCGCTGTACTACATAACGGTAGAGTGATTTTTATAGTGGCTAACGCTTTAGGCTCAGGCATTCTGACTACGGATAATTCAGTACAGATGTAATTGAAACGAACGAGAATCCGATCTTAGTATAATTCAATATGAATGTAATCGAACAGAATGAAGATCAGATTCTGTCCGACTAAAGCATTTAGTGTATTGTATGTATCATCATATAGCGTAGTATAAATACTAACTCGGCAGTCATTCACGCTCTGGAATCAGCTGATGGCGAATAC
Source organism: Macrobrachium nipponense (assembly GCF_015104395.2). Classification (NCBI taxonomy): domain Eukaryota; kingdom Metazoa; phylum Arthropoda; class Malacostraca; order Decapoda; family Palaemonidae; genus Macrobrachium; species Macrobrachium nipponense. The sequence goes on from NC_087220.1 coordinate 3,079,639, forward strand.
GGGTTTGCGTCGCCGTATCCACCTCATTCTTGTCCTGATTGGCTAGCGTAACTAACGTAACAACTCTTCCTTACTTAGGCCAGGTTTGTCGTCTTGAAGGAGACGTGTTTTCAACTATGTTGGACATTTAACATAGTCAATACTGGTATCTTGTGGCATATAATTAGATGTCGGATACTATAAGGAATTCGTTGTATGACGTCTTCATACGTTTAACAGACTAATGGCTGTCAGTAATTACATTGTGCTTATGTCAATTACAGTTACAAAATAATTACCAGTTGTATTATTAAATTACAGTGACAACTGAAATTAATATTTGGCCTAATAAAGTTAATTTAATTACCTTAAAATGTAATTTATTAATTTTCAATTAAATTGAAATATGTAATTTATTACTTTTCAATTAAATTACAATTACACAAGCTTGTCAAAACAGCACTGTTGTGAGGAGGCGTGGCTTAAACAGACAATGATGCCGGCTAGTCTTTTTTCCTTGGCTCCAGATTCAACCATATCACTTGGTCTCGGCTAATGTTTTTGTTTCTAGTTACCATAATGAGTATCTGGATACTTAGCTTATAAAACGAAGTCATGCTGTTCGTCTTACGATGTAATTTAAGGCCAAAATTTGACTGATACGTCTCATTGGAAGCTAGTTTTTCCCTCGGCTTAGATGCGTAAATTTAACGATTTCCCGTTTCGTTTTCACTCGTTTTCATAGGTATTACGAACCTTACACTTGATTAATCTTTACCGGTGTGAAACAACAGTAAACGAGCTCTTTCATGCTGTTACTTTATTTTACCACGGCTGCGTTTGAATTCATACTAAAGCTTGGGACCTCTATCCAGGTTGCTGATGCACGTAATTTTGCCTTATCAGCTTCAGCTACATTTATAACATGAATACAGTAATTACCGTCGCACGCGGATGAATACAATAAACAGACGTTGTTATCGGATTCGATTACTTTCGCACGCCGATCAATACAATAGTGATGTTGCTATAGGATTCGATCGTATTAGCAACAAGTTCTCGTTCGGTTGTTCATAGCAGTACGCAGTTATACGAGTATATTATCATTAAGATAATACCTTTTAACTTAGAAGAGGGTGCAAATTTATGGAGGTGGAGAAGTTAGACGATTGTAATATTCTCTCTCTTACTTTCCTGATTTCATTTTTTTTCTCTAACTATGCTGTTTTCCACCCTCTCCTAACAATTGACTCGTTGTGCAACAGAGGTTTTTCTTCCTGTTACACCTTTTCAAACATTTTTCTGTCAATTTCCCTTCAGCGCTCAATGACCTCATAGTTCCCAATATTTGGCCTTTGGCCTAAATTCTATTTTAAACCCTACAATCTCGCTGTCTGATGCACAATGCTGCCTACGCCAGCTGCGCGAGAGATATAGGAAGACTTATTTGCAATGTAGTTTCGATTTTAAATACTAACCCACCGTAAAATCGAATTAACGCAAGTTAATTACAGTAGCTTCAATACGGACTGTATTCACGACCACGTCTTGAATAATTTTCCTGATTTTCTAATGTTTCTCAGATTATCATGGGGAACAGAGTCGGTCTAGTTTTTCTCTCGCCCAGTTTTTCTGTTAAAACTTATATTGTCTTTACACAACCTTCTTCAGCTGCTCATTCTTCGGATGTCGCTTCGGAGTCTTCTCGCTCATACTGTTTATATTTACCAATATCACAGTAGAGCCAGTTTCATTGTTTCATCCTGAAATTTGGAGAAGATTTCAATCCCTCTCTCTCTCTCTCTCTCTCTCTCTCTCTCTCTATCAGCTCTCTCTCGCTCTCTCTCTCTCTTCTCTCTCTCTCTCTCTCACCGGGTTAAAGGAAATAATTTGTAGGGGCTGCCTTCGTAGTACCTTCCACGGGTCCTGTAGTTCTCAGGCTGCTGATGTTGATGCTTCAAGGCGGTTCCGCAACTCCGTATTTTCATCCTTACTTGTTTTGAGACGTAATATGTCCTCCGTAGTTCTTGAGGAGGCTACGGCAGTTGGAGATTCACCTGCGCCATCGTTGATTGTATCGATACCGGTTGTCACCACCCACTCCTTTCATAGGGTAGTTAGTAATCTTCCTTCTTCGTTCCCATTTATATACCTTAGGAGTGTGAGACGTAACGTGCTTACCGCGGTAATTTCCGGGGGGGGGGGGGGCGGGCGGGTACGGCCGTTCGCAGTTCGTCTGCATTGTAATTAGCACCTTTTGTGCCCTCGGCCCCCTTTCTTAGGGTAGCTGGTAATTCCTTCTGCGGCTCCCATTGGTTCCGCAGTTCGTAACCCGTTATTAAAGCACTGTACCGCACAGTTAGTTCTCCACCTGCACAATATTGGCGCTAGGTGTTCCTGTGGGTTACTCGTAGTGACTTTTCTCTCTCTCCTTATTTTCTCAACTTTTTCCTGCTGCTTTTCTGTTCCGTCCTTATGGGATTTTCAAGGTGGGTTCGACCTTGATTCCGTGTCTGGGAGTACTTCTTTCCGTCACTTGCTCCGGATTCCAGTCTAGGTTTAGTACGTATTGGTAAAGGGGGTTAGTTGGATCGTGTTTTGCGACTTCTTCGCTCTTAAGGGGTGTTGCTCGCCTATTGTAGTCGTTCTGGTCTCGTGTCATAGTCAATGGTGAGTGCGGAGTTTCGCAGTAAATTGAGACTGGTTCAAGGTTAGGTCATCGTCTTGGTTGGTACATGTTTGGCGCAACAGTATGGGAGTGACTCGCATGCGTGGTCGTTCATCGCCAAGGTATTTTCGGCTCAGGCGTAACGTTATCGTCACTGGAGAGTGATGGTATCCGCAGTCGAGTGACTAACTCTTACAGGTTTTGCGGAACTGTTGACAGACAGTTCGCTCTTGTGAGTGGGTGGACAGCGGTCGGACAGCAGGGGTTACATCATGATGTCTTGGGGGAGTGCGGGTTGCGCAGTCGAGTACGACTTGCACAGTAGTTTATGATCTTCTTGTTGGTATATCGTTGCGCAATCGGATCGGTAGGCTCAGATATGATGGGATCTTATGTCGTTTGGTATCGAGCAGCCAGGTGTAGTAGGTTCCGGGTTCTTGGGTGCTGCTTTTCTGGGTTCGGCTTTTCTCCTTTGTTTTCCTGTTCCGGTGTGGCCGGACAGGTCTGACAGAGGATAGATACCTTTGAAGAGAGACTCGTTTGCTAGTTGTGGGTTTTTTTGTTTTTGTTTCTCCGGCGAAGGAAGCGAGTATAACGGATTGTGGACTTTGTCCATTCTATCTTTCCGCATTCCAGGCTCCGGAGGGATCTCAGTTAATTCATGTAATGTTTGATATGTTGTATTCAACCTAACCAGCAGTCTCTCAAACATCAAGTAGGGTAGTCTGGTTTCGGCGAGTCGGGCAGTTTTTGGGGAATGACTTAAGCTAGCATCATTTTTCTGTATGAGGTAGCGGGTAACTCCTCTGCCGGAGTCCGACTTCCGGTTTACGAGTCAGTTGAGGTTTTTCTCTATTGGGTTCCTTCATTGATTCGTGTGGTAAGGGTTACGGATCATGAGGCTCGTATTTAGAGGACACCTTTCACAGCCACTCTGTGTGGATGTGATGAGAGTTGATAGTTGGTTCTCTGAGCCTGGACTGTTTGATAACCTCTTCACATTGGTTTCGAGGGGGTTTGCATACCAGACTAACATTTCTGAGGGTTATGATATGTTTTTGGCAAGGAGAGGAGGGACTATTGTTAAATCATTGCTTATCCGGACACTCATAAGAATGGACTCTTAGTCAATCTAAGGGCGCAAGTATGCGGAGGGCTACCCTTTGGCTTCCAGAGAAATGTTTCGCTGTCGGCGATTGTGTAGGTGTTTTTTTTCTTGAGGTGGTTTTTCACAACACCGTACCTTAAGGAATTTCACTTTCTTCAGAGAGGTTACTCTCGGGGTCCTGTCGTTGCGGTAACTCAGTTTGATAGTTGGCTTGGTAGAGATAGGGTGTTAGAAGTTTAGTAAGAGGTGATAGTAGTGATAGTCTAAATGAACTTCAGGGTGTTAGAAGTTTAGGTAAGCAGTGATAGTCGAAATGAACTTCAGGGTGTTAGAAGTTTAGGTAAGCATGATAGTCGAAATGAAACTTTATGGTGTTAGAAGTTTAGGGAGGCAGTGATAGTCTAATGAACTCTAGTGTTTCTGTTGGTCAAGCTTAGACAGTGTGTTTTGTCCCTTAGGCCCTTGAGGTTAGGCAGATCCCGATGATCATGTTGGAATAACAACTACTTCTTCAGCACAAGTCATCTACATCAGTGAGCAGTAGAGAACTGAAGGTCCTGCACGCTCAACTTCTCCATACATGAGAGGCTATAGCCACATGGGAGGTTCACCATTTCCCCTCCATACATGAGAGGTATAGAATACCACATGGGAGGTTCTTCAGACTCAGGCGGTACCTAGGACTCGACACCGATGGTATGGTACTTCCTATGCAAGCATCCTCAGTTACTGAGCTGGACAACCAGGTGAGGAGATTTGTTTTTGTTTTGCCTCCATGAATAAGAAGTATAGCTTATCACATGGGAGGTACTTCTGACTCAGATAGTACGTTAGACTCAACACTGACTTTGAAGTACTTTCTTTGCAAACATCCACACCTACGAGTTTGGATAACTAGGTGAGGATACATGCTTTTATACATGCTAGGTTGCTTATGAGTTACCTGCGTATGTTCCGTGTACAGGTCGGGCTGAATGAGATTGACCCCGCCTCCGACTAAATGTTGTTAATCGGGCTAAAACAGGTGTTCAGGGAGTGTATTGCAATATGAAGTTTTCATAATAAAACTAATATTGTAATACTTACCTGAACACCTGAATGATTCCCACCCTCCTCCCCACTTCAATTTGATAGTGAATGATTCAATTGAGGAATGAGGAGACAGGCCACTGGTGGCAGGTATTTGCGGCAGCGTTGCCAACGGTAACACAGGTAACTCATTTGACTAGATTTTACCTGCAGCGTTGGTAACACTGACAGTTAAAATTACCCACTTAGTGGGTAAATGTGTGGGGATATAGTTCGGGCTGGTCAGTCGATTTATGGTGAATTTAAAAAAAAAAATTTTTTTTACGTCCGAGCGTTACGAATTCACGCATCATATTGTGATAATATTTTCTCTGTGTTGCTTTGATTTTTTTACAATGTGTTATATACCAAAATGATTGTAATTTAGTGTACAATACAACGAAAAAAATGAACTTGTTAGCTTTAACCGTTTTGCTCACAGCGCGATTGTATACAATTATATATGAAATTTTTTTTTGTGCTGTCATATATTCTAATATTTATATATGATAATGATATTTTTTTTTTCATTTCTGATGGTTGCATACTAAACTTCAGGCAATGATAAAAAAAGGAGCAAAAAATTAACTATTATTTTTGAAAACTTAGCGTGCTGTGATTTTTTGAAAAAAACTTTTTTTCCGCTTTGGCGCTCACTCCCAAACCCCGCCGGCATATGGGAGACGATTTCTGAAATACCGCTTCGGCGTTTAAGGGTTAAGAAGGAAATAGCGCACTGGTCACCAGTCTTCAAGAATCTGTCAGTATCTTTTAAACATCAGGAACTGGTAACAGAATAACTGATCAGTTGTATTTGGGCTTTATTGAATGGAATTCAAACATTTCTGATGTTATGCTACATGACGCCATTCCTGTCTTTTGAAGAGGGAAATTGAGTGGTTTTCATTGCCCTCAAAGCATCGGTAAGCGCCTCAGTGGCGTGATCGGTATGGTCTTGGCCTGCCACCTCGGTGGTCGCGAGTTCGATTCTCGGGCATTCCACTTAGGGTTAGAGATGGGTATTTCTGGAGATAGAAGTTCACTCTCGATGTGGTTCGGAAGTCACATAAAGCCGTTGGTCCCGTTGCTGAGTAACCACTGGTTCCATGCAACGTAAAAACACCAAAAAAGCATCGGTAGGGGTTAGTACCACAGATATAAAAGCCTAGATGCCGCATCGGCCGCTAGCTGAATAGGCTGGCGCACGTCATCAGGCCCGCCATCTTGGCGCAGTAATTCAAGCAATGCAGCAGGCTGCAGTATATGACGTTTTTTCGCCACTATTCGCTTAATATTGCACGGATTTTCTTGTCTGATGGCTCGTTACAAAGCTTACATAATTCCCTACAAGGATCTAATAAAATAAAGTTGTTCCTTATTGTTTGAAAGTTAACTTACAATGACTTTGTTTTAGCAGGTAGGGGGAAGGGGGCTAGTTGTACACAAATGTTAATATTTACCCATAACTATTGCTGTAAACAATAATTTGAAATGTTGTGATAAGACAGCCTACGAAAAAAATGGTTAAAACAATATTGTTTAAGGGCCATTAGGTCAATAGGGTAAATCGTGTATGTTGGACGCTAATTTGATGTTTCTAGATTTCTTTCACTGCATTATAGCTATGTAATATTAAAATGTTAATCTGGTCCTTGTAATAAGAACTTAATGGCCAAGCAAGGCACATAATGAGTTTTTGTTGATGTTTTGATATAGCCTGCTAATTTCATATCAATGCATATAGATTATCATTACAATGTAGTATCATTAAACTGTTGGAAACAGCAATGAAAAAAAAACTTGTTTAAACTGCTAGGAATATTCATAAATAAATGCACAGATGTACAATAAATGTTATATATACATTCAATGTAAGAACAAATATCATGAAAATAAATCATTGTGCAATACATTTTGAGAGTTGTTACTTCAAAGTATAGGCTTAATGACCCATAAGGCCACCCACAGCTTTAAATTTGCATGCGTGACCAAACCAATGAACAGTTAGCTGAAAAAAAATTAGACTGGCCTTATGATTGTGGCCTAGGCTGAAAGGCTCGGTTGGGGGGGGGGGGGGGTACTATGACCCTACCTGCTAAAACAAAGTCATTGCAAGTTAACTTTCAAACAATAAGGAACAACTTTATTTTATTAGATCCTTGTAGGGAATTATGTAAGCTTTGTAACGAGCCATCAGACAAGAAAATCCGTGCAATATTAAGCGAATAGTGGCGGAAAAACGTCATATACTGCAGACTGCTGCATTGTTTGAATTACCGCGCCAAGATGGCGGACTTGTTGACGTATGTCCGGCCGGCCGATGCGGCATCTAGGCTTTTATATCTATGGTTAGTACCACAAGTGCACCTCATGTGCGGTGCACGGAAGGCAAGGTTCTCTGAAGTACCTGCAGCCCCTTTCATTCCTTTTGCGGTATCTCCATTCTTATTCTCTTTCATCGATCTTACTTTCCTTAACCCTCTCCTAACAACTGTTTCATACTGCAGCTGTTTTTCTGAGGTTTTCCTCCTCCTCCTCCTCTTCCTCCGGTTACTGCCTATATATAGACGCCTCTGTCAACTTTTACTCTCAGTTGTCCAGGGTCCTTTCGGCGCTGAGGGGCCTCATCTGAGTTAACTGGTACCTACAGTAGTTCCTTTGCATCTGTAATCAGTATTTGTATCCAACATTTTTTCTTCATTATATGTGATGAATGCAAATCATTTTTTGTTACAGACGAGAGCTTTCAATTCAGGGCCATTTCGAATCAGGTCTTGTCGTTTTCGTATACAGCCATAAAGGCAGTGGATACAATGCTCCGATTTGATTGGATCGTTCAAGTCCTTCGATTGTTAATAACTGAATAAGACAGGAAACAAAAGTCATTGAACTGATTACTAAACCCAAATAGGGAATTGAATGAATCGGTACTTCACCATTAAGTCCCTTTTCTTGTTGACATACACATTTATTCAATAACCTTCCATTTTACCGAGGTAATGACGAACTTGAACGATTGGCTATGAGATATTATAGATTATGTATATAGTTACTGGGAAATCATTCCTATTGTCTTAGGTCTTACAGCAACGGAAACATGTCATTCATTTTGCAGCACATAGCAGCTATTGTCTATGACTCTAAGCTTTTAAAAAACAAAATACAAAATGTTCGTTTTAAAATATTTATTGATATATAAAAATATTATTATTCAGTTTTTGTAGTGAATTAGTATCGGGGAACCTTTGAAATTTATAATTGCCAAATCATCGCGGTCGGTTAATTAAGGTAGCTGTTGTATTGAAGGAATGAGGAAATTCAGAGTCATTCAAATAGATGATTAACAAGTAATTGTTTAAGTTTCAAAACGAACTATAGAACTTAGAGTCATGTTAACTTCGATTTAGCTGAAAGAGAGAGGTTTTTTATTCGTGTCTGATAAGTACCTATCAGTATAACGCAAATACGATAATTTCAATGACAGAACTCGTAAATGTTTGAAGAAATCAGTTTCAGGGTTTAAATTGCTTGTGTGGAGACGACTGGTTTTGTATTAAGTGGTCTTTATGGGTGTGCTGAAGCCACTCCAGTTTGTACAGACCAAAACGACGGACGGAGGAGGAGGAACCATTTAATTAACGCCTAAATATGTAAGCTGACGCCGAGGTTAAATGCGATTCAACATTCATGGTAGGGCAGCAGGAGTCGAGGATTAGCCTCTGTAAGTTTACATTTTTCATTAAATTAAACGTTATCCTGCAACGTTGCAAATACGTCCGGTGTTGGCTGGGATTGCAGCCCTCTAGCCTTAGCAGTAGTTTTTAGTTTATGTAAGGTTATAGTTAGCCATGATCGTGCGTCTAGAAACAATATAGGCTAGGCCGCAAGTTTCGCCCTCGCGAGAGGTGCTCAAATGGGCCAGTGCCCCCTGTTGCCCCCCCCCCCCCCCCCCTCTCCTGTCTCGAGGGGATCGAAGGGCGTGTTGCTGAAAACGTGAGTTCGCCCTCGTCTTCTGTGCGTTTTCATGTGCTCCGGTTCAATGTGCTCGTGTTTTCTCATAGACAGAGACGCATTCGCCATTCTCCAGTATAAGACTCATAAGAAAAAGTCTCTGTAAAGGAGACAGCGGATCCTCCTACGTCAACCGTTTTGTATGTCCGATTTAGAGCATTCCTGTACCTCCTTCGAAACCCACATACTCCCCCCCAACCCCGCGCCATCCTTACGGTAAACTGGACTTCCTGGAACAGGAATATACATAGACTGCCAGAGGCTGCCGTGTGGTGGCTGCCATTGCTTCCTTTGGAAGCGTTTGGAGTTCGGACGATTTCTCTGATCCGCTTCAAGAGCGAGAAAGTGCGAGTAACTCCCCAACCCAACCAACCCCACCCCCCCCCCTCTCTCTCTCTCCTCTCTCTCTCTCTCTCTCTCTCTCGCAGAGCTTGGCTGAAGGTTGCAGGATCTGTGATTCAAAACTATCCCGTCATAGCCCATCCACGGGTAAATATAGTTGGAGAGAGAGAGAGAGAGAGAGAGAGAGAGAGAGAGAGAGAGAGAGAATCGTAAAATGTCAAAACAGAACATGAAGGTAGAAACTAAACTCCCCAAAGAAAAGAAAAAAATAAGATTCAATTGACGACAACTCTTCCTAGGTATCGAAAGGAGGAACTATCTTTCATAAATGAAGTTAACTTTTAAGGTTTAACATTTTGTATGGTGAAACTCATATATCCCCGTTGAGTTGTTGACCCCCTCTTTCTCTATCTTGGGAGGTCAATGTTAATACGAGTATTATACTCAATGGGGAATATTGTGGAAGATTATGGAAATTAAATAAGGAATATTATGGATATGAATACTATAATTATCGAGTTCAGTAGAAAAACTAGGTGACACATACAGCACCTTCATACACACATCCTGCATGAAGGAATAAAAGGGGGGACAGTCATTAGTCCCAAAGGAGGAAAAGTGAAAGAACTAATTCAAGCAGCCATGAAACAATACGACACCGGGCGAGGGGAGAGAGAGAGAAGAGAGAGAGAGAGAGCGAGCTGCCATTCGTACGATAATAATCGTTCATGTACGATTAAACTGTCTCTGGCACGATGTACGATACCAGCTCCAACTATCGTATATTTTATGCGTATAATACTGGTAGTTATTTATTTTCAGATGGTTAAAAACCATTTTTTTAAAGATTAAATGTTTCCAATTGAAAATGATGAAAATGTAAAGAGATCATTTCCCTTTAAGATATGTACATAATTGTGTTTGAGATTATTGAGATTGGTAGGCTAATTGTAGTACTGATACCGTGCGTGTTTATCACACCCTCTACTCAATTACCAATGGAGGAGAGGTCATCTTATCGCTAACCCCTTTTAAGAGAGACATGAGACCAATAAGTCTCTCTCTCTCTCCGTGGAACGAGGCAATTATGCTGAGATATATGCGGGAAAAATAAAAGGAGGTACTCCTCCTTTTACTTCTCCTGTGGCCTTGGCTAAATATATTGTCACGCGCTATTTAGTGACAAATAGTAAGCATATATATATATAATATATATATAATTATATATATATATATATCTATATATATATATATATATATATATATATATATATATATATATATAATATTTCTCTCAGATAAGTCTGAGTTCAAGTTCACATCGTCAGTAGTGGTACAGACAGGAATGAGATTTCATGTTTATTCTCTGTAAAATGTCACATAGTTTTTATTTATAATAACAGAAGAGTTTGATTCATACTATTTTTGCCTTATCATTATAAATTTATAAAAGATATACATGCATTGGTTTTGATACCAAGAAATGTTGTTGATTACTGTAGAGAATAGTGTAGTGATAACAGATACGATCATTTTTCACATGCATGCGATATATTTTGCGATAATTTTAGTGAAAAAAACGATAATTTTGAATCATCTGTACGATAGGGTGGTAAAGGAAATCTGGCCAGGGCGGCGGCGGCCGGTCACTTCACCGTCACTCGGTCAGTCAGTCTGCAGTCAGGCTAGCAGCATCATCATCATCATCATCAGTGTTTCTATTTGACGAAAACGGTGGCTACTGTCACGGCAGGCGGCTTTGTCATATAAGAAGAGGGGCGTAGGTACTATTTAAACGAAAACTATCCATTTTTTCTGTTTATGAAAGGAAGGAAGGAACCAAGTAGACAAGAAGATGTTGCGTCGTCATCTATTTTTTTTAGAATATTTGGTTTGAACTGGTCTTGGCGGCATAACAACGCCTATTTCCACCACATCAAGTCGTCGTCTGAGGTGAGGTTTAACGGTTAAAAAAAAAATTCTGTTTTATTGAATACCTTTGTATTTTGTTTATCCAGCATTCATTGTTTCAAAACAAGCACCCAGTGGCCTCAGAGAGAGAGAGAGAGAGAGAGAGAGAGGAGAGAGAGAGCAACATTCCATTAATTAATATGTATATATATGATATATACTCTTATATATTACTCATCCCAAGAGCTCCTTAGTGCCATGGCGAGCGTTTTAACCTCACTGGGACTGAAGGAATCGTTTGCAAATATTTAGAATTCGCGAAATTTTCTCATAAAAGTTCAGAAAAGAACAAAAGGCCTGAAGCGAAGATCGCCTCTTCATTTTATAGGTCTGTTTTCTTCTCTTGGAGTCTTTCTTTACTTTAGAATTTGTTTCGTCCAAGTTTCATTTCATACATAAGTGAAAGTATCTAGGTACTACCTACTCGTTTCAAATGACATACCTTGTGAAGGGTTCCTCTCTCTCTCTCTCTCTCTCTCTTCTCTCTCTCTCTCTCTCTCTCTCTCTCTCTCAGAGGCCGCTGGGTGCTTGCTTGTTTCGAAACAATGAACGTTCTTCCTTTGAGCAGCACCTTCAGACTTAGCTTGAAACGGTCCACATAAGAAAGGCTTTAAACTACGGAAATCATAAATTTGTTTCATAGGGAAGTAGTTTCTATTGGTATCTGTATTGAAAACCATTCAAAGGTAAAATAATCATGTAAGTAATTTATGAAGAATATTTTAAAATATGAGTCAATGGACTTGTAACAATACTTCACGGCCGATTCATGTCAGTTTAGCCTAGATGCAACAAAACATTTTTTATTTGTACAGAGACTCCTAGCCAATCCCCCCCCCCCCCCCCCCCCCCCCCTCCCCCCCCCCATCTCTCTCTCTCTCTCTCTCTCTCTCTCTCTCTCTCTCTCTCTCTCCCGTGCGGTTATCCATTAAACAAGACTTGCAGTTAGATATTAGCATGCAAGTTTAACTTTCTCTCTCTCTCTCTCTCTCTCTCTCTCTCTCTCTCCGTTTTTTCCGGCCAGGGCTTTGTTCGTACTATTTTTTCTATTTCTTTTTTATGTTTACGATGAATGTACCAGTGTTTATTTTTCTTAATCACATACTTTTCCTTCACACTGGATAAAATTCAGTGTGCTGACATCCTAATCACTGAAATACGTGAGAAATTGCACAATACGACAGTGTTGCGAGCCATCCAAAATTCTCCATAATGGGAAGGATATCGATATCATCATTTTTTTTTCGTCGAACGAACCAACTATTCCTTCAGACTGGAAGAATTCAATATTAATATTCTGATCACGAAAACACGTGAGAAATGGCAATATATTGCAATGTCGTTGCAATACGACAATGTTGCAAGCTAGCCAAAATTCTCCAACATGACATGGCTATAGTTTCAGATATTCTTTCGGGGCCAAACCAACTTATTATCCTTCAGACTGACAGAACCCAGTCAGCTATTGGGTCTCATATGATTCAAATACCAACGAAATGGCAGTATATGATATCATCCCTATAGCCTCCTAAGGATTTGCTCGTAACCCAAATCGATCTTGCTTCCAAACTGGATAAAACGCAGCTTATTGGCCCGCCATGGACGAGTATGCAACGCAATTGCAGAATATTGATGATTCATACCATGATGCTCCCATGATGGAAACAGTTATGCCTTCGGTGCAATGTAGGCATTACTTAAGGTTCTTTGCAGTTTCACTTCAGCTCTAGCTGCAACTACTTTCATTCCTTTTACTTTACCTCCGTTCATATTCTCTTTCTTCCATCTAACTGTCCACCCTCTCCTAGCAATTATTTCTTAGTGCAACACTGAGGGGTTTGCCTCCTGTAACACCTTTCAAACCTTATACTGTCTATTTCCATTTCAGCACTGAGTGGCCTTAGTTGCCCCAGTGCTTGGCATAATGCCAAAAATCTATATAAATCAAATCAAATGCCTCCGCCTCCTCTCCTCCTCCTCCTCCTCGTTTGAAGTTTTTCCAATAAACTTATTTGGGGGAGGGGGAAGGGGACATTTGTTATATGTAACTAATGCAACAGTTAATTAATGTATATATTTTACTCTTAATTTACAGTATTTTGTCTCAATCTTCATTTTTAGAATTATTTTTTCTAAACTTTCCATTTGTTTTCAGGTTCCCCTTCATGACGGAAATTCACTTCCATATCATCTGAGAGACTTGGTGAGTAGCTGAGTAAAATGTATTATGGTACATCATTCCTTCCCACAGGTTACGAAGCCATTATTTTTAAATAGAAAAAGTGGTGATTCTTTGCCACTTTTATCCCTACATTAAGGGGTCGGTTGCCTGATGCTCCTTCTCCGCTGCTTTCTCTCAAAGGCATCATCTTCCACCAAAGAATATCGGTAATTTTCAGTAATTATGGAGAATAAAAAGAAAGATTGCCATGATAAGATATGAATGAATTCTTTCAGGATGAAATTAATATTAGTTGAGATAGTTATTTTCAAGTGGAAAATGTTCTCTTATAGTCTAATTGTAATAACATAATTATATATTATATATATAGGATTATATATATATATCTATATATATATATATATTATATATATATATATATATATACATATATATATATATCAGTGTGTGTATGTATTATTAGTATGAGTAGTGAAGAGGGAAGAACTGGAGTGAGATGGAAGTCACGGGGCAATGTTTTGAGTAAAACGCTGACGAGATTGTCATGAGGTCAGCAGCAGCAGCAGCGCAAGAGACTCAACAGCCCGAGCGAGCAGAGCAGAACAAAGCAGAGCTGAGCTGAGCAGAGCAGGGCAGGTCAAAGTCTTGTGATACTACTTAGTCTGTCGTCAGTTATATATATTATTTAATAATTATGTTATCCTGATATGACTTTTGCTCATTTTTAAGACCTAATTTGTCCGATGATTCCTGCATCAAGTTCAGGTATTTCTTTCTGTTAGTGAGTTCGTTTGTGCGGCCGTGTAGTACTGAAGAGTAAGGCGCGTTTGTTTGTGTTGTCTCTCTTAATCAACCGGTGATTGCTTGAAAAGCATCACAACATAATGATCTCCTGATAAGGACTGTTTTATTTTTAGGGTAATTAATACAGCACTGTCTATTCTTTTCTGAAAAACAATATCTGCTTTTTTGTGTGATTTTTACTATAATAATAATCTGAAATATTTTCATTTTAGGGCGCTGATGCCTAGATCGAGTGGAGGAAGATGATCATTCTCTCTCTCTCTCTCTCTCTCTCTCTCTCTCTCTCTCTCTCTCTCCAGGGAGATCATAATGTTAGCATGTACTACTACCTGTTCTGGTGTGGTGCGGTGGCTAATAATTAGGCCTAACTGAAGATAAATTGGTCATGTTTTAGGTGTTAAGAATGTGAACGTCCTTTTCGCTTCATGCATTAGTACAAATGTACGAGGTTTGTGGTTGAATTTATTACAGCATCAGTAACTGAAACGCTCGTCTCTGTTCACAGAAATGAACCTGTTCATTCATCATGATTATTCATTGCACTTCATTCATTTCTCATAACAAACCAGATTGGAATATGGAATTCAAATCTCTCTCTCTCCCTCTCTCTCTCTTTTGAATTGTGGATTTGCTCACAGTGTTAGTTTTGTTCACTGTGAATTATGAAAACTGACAATTTTTTGAGCTTCTACTTCAGCACCATTCTCGTATTGGACAATTTAGACCAGACAAGGAGAACTGCTACGACGGATTGTTCTAGGCCTAGAGTCTTTTTTTTTTTTTATGGTCTTTTTACATTTATCCGGTGGCCTCTTTACTACCCGATTATATTCATTCTTGCAGAGTCATGAGGCCTACGTATGTGTCACATGGGGAGACATCATTTTATTTCCAGAAAGCCTTCTTATTTCTTGGTTCTGTAGCTGCCGTTGTCTCCAAAGCCACAGGGATGAGATGTAGAAAAGACACAGATACTGTTACTCACGTCACACTTTATTAAAATTTCATATAAAATTCAAGTTGATGTCACAAAACACTTTAAATCAACTTAAACCTTTAAATTCACGTAACACTAAGCACTACAACTTAATTTGACCATTACTGTAAGGGCTCATAGTTGGTCAGTACTCCAGGACCAGAGAACCAATGATGAGTACCATGCTAGTAGTACAAGGCGACGAGGTTGAAGAAACTGAAAACAACAAAATATACAAACTTACTAAAACTGTTCGATAGAAATTCCATAATAAACAAAGAATTAACAATTGTTTGAATATAACAACAAAGCACCACATACATGAAATAGAATATATACAAATTTCAGTAAAGAAATAAACTTACATTTGTGTTACTCTAAGTTACATCCAATATAAGCGAAACGAATTCCCAAAGAAGTGTTTTTAATACCGAAGACTTCTACACTGTCAGTCATCAAAAACCTTGATCCTAAAGAAACTTTTATTTACAGAAACTCATACTTGTTTCAGTGTAGTTCCAACACTGATAACTACCAGTATAAAGAGTCTGTTCAAGAACTACTCAACAACAAGTAACATAAATGAACAAATTACAGAAGTAGCAATCCAAAATAGACTAAACAATGTTTACATGTAAAAACGGACACAAAATGTCTATAACACAACCCTATTCACCCAGTTGAAAAACGAATTTATGAAATAATTATATATACAATTGGTTTCTATAAAAAGCGGCATTTACATTCTCTGCCCTATAAACAAATTATTTGTTTATCAAAATCAACCATATCTATAAATGCAGGTGATATAAATAACATCTATAATATATGCAATATACTCTCAAGTCCTTTGATCCACATAAAAGTAACTGTTATAATCATTGCTCCTCTCGTGCAAGGAGAAGAACAAGCTTTTGAATGGGTCGATGGAGCTCTGATGTTTGTGTGTTTAAGACTACACTTCTTACAAAACCAGTTCTGTCCTTTTCAGTGCTGATAACATGAATCATCATCCAGTTGCTCCTTAACTGATTATCATCTTTTACAAGGACAATATCACCTACCTGAAGGTGACGCTTTTCCTTGTTCCACCTCTCTCTTGTAATGTTGATAAATAATTATTCCCCATCTAGTCCAGAATAAGTTAGCCAAGAATTAAACATAGCGCCACCTCTGTCTCAGATACATATCTCCTTTCTAAAAAAAACACCAGGTGGTGTCATCATAATACTTGATTTCTGTGTGAGAAGCTGTGCTGGACTAACTGGTTGTAAGTCCTCTGGGGTATCATTGACTGTGGTCAATGGACTGTCATTTGCTATAGCCTCAACTTCTGTGAGAAGAGTGCACAACTCTCATCATCCAGTCATCCAGCATGTTCTTTGAAGAGAGGAGTCGAGAACCTTCTCACAGTGCTAATTTGACGTTCCCACACACCTCCCATATGACTAGCTGTAGGGGGATTGAAGGTCCAGCTGATGCTTTCTTTTGAGAGGAAAGCCCTGATCTAATCATCATTTATCTCTTGCAGTGACTCCCTCAACTTCTCAGCTCCATGAAAGTTTGTCCCATTGTCACACCAAGTCTTCTTTACATTTCCTCTTCTAGAAACAAACCTTCTTAAAGCATTTATGGAGGACGGTGTGTCTAAGGAATTGGCTGTCTCCATATGAATTGCTCTGGTAGACAAACAGGTAAATAATACACCGTACCTCTTCCTGGTTTGCCTTCCTTCTTTGGCTTCCTGTGGCCCAAAGAAGTCAACACCTGTGTGTGTGAATGGAGCAGCTGGAATTACCCTTTCAAATGGTAAATCAGCCATCTTCTGGTTTAGAACCGAGTTTCTCATTTTTCTACAAATTACACATCTTTGTAGAACCTAGCAGACACTTACATTGGTATGGATAACCCAGTGAAGATCTTTTGCTATCACATGGGTACGTCCAGCATGAGCTAATTTTTCATTATGTGCAATGAATAATCAAAGTGGTGATATGACTCAGTCTAGGTAATATCATTGGATGCTTCTCATCATCTGAACTTTCTGCTTTGGAGAGCAGCTCATTAACGTGAGGAAGCTTGTCTTGAGGATCACTGAAGGATCTAGTTTATAAATACTACTGCTGCTACAAAGTCCTTTGCCCTGCCCCATGACCCTTTGCTTTTTTGCAAGTGTCTCTTCCTCACTAAAAGCTTTCTTCTGGATATATCTGATAACATCTTTTCCAGCAGCATATTCATCTGTTGTAATTGAACCAATAAGTCTAGTTTGTTTCTCAAATTTCAGTATGAAAAAAAAGAAGAATAATACTTAATAAACTTGTCAACAGCATTTCCCTCCTCATCTTCTGGATGCACTGTAAAAGTTTTAGATCCTTCCAATTCAACATCATCTTAGGGCATGTCATTTTTCCACAGCTCCTCTGGTCCTCTAAGAAAATATGGGCCATCAAACCAAATGTCATTGTTCAGCATTTGCTGACTTGTGAAAGCTCTTGATGCAATATCAGCAGGATTATCTTTACTCTGAACATATTTCCACTGTTCATTTTCAGATAAATCCTTAATTACTATCACTATTTGCTACAAAGATAGGAAGCCTTTTACTATCACTAAAAATATAGTGAAGAAGTGTTGTAGAATCTGTGTAATAGAATGTCTGGTCCAATGTAATCTGCAGCTCTTTCAAAGTGTGTTGTGCTAGATTTATGGACACCACTGGAGCTGTCAATTCCAGTCGGGATATGGTTGTTGCCTTTACAGCACACTCTAGACTCTCCCATAGGCAGAGCAGTAGAAATCCTCCCACTGCTATCGGAAAGTCTTATGTATGCTGCAGCACCATAGCCTTCATTACTAGCATCTGAAAACATGTGCAGCTGTGTGGAAGTTACTCTACCAAATTCTTTTGGTTTGACACATCTTGGAATTTTTGTCACCTAGGCTTGGTAAATTCAAGCCTCCTTCTCCAGGGGGCTTCTGGTATTCTTCGGGAATAACATCCTCCCATCCCAAGGTGTTATCCTGACAAACTTCTTGAAGAATTCTCTTAGCTGGCGAAAGAAAAGGCGCTACAAAACCAAGAGGATCATAGAGGTAACATACTGTTGACAAAATGCCTCTCCTTGTATGTGGTTTTGGGTCCAAGCTTGCGGAGAAAGTAAAGTAGTCATTTTCAATATTCCACTGAAAACAAAGAGCTCTTTCTGCATGAGGATCTTTTGAACGGTCCTCTTGCGTGATTGATTTCAACACCAGCTTGCTGTTACTCACAAACTTTGTCAGCCGAAAACCTCTTTCTTTCAACGCTGCTGTAACATCTTTCACAAATCTTAATGCCTGCTCTTCTGAAAGTTCAGACTTTAAATTATCATCCACATAAAAATTAGTCTTAATGGTGTATTCTATATCTGGACCATACTTTTCCTTGGCATGGTCAGCTGCTGCCCTCAAAGCGTAATCGGCGATGCTGGGTGATGATGCTGCTCCAAAGATGTGAACACCCATTTGATACTCTTTAAGTTCGCTTTCAAGTTCACCACCGGGCCACCATAAGAATCTAAGGTATTTATGTTGGACTTTTGGTCCCTTATCTTGGTAAAACATAGATTCTATGTCACCCATCAAGACCACCCTTTCTAGACGAAATCTGATGAGAACTCCAACCATGGAATTAGTCATATCAGGACCTTGCATCAACTTGTTATTAAGGGAACTACCTGGTATTTAACACTACAGTCAAAGACTACTCTAATCTTATTTATTTATTTTTTTTTTTGGATGGTAGACACCATCATGAGGTAGATGCCATGCAGGTTGTTCATCTTACAACCGATCCTCTGGAACCTTATAAGCATATCCTTTGACACCAATTTCTCAACAAATTCCAAATAATCTTCTTGGTACTTTGGGTTTAGATTTATTTTCCTTCTTTGCCATTGTGCTTGTTTCACTGCCTGTTCTCTATTGTTTACCAAGTTAACTATTGGTTCTGGATGGTAGGGGAAGCTGGTAGTGTCCATTGGTAAACTGAATGTTTTCTGCCACTTCTTTGAGGAACTGTTGATCATCTTGTGACAGACTCTTCACATCAAGAACTCTATCAACATCTTTCTTACTAAAGTCTCTTTCACACATATGGGTCACAGCTGCAGGATGAATACACTCCTTTACCCTTTCAAGTTCCTGAAGATAGACATGGTGAGACATGAAATACTGTTCTTCTCTGAGGAGTATTTAGAATGTAGAGGGCCACTAACAGTCCATCCATGGTGGTAAAGAACTGCAAAGGAATCTTGACCCTTGGCTGGAAGCACCTCTACTGGTTGCAGTGGTTTAGAGAAATTACTGCCAATCAATAAACCAATCTCCAGATCTTTTCTGTTATCAGGAATCAGATCAGCGACATTCCTCAGACCGGCTACCTTTTGAGCAATTCTGGTTTTGGTATCTGTTGATGAGTCACTGGGATATCTTGACGAGCGAAGGTTTTTGGCAGATCAGTAGTGTTGTTTCCTTCCATATCTGTAACACACAAATTATTAACTGCCAAAGTAAACAAGTCTCTGTTCCAGGTGCACCTATCTGCTCTTGTAAACTCTCTGTGATGGGACAACCAGTGCTGCCATTACTTTTACTGGGAGAATAGCCTGTAATATTGTATTTACTTCACTGACATCATTGGTAGTACATGTACTAACTATAATTTCACTTGCTACTTTGCTAGACGAGCTATCATTCTCTTTATGTAGCTTGAATCCTTCGATATGCAATGATGTGAAATGCCTCTTACAGCATGTCTTACATTGCTTCTTTTTCATACATCCTTTAGAAGTATGGTTGAGACCAAAGCGTCCAAATCATAACCTTCTCTCCCTAAGGAAATCTATTTTTTCTTCAGAGGACGTCTTAGCAAAATTCCAATATTCATCAAGATCATGGTTTTTCTTCCACATTGGACATTTCTCTTTCTCAGACACTATTGATGTCTTTCTATTTTCTGGATTCAGTTCTGCTTGGGTAGCAAAGCTTGAACTCTTGTTCTTTTGTTAACAGTATTTGAGCTTGAAGCCTTACACTCTGCCTCCAAAGGGGCCTGCTGACCTAAGCTTACTTGCTTTGTACCACACTGCAGAAAATGCCTTCCAAACAGCAAAATCCCTCTCAGAAATAACTGGAAAACTCTGAAAAAATCAAAGAGACAAATGATAAATTATCAAGAATCTGGGACATAATCAAAGGACTACAGGAATCCCTAGACAGTCTTAAAACTGTGGAAACAAATAATCTTGCACGGATCTGGCATGCGATCAAAGGAGTGCAGGAATCGATAGACAATCTGTGGTTGGTGTCATGGACAGGGTAGGGTCTCTCTCCGGTCAGAACTTCTCTTCAGCAGGTCACAGACTTCTTAGTCTTTCTTCGCCAAGAGAAGCTCCTTGCTGTATCTGCAGTTAAAGGCAACAGGTCCGCATTGGGCCTAGTCTGGAAACTGAGGGAGTTGGATATTTCCTCTATGGAGATATCTTTGCTCAGGAGGAGCTTTGAGACGTCTTGTCCAATAAGAGAACTCATGCCCCCTGAGTTGTCCTTCTTATGAGCCTCATTGAGAGTCATCAGACAATAATCTGACCCTCCAGACAGTCTTTTTTCTTACCCGGGCATTGGCGAAGAGAGTAGGAGAACTTGTGGTCTCTTTCAATGTGAAACACTCGAGGGGATGGGGATCAGTTACACTCGATTTCGTCCCAGACTTTGTAGTGAAGAACTCAGAACCCTTCAGTCCTTGACACTAAGTTCGAGTCCTTTACGATCCCCTCTCTAGAGGACTTCTACGGTAATGACCCTGACGAGATGCTGCTTTGTCCTGTTAGAGTGCTACGGCACTATCTGGAGAGAACTCGACATCTCTGGCCTGACTGTTAAGGGGGCCGGCCAGCTAATGCCGTTTTTTAACGACAAGACTTTGACATTCATACCACTTAAGGTGACTTGGGACATCTCCAAACCGCATATGATTTTCGCCTCTGACCTTCGGTTTTGTGACGCCAGGGCAATTTATCCCGAAAATAACCATTTTTCAAATTCTATCTCCTCCCTTGATATTTAATATTAAGACCTGGGATTACTACCATATATAGACCTGATGTCGACCTCCAATCAAATGGAGAGTTTTTTTTTCTAAAAGTCATTTTTTTGCTAGATATGAATTTTTCAATATGGTAAAAAAATAAACCCTATAAATCTCGAGAAAAAAATTTATAAAAAAAAGACGAAACAAAAATTGGAAAAAAGGGCTCTATTTGATTGTTCTATAATGTCTTTCTGAGTTATATACCAAATTCCAATGTTATAGCTTCAAAACTAAGTGAGGAGATAGATTTTGAAGGTCAATAAGTATAGTTTTGAGATACGGGCGTTCAAAGTTTTCCTTCGTATTTCATTAAAGACAATGTTAATAAATAATGATTATTATGAATGCATATTTCTTTTTTGTGTATTAATAAACCAAAACTATTTTATTTATCATAATTTAATCATAAATGATGATCCCTTTGCTCATATATCGTAGCCTGGGGCACTGCTTGAGGCAAGATGGGGCACTCCTTCCTACGTAACCCCCTCTCACCCCTTCACTAACTCGGCTTATTACAGCGAATTTTCTTCTGTATGTTAGCGAGATGTTTTCCTTGTATTTTCCTCTCTGGCATGATGACATTCTTGCCGAAACAAAGATAAACAAACGTAAATGCAAGAGAATGTCGAAGGTGAAACTCGAAGGTGTACTCTCTTTTTACAAAGACAATTTAATAAATCATGATTATTATCAATTTCATATTCCATTTTGGGTATTAAAAAACCAAAACTATGTTATTTATCATAAATGAAGATCTCTTTGCACAAAGATCGTAGCCTTGGGCACAGTGTGACGTGTGCTGTCAGGCAAGAAGGGGGAGTTACTAGGCAACCCTCCCCTCTCTCTTCACTAACTACGCGTATATTATGATATTCTGTAATAATACTTGAGCGATTTTTCTTCGTCTGTATGTTAGCGAGATGTTTTCCTTGTCTTTTCCTCATTGGCATGATGAACTTCTTGCCGAAACATACATAAACATACGAAAAAGCAAGCGAATGTCACGAGGTGAAATCTACTTGAAGTCTATGGTCCAACTGATTCATGATTGAACCAGATACTCACTTCAGATGCTTTTGCGAGCCGCGGAATCTCTACAGATGCCATTTCTCACAATTTCTTTGCCAATAATTATCAAAATTTACGATAACAGAAAAAATATTGCATTTTCTTGTACGGATGAATGTTTTAGGCTTATTGAGTTATGTTTACTAATTACCCTGTAACTACGAAAGTAAGAGGAATTTTGATGAAATATTTCGTATACGTATTCTCAATTGCCATATGAAGCTCCATGAATTTTTTCATGACTGCATTTTTCGCCCTATACCACCATATATAGGGGTTCCGGCCGGCCCCCTTAAGGCCTCTTTATTAGCACCGAGGTGACCAAGAAAGAAATGTCTAGGAGCACTATTTCTTTCTGGCTTTGTGAAGTGATCAAGAAAGTGTACTCCTCTGTAGGAAAGAATGGCACCAGTACCTTTCGCCTGAGTGTTCACAAAGTCAGTGGTATTGGCCCCTCCCTCGTGTTCTGCAACAACCTGTTGGTTCCTCAGGTACTGAAAGCAGGGGTGTGGTCTAATCAGACCACTTTCACTGCTTCTTACCTTCAGGATATAGCCCATAAGTCCTAGGATACTTTTTCCTTGGGACCCGTAGTGGCTGCTCAACAAGTTGTGTAGTTTACCCAGCTCCTTTAAAAGGACATGGTTGTATCTCACCTTTTGTGAGCGGTATAAATGAAAGTGTGAATGTAAGGGTGACTGGCTCTCTTCTTTCCTCTTTTCATTCCTCACTCTTCCTTTGTGCAGAGTCATGTCCATCACAAGCTGGAACTGAAGGCCTGTGCAGGTAAGATTACAGGTTATCGATGGACTCTGTTAATGGCTATCCAGTTTTATGGCGCTTGTTTAATCACCATAAAATTGGCAATTTATACCGCCATAATGGGCTGAGTTTCGGTTAACGGCGCCACAACATACCTAGGAGGTACCAATAACCGGTTATCAGCGCCATTACCCCAAACTTGGCACCATAAGCATCATAAATTGCCGTGTTGTGGTTAATAGTGGTTTTCGCTCATCAGCAGCACCCTGCTGAGAATGGAACCACTGCCGATAACCGGGGACTGCTTGTATATGATAGAGTAACCTTTCTATAATTTTTTTATTAAATTACAGAAGCATATATATCCTCCCCTTTCCCTAGCAAGGGGGGAACGGGGGTCTGACAATAGACAAACTCAATTCTTGTATTTGGCTAAATGTCTCTGACAATAAAGTTTTTGTTTGCTTTTTCATTGTCTTCGTCGCAATTGGCACATAGGCCACTGCAATGATTCAGAATGATTTTTCAGACAAACACAGCAATTTTTATTCTTCTATATATTTTTTTTTCTAATTCGTAAAATGTTTAACTACTAGTTGTTAAAGCTGAATTGGAGTGAATGTTAAAATCTTTGCCTGCCCTGATAGCTTTGCTTCCAGGGTAAAGAGAAGAGTTCCTCTCTGAACCAACCCTTGCAGTGACAAGAAGCAATTCGTCAAGCAGTAAATCCCTGTTTGTTGACACAGCTAAAGACTTCCATCCCTCATTGCAACAGGAATCAGAGGACCATCCTAACCTAGGAAGTTATCTCTTCCTCTGTCTAAATGTGTTGTCTTCCATTTTATATGGGCTTCATGTTTGAGACACAGTCAGTGTTGTGGAGTGTTCTTGGCCTACTTTGAAGTAAAGATAAGTATATAAGAAGAGCCTCTTCCTCCTTAGTTTTCAGGTTTTTTGCTATTCATGCCCATTCTGCTATCGGACTATGGGAGGCGTAAACAATCTTTGCTTCTTATCATATTTTTTGTGTAAGTTTTAAAAATGTCGAAATTTTCAGTACCTCGAGACCATTTTTAGTGGCTGGCATGGCATTGCGGAAGGATGCATTGGATGTTCTCCTGTTATTGCTCCTTCATTTCAGTAAGGTGTTGATTTTGAAGAGCCAGGGTGTACAGTGTACCAGGAGCACCCATCAATCTCAGTGGATGGGTCATGACTTTATTTCAGTGTAGGTGTCAGTGTTTCCTGGTGGTTTTATTTCAGTGCTGCACCCGGGGCAAGGATGGGCACCTATCGCACTTTGCTAACTATAGGAGCATTCCCCTTGCAGCAAAGTTCCCCTTAAGTAGGAGGTGACCCTTGGCACTACCACCACTCCACCCTGAGTTAAGATGACTCCAACCAGAGGCAGTAGCTATTCATCTGCATAGCTCTCTGATAGGAATGACAAGCATTGTTTTTTCAATGCTAGCAACAACTTTTCTATTTCAAATTCATTACATGACTTAATGCTTTGGAGTAGAATATGTTCTTGATCCCACCTCCATTCACTGTGAAGTCGGCATCGATAACCGAAACTTGGTCCGTTATGGCACCATAAATCACTGATTTTATGGCACTAGACGAGTGCCATAAAACCAGATCGCCATAAACTGAGTCTGCCAATAACCAGGGACTGCCTATAATGACTGGGTTAGTCAAATATACAAAAATTATATTTTTATAATAAAATAAGGTTTTGTATATACTACTTACCAGTAATTATATGACTGGAATCTACCCAATTCCACTCTGATGGACATTATGTATGAAACAGAATAAAGTAATTACCTAACGTTCCTAGTATCACCATTGTGGGATGTCACTGTATACCTACACTAAGCCATCTAAATTTGAATTTAGGCTGCCATACATGTTGAAATGTTAGCAACATAATTACCGGATGAGTATATACAAAACCTTATTTTATTTCAAAAATATCATATTTTTAGTTCATATTAATGTGGATGTACCCAGAACGTTAACAGTATGAAAATTTAACTGTACAGAACTTGTGTTTCAGATTCATACAGGGACATAGAAGACAGGAATGGGAAAAATTTAATTTTTGCACACATGTTTAGCACTGCATTACTCTAACATTTGCACTGAATTTGCAATTGCTAAGTGTATAATATCATTGGTACTACATTGTGTATAGTAAATTTCTATGTGTTAATGAAGATCACTTCTCTTTGCCACAGATAACCTGTTTTGTTATAAATGATCGCTGATAATATGTGAAGGAACACGTTTTCTTCATATCAAGTTAATTTTCCTCAATAACATCCTCTAGGTAAGTGATATAAAAGAGAAGTATTTGCAATAAGAGAGAATGTCCCTAATTGAATCGTGAGTTACTTAATGACACAATTGCATTGTTGAAGACCCAGGTTGTGAGTTATTCACGATGCACTGACTGACATTTTTGGCAGCTGTCATCTTGTTACTTTGAGCTTTTGTTTTAAATGTTAACTTACCGGAAAGTACAAATAATCTATTGTTCCTACACAACACACAAACCCTCGGCCTTTATCATAGGAATTGTCTTCAGCAAAGCTGGACACTGCCATTAAACTCGACCCTACTAGACACTTGCTTCACTTTGTTTGCTTTGTTAAATATCACTCCTTCCTGGTGTTGTTCCTATTCTTTTTTTTTTTCAAGGGTCTTACCAAGCAGTTATTGAGCTGTAGGATCCTTACCACGGTAGACCAAAATTCAAAATTTCTTGGTGGCATCACCATCGCTAGCGTAGGTGGCAGGTAACCGCCCACTTCCGGTAAACAGGTATGACGACACCAAACCCCTCAATTCGATTTTTGCCGGCTTCCATGTAACATAGGTGGTTTTTTCACTTACCTGTGATTCTGTGACATACAATTTCATTGTGGCTTTGTTTATTTCAATTATCTTAGGTATTTTAATTATTTTTACTGCCATTTATTCTCAAAATATCAGATTCAGTTCATCTGGGGTTTGGTTTTGTTCCGATGGGTGTATGTAATACTAGACTAGTTAAGGAGATTTGTGATTCCCACTCTAGATGCACTAAATGTCAGGGTCAGGAGTGTAATGGAGAGTTAACATGTTCTGAGTGTCAGGAAAGGGAGGAGGAGAAATGGAAACTATGCGTTCCTCATGCTGAGAAAATTGCTAAAGATAGGAAGAGGAAGGCAGCCCTTAGAGCTGAAAGTAAGGCTATACAAACCCTCTTTCCTTTATATTGAGAATTACTTTCACCGTAGGCTAGGATACGGCCATTAAATTCTAGAACAAGGTGGTTAGCCAGTAACTACCGTCTGGTAGGCAGGTAGGCCCACCTGTCCAGATGTAAACACTCCACTTTGATTTTGGCTGTCTTCCAATAAATATGTATGTTTTTAAACTCTTGCTGACTAGCTGTTGATTATGATTTTCCCAGAAGGATTTTTCATTTATTATTTTTAGTAATAAATGAAAAAGGCATTATCCAGTGATGAAACCCCAGGATAAAAGCAGCAAATGAATATGATTTCCAGCAGATGAACAGTACACATACTCGAGGACCAATATCACAGCATGCTACAAGTTAGGAAAGCCAACACAAAGAGATATCCAACCATCTACTGCTTTATTCAACTATCACCTCTGTGTACACCCTTATTACATATTTCATATTTTTGCCCTTTAATGTCAGGGCGAGACAGTGTATTCATTTGAAATTTGCGCTTACACTTTGGAAATTACCAAGGGGAACATCTGAGGTTTGTCCTTTGTTTTTCTTCCAGTATTTCCTCTTCTCTTTCATCAGCTTATTGGACGAAGAGAGAGGGAGCCGTGTGGTGTTGGTGTTTGAGGGATCTCCTCTCATTTCGGAGAGCAGAGGAGTATGTAATCATATTTTCTTTATTTTACAGGCTAACAGAGGTGATAGTTGATTAAAGCCGTATATGGTTGGATATCTCTTCGTGTTGGCTCTCCTAACCTCAGACTTGTACCTGTAACTCGTAGCATGCTGTGATATTGGTCCTCGAGTGTGTGTACTGTTCCTCTGCTGGAAATCATATTCATTTGCTACTTTTATCCTGGAGTTTCATCACTGGACAATGCCTTTGCAACTGCCCTGTGATTATTAAATCTACTTCTGCTGGTAAATGTGTCTCATCCTGTAGAAGGTAGCTTTGCAGAATTTGGAGAAGTCGAGGAGGAAGAGAGCTCAGTAAGTGTAGTCATCTTCCTATGTGTAATCATCATATTTTCTTCAACCTCCACAACTTCGACCTCTAAGGCTCCCTACCTAAGAAAGAGAAGGTAGTCTCCTCCTCTAAGAAGTTTTGTCATGGGACTTCTAAGGGTCTGCCTCCTCTGTTGTCCATTGGCTCGCCTGTTCCTTCTGGAACAGGAACTGTCACGCTGTCCCCAGGGTCTAGCATGTCGGGAGCTGTAGAAGTGCAAACTTCAATTCACACTTCTGTTGCTAGTCCTAGAAGTTACACCAAGAGGGGCGAGGTGAATAGGAGGGATCCTGGAAGGATCTTAGGGTCCCATCTGATATATGTCCTCATCATGCTGGAAGGATCTTCTGTCACTGACGGAGAAACCTCTCACCATCTCGACCTTGGTGTTTAGATTCTTAGGATTCGAGCACCTGGAGACTATGTTCTCCCTGGCTTTTTCGCTCCTATGGACGGATTTCAATTTGTTGTCCCCTATGGGTTCTTGCATTTTGGGAGCCTCGAGTGGATATTCTGTTGAACTCTACTCGCATTCAAGTCTTAAATACTTGCATATAGGACTGGTTTTTATGCCTGTTCCTCAATTTCTACAGGAGTTTAGGAGGGGCCCCTCCCGATGATCGTTTGATGAAATTTGGGGGTCATGCTGAGCGCTTAAATTCTTTCGATTTTCTAGCGCTATCTGAGTGTTTTGGTCTTCTATGATCTGCAAATCCTTGGGAGAGACGAGAATTCCCGATTATTGTTATTACAATAGCCAGGAATCTCGCTGAATGCTTGAATTCCTTGTAATTTCTGGAATTCTTAGATTGTTATAGTTTTCTGTGATTCCAAACACTTGGATGAGATGGACACCCCCGATAATTGTTATTGACAAAATTGGGAATCTCGCTAAGAGATAAAATTCCTTGGAATTTCTACCGTCTTAGAGTTATTTGGTTTTCTGTATTTTCCAAACACTCAGGCACTGGGTATTCCCAATAATTATAACAATAAATGAAAGTCATACCAAGCTGGCACATGCTGAGTGCTCGGCTTCATCATATTGCCGAGCACCAGGGCGAGACAAGGCCCACTTATTGACTTGCAAAAGTCGGGTTTTCTCGCCAAGCATGGGAAGTCTTATGAATTCGAGTGCTTGCTGAGGCTCACTATCACGAATGTTTGCATAGCGATAGGAGCCTTTACCAGTACAGATGAGTTCACTCTTCAGCCTGGGTTGGAGTTATGCAAATCTTGGTCATGTCTTGGACCTTAGGGTCCGAAGACGTAGGACAGCAGACACAGAATCTCTCTTTATTCTTCTTCTTGGAGCTTTGGCCTCAAAGGAGAACTGTTAATTAGAAAGAAGTGATAGATCTTTGTTGATGATTACCATTCATAACTATGTAGTGCTCAGCTCACTTGACTCGGCTCGGCCGAGCTGAGTGCTCAGCTCTACTGAACGAACTCTCTGCTCTTGTTCAGAGTGGTCCCTTGCCATGACCTAGCACCCTCCCTGCCCGTGTTTCAGTGAGTTTTCGCAGGGGTCATCGTCTTTGTCTTCTCACTCCTCACCTCCCTCTTCAAAGGCTTCCACAGCCTAAGAAAAGGAGGGTAGTTTTTCCACCCCCAAGAAGTCTTGCCTCAAGACTTCTAAGGGTTTGGACCCTTTCCCCTAGGGAAGAAGCAGTTAGCTGTCTCTTCAGCTCACCTGCTCCTTCTGGAGTGGGAACCAAGACACTATCTCTGGAATATTGTGTCTCGGAAGCCCCTGGAGTTCAAACCCAAGTTTGTTATCTTGCCTCTGGTTCCAAGGGCGTGGCTCATGGAAATGGGGCTGTGTCTGGTACTCTTGTACGTGTCTCTCCAAGTGTACAACCTCCAACGGGGTTGTACACCGACAGTCAGTGATGGGTAGTCTTCTCTCCATCATGACTGTGGTGCAGGGCGAGAGAAGGGACTGAGCCACTTTGGTGGCTCGGACCCACCTGTGAAAGGCAGGAATGGTTATTCTTCAAGTGCCAAGATCGATGTCATTGTCCCTTGGGACAAGGCATCTGAAAGAGATAGGAGGAGGTTCTCTGTTTAGTCATCTTTTTGAGATTCGATCACAGAGAAGATAGATGCGCGTAGTAAGACGTGGCAAGTTCTCACCAGCTTTTACTGCATTTAGCTCTGCGCAACTTTCGCTCGCGTTTGAGCGAACGAAATTGCTGTAGGGAATGAATGCTTCGTTTGACAGAATTCAGAGAAGAGTGGTCAAGAACAGTCAATCCTCCACTCTTTTTTTCCCCTCTACTTTCTACTATGTTTTTGGTTCAATCTTAGGATCTAGCCGAACATACGTCAATCTGTTCAGGAAAGATAGCGGCAAGAAGTTTGAATGCCTCTCCAGTGCTACTTTCTTGGGAAAAACCAGTTTGGCTTGAACTAGTCATGTTCGATGTCCTGTTATCACTATAGAAGTCTCCCTTCAGGACAGCTTCACCTTCACTCTCTTCATTAGAGTTATAGGCCCATATCTGTAAGTTAATTCTTTTGATATGTGACCGAGATGAATAGTATCTTCTAATTAACCTGAAACTCAGGATGGCCTTTCAGGGCTCCCAAGAGTTTCCAATTTTAATTCTGAGACGACTATTAGTATTTTTTGCCAACAACACCACAACATTTGCATTATCGCCAAAGAAGTAGGTTTGTTTCTCTCCCATTTCAGTAAAAATGCAGATTCTCAAGTGTATCTTTTTGTGCTCAATGCTTCTAAGCCGAATGCATTCCAATATGGAATGCACAACCAGGCAACTCAGTATAAGGAGTCGAGCAAGGGGCAGAGTACTGCTTTTTCTCTGAGATTCTATTCATCTTAGTATTGATTCTCCTCTATCGAGGATTAACTACCAATTCGAATCTCTCTGCCCAGCCATCACAGACTTAGGTCTCTGGTTGGCTTAGAATTCTCGCATAAGGCCCATGTCTCGTCCTCTACTTTTGCCGTTGAGAGAATTTTCAGACAGAGATATATCTCATTAGACTCATTATCATCTTTCTGTTTACCACACAGTAGTCTTCAGTTCCATTATACCTGCCCCACTGGCTGCTGCGATGACATAGAATGATTTTCTTCAGATAATTTGAGGTTTTTCTTCTAATATGTATTTTGTAATTTGTAAGGTGTTCAATTATTCTTTGTTCATCCCAAATTGAAATTGAATAACGGAAGACTTCGCCTGTTTCCTGCCCAACTAACTCTGCTTCCAGAGTAGATAGAAAAGTTCCTCCCTGATCCAACCCACAAAATGCAGTTCTTCCGGCAGTACAATCCCTGTGTTTTCATTACTTAAAGACTCTCCACCTTCATTGCAAGCACCAACTTTCTCGCCTATGAGCAATGAAATAGCCGAATAACTTTTCAAGTCCTCTGTAAAACACCAGGGATTAGAGCTGTCTTCACTGGTTGGTGTCGTCGATGGGACTTTTTCTTTGATTAGAATCTTGAGAGTTCACTTCTCTCCGATTCAACTGTGAAGACGTAGGTCCACATTCACCTTAGTCATTCACTAAATAGTATTGTTTCTCATTCATTGAGATTCAATTACTGATGAGAAACTTCTGTCTTACCATCACAGGGTCTTCAGTCTCTAGAAAGCATTTAATTCTCATCTAATGTGCACATACCTCACGAGAATCATCATCTTGTCTCTCAGTATCATTGGCAAAGAAGATAGACGATTTGCATGGTTCATTCTCAGCTTCACTCTTCAAAATGCGGGTGTCATGTCGTGACTACATCTCAGATGCACAATAAGTTGGCATCTGTTGACGAGTTTGACTTCTTTGAAGGATGGAAACCCTTCACTGAGTGTTGATACCTTTATCCACTGCTGACTTCCAATGTAGAAGTGTCTAATGACATGTCTTCTTCTGAGTCCTATGAGATTGTGAGAAACTCATCTGCAGTTTGATACATCCATTGTACGCTCTCTCAGCGAGCGAGCAGTGCCAGTGCCTTGGTACTTATCACTCTGAAAAATGTTGGACCAGAAGAAATATGCGGTCTCATTACAACCACATTTATGTCTTTCTTCCTTTGGGTCTGCCCTCAGGTCATTGGAACTTTTTTTCCTTGGACCAGTGGTGGATTCTAACAAACTGTGTTTCCTTACCTGGCTCCTTCAAGAGGACAAGTTGCATCTCACCTATGGTGTGCAGTTCTAGAGGTAAGAAGGATGCGAGACTGGTCTCTCCACCTTCCCCTCCTTTTACCTCTACTCCTTTTTTTCAGGTTGAGGATAGGACTGGAACTTACACTTGCTGGTTGGGTTTTTGATGCAGTAAGCTATCACATCGAGTATCCTTTCTATTTTTCTTATCAGTGTCTTCCCAATGTAATGGACTGAGGGTTTGTATATCATGTAGGAAATAATCAAAGTTTTTGAAAGTAAATTGTATTTTAACTAACTATGCAAACCTGAGGTCCTTTACATTAATGCCCACCTCATGCCACCCCTCAATCCGAGGCAAAATGGAGTGTTTACACCCGGGCAGGTGGGTCTTGTTAAAGAATTTAACGGTCATATTCCAGCCAACGTTGAAAGTAATTCCTAATGTAATTGACCTCAGGTTTGTAGAGTTAGGAAAAATACAATCTACTTTAAGAAATTGTGATATTTGGAGGCCTGTCTGTTCCCTGCAAAAATTATTTTACCAACCAGTGATAATAACAAGAAATAAAAACTATTCTCCCTGCTGCTTAAGCAAGTTCCTCCTTTCTCCCTCATCTTATTTCATTAACACTTCTACGCGGGAAAGAAACAATGCTCATACAAACAAACAAATGACTTCTTTAGGCCCGTGCTAAAGTATATTCTGAGTGGTTGACTCGAGTTCCTTTCTGGGCAAGAAAGCGCTATGCCATGAATGACAGGTGGATGGTTAGCTTGCCCACAGGTTGGGGGTTGGGTGTGTGTCTAGGTGAATGACCGCTGATCAAAACATAAAGTTGCTTGTACCTATACTTTCTCTACCTCACTGTTGTAAAATGTTATCATTTCATGTCTTGATATAATACAGATTTATTTACATTCATCTTATGGTACTACAAAACTGAATATTTTTTCTTGGATGCTACTGAATTTCTTTAAGCAAAATTCTTCTGACTTGGGTACCAGGTTTTTGTCTCTGCTTCTTGGAGGTAATTTTCCTATAGGGGTACAACTTGCCTAATTCTTGGCTACGTTCCTATTATCCTACCACATGGTAGCTGAGAGAGAGAGAGAGAGAGAGAGAGAGAAGAGGAGAAAGAGGATGAGGAGAGAGAGAGAACGAGAGAGAGAAGAGAGAGAGAGAGATTTTTAGGATAAAAAGGAGAGAGGAGAGAGAGGCTTGGGAAAAAAATCCTCTCCTTGCACCTAGTTAATTGCAACTTCCACCACTAATACAGAACTTTTTAACCCATGTTAGAGTATGCAAACGGAGCCTGGCACTGACTCTCTTGGACAAATTGCTCTTCCTATCTACCTGATGCTGTTATGTAGTAGCAATGAAAAAATAAGCCAAGTGTTAGTTTATTTGTCTCTTTCTCATAGGCTAAATGTTGGCATGCAGTTCCGTAAAGATTTTCCTACCTCTAACTAAAAGAAAGATGGCAGCCAGAATTTTGTTTTACCCCTAACAATAGATACAGTAGTACTTCAGACTTCAATCTCAATCCGTCCAGAAGGCTGTTTGAAATACAATATGTTTGGAATATATGAAACAAATATCCCCATAAGAAATAAGTGGAATCAGGATAATTCATTCCAGTCAACCCAAAAAGTTTCCCTTTTCACATTTTTGTCCATTATTAATATGTTCAAAAGTTAATTTAAGAGTGAAAAGTAATAAAACAGTACATTATATGATTTCTGTAATAGACTCTCCCATATTGAATTATCCAGTACTGACATATTAACCAGTTTTGATGTAAAATCTTAATTTACTAGTTCCAATTGATGACATACCTCCTTTGCATAAAAAAATTGTAAGTTCACATTACTGGTAATTTTTATGAACAAATATTTGGTATGGCTATGAGTAACCCTCTTTCGCCACTTTTGTCTAATATTGATATGGAGTTCTTTGAGTCTAGACTTATTCCAAGAAATTTATTCTGTAAGGTGTTTTGTGTTAAATATGTAGATGACTGGTTTTGTATTGTAAAAGAAAATGTAAGTATACCTGACTTCTTGCATACAATTAATAATCTTGTACCATCTGTAAAAGTCTTTATAGAATATATAGAAAATAATTGTATACCATTTTTGGATATCTTTAATTGTTAGAAATAACGCCAGTTTTTGTTTTAAAGTATATAGGAAACCCACAAATAGTTTGTCATATATCCATTTTTACTCTAACCTTGCTTAACAAATTACGGTATCAATATTTTCCAATCTGTATATTAGAACTCTCAGAATTTGTAGTCCTGAATTTTTGGATGATGAGTTTAAAATTATTGATAAAATGGGAAATTCATATGTTATCCCCACTTTTTTTTGGAACTTTGTAAAAAATAATGCAAAAAAGACATATTACAATCCAACCAATGTTAACAAAGAACTTAGGAATATTCTCTATGTACTATTTCATCCTAAGTTCATTCCTGCTGTACTCATTTTGAAAACTATTGATATTAACTTAATATTAGAATATAATAACATTTTGAGAAATAAACTAATTAAGAATAGCCCGCCAAATTCAAACAATATTGTATAAAGAATTCCTTTTAAAGAATGTAATAAAATTTATATATTGCAAACATCGTAAGATCTAATGGTAAGATGCTCTCTCTCATCACATATATGCCATATCAAGAGGCTCAATGATAATGGCATTGCAAATCATTGGCTTAAGACAGGCCATGCTATTAACTGGGATAGTTCCTCAATTTACAGGGTCAAAGATCAATGTACAAAGGAATCTGTTGGAGTCTGTTTTTATTGAAGCCACGTCAACAACGAATTGAAATCTCCATCCTGGATTGTCCCTTTATCCTCTTTCCTTGTCTCTTTTGCTTAAAGAACACACCGCCCAGAATAACAAACTGTTTTTGCACATAAAGGTCTGTTATCTTTTATATTCAGTGTGAACTTGAAAATGTAGAATAAACTACAAAAGTCTTTGTTCCAAGTCCCCAGTATTCATGTGTGCATGTTTAAATCCAAATGTCTGAATCTCAGAAGCCAGCAATAAAGTTTGTTTTGCTCCAAACCTTTTAAACCTAAATTACTGAATCATAACAAGAGGTCTAGAACTGAAAAGAGGAAGGTTGGTAGTAGGTGAGTACCACCTGTTTTATAATCAAGCCTCTTCTTTCTTGTATTTCTGTTCTGCCTCTATCTTCCCTACTGCTCACCAAAACCTCTGTTTTATTCACATTCACCTTTAAAGTACCCCTCTCTTAAGACTTCTGCCACTCTCCAACCCTTCTCTGTAGGTCTTCCATATTTTCAGCAGCAATCACCAGATCATCAGCATACAACAGCTCCCCTTGCTCTTCATTCCTGACCTCTTCACTTAACACACCCATGACCAGCACAAACAAAAATGGGCTTAATGCTGACCCTTGTGTAATCCAACACTAACTTCAAAGTTTTTTGTTTCCCCAACTGCTGTTATTACTTTTGTGCTTGTTCTTTGACATATCATCTTGACCAGGCTAACCAACTTTTCTGGGTCTTTCCTCTTCCTCAGACACCAAAACAACACTTCTCTTGAGATTTTATCGTATGCTTTCTGTAGGTCAAGACATCAAGGATGCATATTTTCAAATACCCATCCACCAGTCCTCTTCCAAGTACCTCCGCTTAATCTTTGGTTCAGAGCGCTTAGTTTCAGGCTCTCAACTGCTTACCGCTCGTTTGTCTTTGTTCAGTTTGGGCCATGATGAGGTATCTTAATGATTAGCTAGTCCTGGCAAGCTCTTGGTCATAGACTGACTTCTCAAGTTTTGTCAGGACCTTTGTATAGCAATCAATTTGAGAAGTCTGATCTTACATGAAAGCAGAGGGTAAAGTATCTCTTATCCGGCCATGCTGACAGATGTGGTGGCAGCAAGAGCCTACTCCTCAGACTCGCATATTAGCAAGTTCAGAGAGGCAGTGCAGTTATTCCTATCTCAATAGAAAGAACCGGCTCAGCAGTGGGTAGTTATTCTCAGTCACCTGTCATCCTTGCAGAAGCTGGTTCCTCATGAGCAACTTCACCTTTGTGTTGTTCAGTGGAGGATGAAGGAGTTTTGGTCTCCCATTAGGGACTTCCCATTCTTCCTGATTCCTTTCTTGGAGGAAGTAAGGAAGGACTTATCCTGGTGGTTAGAAGACATGAACATTTTAAAAGTAGTGCCATTAGGCACTCCCAATCCCGAGATGCTTCTGTTTTTGGATACATCAACCAAGATAGAGAATGCACACCGGGAAGAGTTGCTGATTTCAGGTGTGTGGAACAAGACCTTCATACACCTTCACATCAATATTCTGGATCTCAAGGTGGTATTTTTGGCTGTACAAGAGGTTCAGGATCCAGTGACGGGGAACTCTGTAGTGTTTATATCAACAATACAATTGTTCAGTATTGGCGTAGGTTAACAAGCAGGTGAATTGCTTTCCCTTCAGTTCCACATGTTAGTGGTGCAGGTTCACAAATGGGCGGAAGCACACTCAGTAGAACTGTCATCCAGGCAAATCCCAGGGAACCAGAACAGAGCAGCAGACAAGCTTAGTTGCAAGGGTCCGGAAATAGGGACAGAATGGTCCCTACACCCAAGACATTGCAGAAAGATTGTTCGATTTTGGGGGGCTTATCAGCTATAGACCTCTTTGCAACCTGTCACAATGGAAAGCTCCTGGTGTTCTGTTCTGTTGTGCCAGACCGTCCATGGACAGCAATAGAAGACACTTTCCAACACCCATGGTACAATCTCCAAGGCCTATGCTTTTGTTCCATTTTGTCTGATTCATTGGGTGATCAGCAGGGTCATGATCACCCCAAATCTCAGATGACCCTGGTTGCTCCCAAGTGACCACTTGCCATGTGGTATCCGGACCTGATAGCTGTACTTTCCTAGGTACCAAGAGAGATTTCCCCTTGGCACAACCTGCTGTGCCAGCTGCTCATAGAGAGGTATCACCAGGCTGTGTGAGAACTGTCACTTCATGCCTGAAGACTATCCAGAGTCTCGTGCGAGCGATAGGTTTTTTCTTGTCACACAGCGACCAAGACGTCTGGATACCTTTGTAAATCTTCAGCGGCTGTGTACCAGAGGAAATTGGTCATCTTCTGTGATCAGTGTCGTTGATGGGGTATCTCTCTGGTTGGATTTCCTTTTCAGCATGTTACAGACGTTCTTGTCTTTCTTCGCTGAGAGAAGTTTCTCTCCATGTCAGCTATCAGGGGCTACAGAGCTGCCCTTGGACTAATCCTTTGCTTGAAGGGTTTGAACCTCTCCTCCTTGTGGAGATCTCTGGGAATTCAGCCCCCCTGAGTGGGATGTGACTCTTGTCTTACAAAGCTTGACTTGTGCACCCTAGCCTTTACGAGAGTTCTCAGACAGGGAACTGACCTTCAAGACTGTGTTCTTGCTTACCCTGGCATTGGCAAGGAGAGTTGGTGAACTTTCCTTCAATGTTAAATACTTGAAGGGATGAGGATCTGCTGTGCTCAAGTTTGTCCCAGAATTCGTAACGAAGATTCAGAATTTGTCAGTTCCTCACACCAGATTCAAGTTCTTTTCGATCCCCTTCCTAGAGGACTTAGCTGGTAGTGATCTAGACAATATACTAGTGTCCAGTTCGAGTGTTGTGGTGTCATCTAAAGAGGTTTCGACATCTCCATCCTGAGTGTCGATGACTCTTCATTAGTGCTGGCTTGACCAAGGAAGAGGTGTCCAAGAACAAGATTATTTTATGGCTTAGTGAGAAAATCGACATTGCGTTCTACTTCTGACGAGGTAGTTATGAGTACCTTCTGAGTAAGAGTTTACAAGGTTAGGGGCATTGGTCTGTCCCTTGCATTCTGGAAGAACCTGTCAGTTCCACAAGTACTAAGGGTGGGAGTGTGTTCATGAAAAACTACATTCACATCCTTCTACCTTTGGGATGTTGCCCATGGGTGCATGGACACTTTTTTTCTTGGGTCCTCTGGTGGCTGGTCAACAAGTTGTGTACCTCACCTGGCTTCCCTAGAGAGACAGGTAGCATCTTGCCTAAGTTGTTCAGTTACAAAGAGAGAGTGTGAGTGAGTGATTGGTCTCCTTCTCCCCCCTTTATCTTTTTATACACTTCCTCACCTGTAGGGCAGAGGGAAGGCTGGTGTGTGATGCAGGTGAGCTACATAACTGAGTTGTGTGCACTATTTGTAATCTAGAAATCTGTATGTTAATAGATGCATGTCCATCCCCTCTCTCTAGCAAAGGGAGAGAGGAGCTGACAATTAAATAAAACCCATTGGTTTTATTATTCTTTTATTATCTCTAACACGAGGGGTTCATCCAAACCCTTTTTGAATAAACGATGCTATACATGCCTATTAATTTGCAAGGCCCAGAAGACTGGTAGTTGAACATCACATAACCTCAACAGGTCAGAGGCACAGGACTCCTTCCTCTGCTCTACATGACCAGAAAGGAGGCCTAGGTAAATTGAGGTTCCATTCAGTTCAGAGATTTACTGAGAATCCTTCCATAAAAAAGTAAGTTTCCATTTGTAAAGACCGAAGGTTTATATTTGTTTAGGAACAAACTACAAATGTTTTAAGCAATTTGTATTTTTCTGAACATACAAACCTGAAGGTCTTTACATAAATGTCCCACCTCAAGCCACCCCTCATTCTGCTACCTGAGCCAAAAGGTTAAAGTGAAGCATAAGGATAGGGGTGGGCGGGACTCCCACCCTACCATTGATAGTTAACTACCTTATTTAAATTTAAACGGCTGTTTTCCCAGCTTGTGTTGCAACTATATCCATATGTAAAGACATTCAGGTTGTTATAGAAGGAAAAATACAAATTACCTAAAAAAAATTGTAATCATTCCACCTTTGCAGCATTGAAAACCAAAAAGCTTTTTACTGTATTCATTTTTATTTATGTATGTATACATTCATGTAGATTTTGGTGGGCTGGAGTTAAATGTAAATATATTGCCAAGTCGCAAGCCATGCATATGCAGATACACTAATCGAGGAAATACTGTAATATGAAATTTTCATAGGTATGCAAACCAAAACCTTATATCATCCACCATCGTAGCCACCCCTCTTTGTTCATCAGGCCAAAACAAGAAGTGCTCTGTGATGGCATATGAGTGAAGGGAATTCCCTTACTCACTCTTCTTAACCATCATTTAACCCATTTCCAACATGCACTGAATGATACTCCTTCATAAAAAGCTCTGGTTCGTTTAGCTCTGAAAACAATGTCATATTTGAAGAAATGTAGCAGCATGTACCTTCCAAGACTGTCATCAGTGTTGCTGGTCATAATAGCTACTCATGTATTGTATCCACAATAACAATCAGTGAAACTAATTTGAAAACTTTCATCTCTCTTCAAATTACTACTCAATTCACCATTACTATTTTTTTTATTATTATCTACCGCATCTGTGGATAATACGGTGTTATGTATAGCTGGATCACATATAATTAAGCATTTGCTGTGTACTGTACCCTTCTTGCTGTTACCCACAAAACTCTTGTGCTGGACTCTTGCATTTTCTATTCTTGTCATTTGATTTGTTAATAAGATATGTTCATAAGTAATTTGTATTGTAATGTCAAGCTAAGAAGGTTTACAGATGTGAGGTGGTGGGCATCAATATTAACTGTTAATCGATTGTTGCCTCAGTAATGTTTTGATGCTGTGTCTGGACAACGTCTGGTAGGATTGTATTCATATTTGGATAGAACTATCAAATGCATGCTTTGTTAATCGGCCTGAGACCTTTATGGGAACCTGAATCGAATTTCATCTATTATTTTGCTGCTTCAGTTCTGGCATTATGTTTCCTAACTCTGTGTTGCATTTTTTTTATTTCAGATTCTTCCTCAGAAAAACCTTCCTTCCTTCGTCAGTATTGATTAGCATTAGGATTTTGGGAATGCATGTTGTTTATTGGTACTACATGGAACATTACCAATAGCAACTCTTAAAGTGTATGAGGCAACAGTGAATTATTGTATGCATATTTAACAAATTTAAACAACAATAAAATTTGTTTTGAATATTGGATTCATACATCAGATGTGAAATCTGGTTGTAGTCCTTCAAGGTATTGTACTTAATTTTTAACAGATTTATTCAGTAATTATTTGTAAACAATTTTGTTGGAAGAGTTGGGAATTGAACACATTGTCATTACAGAACAGGACAGGACACAAGGCTAAAATGAATCCAGAACATTCTTTAGAATTTCCTTTGAAAAGTGAAACTAAAGGTGCATTATCACTACCTTCCATAAATCAAGAAACCAGCAACATGGCTGCCTTTAGTGGAACCAGTGTTGGAGACTTTTGGTCCCTGGATCCATTGATGGACATCAAAATAGAGCCAGAGGAATTCTGTGAGTCTAATGAAGATGATGAATATTCATATGAAATGAATTCAATAGTGAATGAAAAACATCCACAAACTTGCAGAAAGGAAATAAAACAAGAAAGAAGGATCCGTGACGATGGAGAGAAGCCTTTCATATCCACTGACTGTGAGAAAGCATTGTACAAGAAAATTAATCTTACAAATGATATCACAAATCCTACCAGAGAGAGATTCATCTGCAATGACTGTGGGAAAGCATTTTCCTTGAAACTTAGTCTCATAGCTCATATGAAAATCCATATGGGAAGACGAAAGCCCATTCTGTGCAATGGAATGTGGGAAAAGCATTTTTCCGACAACCAAAGTCTTACAAGTCATATGAGAATCCATATGGGAGAGAAAGCCATTCAATGTGCAAGAAATTGTGGGAAAGCCAATTTTCCATTTTTCCCACAAACCAAGGTCCTTACAAGTTCATATGAGAATCCATGAACCGGAGAGAAGCCATTCATGGTGCAAGGAATGTGGAAAAGCATTTCCAAGGAAAGATCTACTTACAATGCCATAATAGAATCCACACTGGAGAGAAGCCCATTTCAAATGCAATGATTGTGGGAAAGCATTTTCCCACAAACTAAGTCCTTTAACCTTCTTCATATGTAAGAATCCATACTGGAGAGAAGCCATTCATGTGCAAGGAATGTGGAAAAGCATTTCCAAGGAAAGATCTACTTACAATTCATATGAGAATCCACACTGGAGAGAAGCCATTCAAATGCAATGATTGTGGGAAAGCATTTTCCCACAAACTAAGTCTTACAAGTCATATGAGAATCCATACCGGAGAAAAGCCATTCATGTGCAAAGAATGTGGGAAAGCATTTTCCCAGAAGCCAAATCTTACAAGTCATATGAGAATCCATACCGGAGAGAAGCCATTCATGTGCAAGGAATGTGGGAAAGCATTTTCCCACAAACCAAGTCTTACACTTCATATGAGATTGCATACCGGAGAGAAGCCATTCATGTGCAAGGAATGTGGGAAAGCATTTTCCCACAAACCAAGTCTTACAAGTCATATGAGAATCCATATGGGAGAGAAGCCATTCATGTGCAAGAAATGTGGGAAAGCATTTTCCCACAAACCAAGTCTTACAAGTCATATGAGAATCCATACCGGAGAGAAGCCATTCATGTGCAATGAATGTGGAAAAGCATTTCCAAGGAAAGATCTACTTACAATGCATATGAGAATCCACACTGGAGAAAAGCCATTCAAATGCAATGATTGTGGGAAAGCATTTTCCCACAAACTAAGTCTTACTCTTCATATGAGAATCCATACCGGAGAGAAGCCATTCATGTGCAAGGAATGTGGAAAAGCATTTCCAAGGAAAGATCTACTTACAATTCATATGAGAATCCACACTGGAGAGAAGCCATTCAAATGCAATGATTGTGGGAAAGCATTTTCCCACAAACCAAGTCTTACAAGTCATATGAGAATCCATACCGGAGAGAAGCCATTCATGTGCAAAGAATGTGGGAAAGCATTTTCCCAGAAGCCAAGTCTTACAAGTCATATGAGAATCCATACCGGAGAGAAGCCATTCATGTGCAAGGAATGTGGGAAAACATTTTCCCACAAACCAAGTCTTACACTTCATATGAGATTGCATACCAGAGAGGAAAAAGAAACAACATAATAAAATAAACCAGTTAAGGGCAGAGATCTCTCAAATGACCAACTATATGACAGATCAAAATCACTCACAAAATCTGCTCAAGAAAATAAGGAAAATAAAGAAAAATACAGAATAGGCCATGAACAAGTGTCTGGAAAGCTGGGAGACCACTAAGCCAATATAAAGGCCCTAGCTTCACAAATAGGAAACAAACAACAGAAGATAAAAGCAAAACAGATAAATAATCATTTTGGCAAAATTCCAAAGATTGTATATCGAAAGATGACGAAAGAAACAGTGGAGGTACGAACACCACCGAGCAAGGAAGACTTAGAGAGATTTAGGAAGCCACTGTTTGAAGACCCTAGACAAAACCAAGAGAATTCATTGACTCACATTATTAGGCAGAACAGCTAGAAACAGCAAATGCCACCAGTAAGGTTCACCATCGAAAAAGTAACAAAGAAAATAAAAGAATATAATAATGACAAGATAACAGTAAAAGACAAGATCTTAAATTTCTGGCAAAAAAAAGATCACAGCACTACACCACATTTATGTGCAAGCCTTCTCAAGAATAGTAAGAGAAGAAGAATCACCGCTCACAACAAGAAATACCAACCCTCTTCCTAAAAGCTCCGAGACTGAGCTCCCTAACAAATATAGGCCCATCTTCTGCCTACCAACAACCTACAAATGGCTCACAGGAGTCATAGCAGACGACATCTGTGAACACCTAGATCAAGGCAAATATATGGAAAAAGAACGAAAGAGATGCACAAGAAACAAACTAAGCACTAAAGGTCAACTGCTAATAAACAAAACAATATTAGAGGATTGTAAGAAAAGACAAAGGAATCTTAATATGGCTTGGATAGATTACAAGAAGGCATTTGACACCTTCCCGTGCACCTGGATATTCAAATGAATGGAATTAGGCAACATCAATGAGGAAATAAGATCTTTCTTGGCAGCACAGATGAATAAGTGGAAGACCACTCTCTGTCTAAAACACTGTGAGGGCTAGATAGTAATTCCAGACATAATGATCCAAAGAAGAATATTCCAGGGTGACAGCCTCCCGCCACTTCTATTCTGCTTGACCATAGATCCACTTAGTAAAATCTTGAACAACATTAATACTGGCTATGACCTAAGCAAAAGCAGAAGCAGAAAAGTGAATGAAAGAGTGAACCACCGGCTCTTCATGGATGACCTGATGTTATGCAGATTCAGA
The DNA here is from genome assembly GCF_015104395.2 of Macrobrachium nipponense. NCBI lineage: Eukaryota > Metazoa > Arthropoda > Malacostraca > Decapoda > Palaemonidae > Macrobrachium > Macrobrachium nipponense. The sequence continues at coordinate 3,122,444 of NC_087220.1, forward strand.
GGAAAAATTGGAAGAATTAGTTAGGACAGTCTACCAATTCTCAAATGACATCTGCATGGAATTTGGGTTGGACAAGTGTGCCAAGAGTACAATAAAGAGAGGGAAGAAAGTAACATCAGAAAGAATAAAAGGAGAGGAAGGCATGTTTGTTGAAGACCTGGTAGAGAAATCTGCATATAAGTAATTGGGAATGGAGAGAACACTGGTATAGAATACAAGAAAGTGAGAGGAAAGATAAAGAAAGAACACATCAGCTGCTTAAAGAAGATATGTAAGTTAGAATTAACACCAAAGAACAAGATCACTGCCATAAACCAGCTGGCGATACCAGTAGTAACATATGGTTGTGGTATTGTAGACTGGCCACAAGGTGAGTTAGACAGGATGGACATTAAAACCAGGAAGATTCTCACCCTACATAAAGTCACATACAGACACCAGTGTATGGACAGTATACTTTCCTCACAGAGAAGGTGGATTAGGCCTGACTGAGATCAACCAGGCCTACAGAGCAGCAATAGTAAGTATAGGTCAGTACTTGAAAAGCTCTGAGGACAAAAAACATCAAAAAGGTTGCCCAACACCATAATGGAGCTCTGAGCCAACTAGCATCAATAACAAAACAGGCTAAGAACTTCGCTGGAGATCCGCTAGAAGACACAGAGGGTACTGAACAGACTCCAGCAACAACAATAGCCACCAAAACTAGGCAGAAATACAGTCATACAGAGGAGAGACTTAAAATGGAAAGGTGGAAAGGCCATGGTAGGAAAGGAAGATTTCAAGAATAATTAGAAAAGTTACATAGACAAAGAAGATGCACTTAGATGGATAAGAAATGGAGATCTAGGTTATGATGGAGAAATACTGATAATAGGAGCACAAGACCAAGGCCTCCTGACAGACAGCTTTGAAGTGAACGGAAAAGTGTGGGAGCACAAAGCAGATCCAGTCACCTCCAATAGGGCTGTTACTATCTTTTATGACAAGGAAATTCCAACAGGAAGATATATAGAAGGAGGTGCTATATGACCTGATATTGTCATCTGGAACAAGAAGGAATAAACAGCAAAGATTATAGATGTGACAGTACCCAGTGACTTTGGCCTCAATAGAGCTTAAAGGCATAAAATAACAAAATGCCAAGACCTGAAGAATGACCTGAAAAGCACATGGGAACTGAAGGAAATAGAAAAAAATACCTTTGGTGGTAGGAGCAACAGGACTTATAAAGAAAAACCGGAGAAAATATCTTCAGGTTATACGAAATTTCCCAGTATAAATAAGGTGCAGATTGCTTCCCTCAAAGCCCTTGTATATAAGGCTAGTGGAATATAGAGGTGCAACCATAGGCCCCAGGCTGGAGCCCATTGCACCCTTGATATAAATGGAAAATTAAGAATAACATAAGCCAGAGAGAAACCATATAGTTGCTCTATATGTCAAAGAAGTTTTTCTCAATCAAGTCCTCATAAAAGACACGAGAATTCACACGAGACAGAAACTGTTTACTTGATCTCTGTCCAAGTAGTTTTTATTACATGATTTTATCTAACTTGACTTCTGCGTCTCTTTTGAATGAAGATGTCTTAAAAGGTGTGTGAAAACTCATGCTAGAAGTCATATCCTGTATCTGCACTTGGTTTCCAAGAAGTCTTTTTTTTCATTAGGTTTTTTCATTAGGTTCATCTTAGAATGTATTTGTTAACTCAGAAGAAAGATGTTATTCTTCCACACGATGTTGAAACAGTTTTTCTCTTGTAGATTCAGAACATATGTGAGCACTCATGGAGGATAGATATTGTTCTTTTACACTGCATGTTGTACTTTTGTCTTGTATTCTGCAAGTCACAGTCATTGGTTCTGAATGCCACTGTTTTTCAGGTGTCAAAATGCACAAGCAAAGTCACTCATCAGAGACAATATTCAGTTGCACTGACAGATTTGTTAATGGTTTGCACCCCAAAGTAAGTTGCACTTGATGTGGAGATAATTTTTGTTAACTTGTCTGCAAAATCTATAGAAAAAAAGGCAACAGCAACCTAAGGGACAATAAAAAGAAAAACCACATATTTTTATGATCCAATTGATGACCATCATCATTGCTGTTACTCAAAGAAGAGAAGGAGAATCTGGAGGAAGGTCTCAGTGAAAATGCAGATGAAGGCTCTTCATTTGCAGAGTCTTTATTAGAAGTCAAGGCAGAGCCAAAGTATTTTGGCCAGAGTAAATTTGATGCAGAATGGTTGTGTAACTTTTATGTAAAGGTAAAATAAATGACTTTTAGTTTTTTTTTTTACAATTGTTCTCACTGAACACTGTACAGTGCTAGGTTAAGAAATTTTCTTTTGCCTTTTCCACTTTTCTTGTTCCTGTGTATTTTTTGCATGATTTCCTAATAAAGAATTAACATTGTATTTGGCTGACATGAAGTTTTTTTGCTTTTGTTATTCAGCATTGTGCATATATGCACTTGTGTATGTAGTTGTAAGCTTGAATATTTCCATGAAATGTTATTCTTAGTGGAAATAGAAAGGATTGATATCTTCATTTAACTTCAATGAAATTTAGGTGCAGTTTTATTTGATTATTTTTTATTATCTGTTCTTGGTTTTAATCTTTTACAAAGAATGTACTACAGCATTTGTAAGTAATTCGTGATGCCTTGTATTCATTCACTAAATACTACAGTGGCCTGTGTAGTATTTTGTTTTAGGTTAACCAGTGTGAAGTGTTGAGAAGACTAGACTAGTTATGTAAATGACTAAAGTAATGTATTATTCTGATTAGATTAAACCTCTTTTTTATTTTATTTCTTGTATAAACTTTGAAAATATTGATAAATAATAAAAATTGCTTATACATAAATAAAAGTTTTCATTTGACCCCATTAAAACTTAAATAATAACAGAATAATATTCTATACTGCCCAAAATGAATGAAAGCACCCTGATGTGGTCTGAATGCACCGAGTATCTGGTCCCAGTGCACCTCTTCCCAATTGAAGTGCATCTTTCCTTGTGGTCCCAATGCACCAACTTCATTCACATAACAGCTGCCCTTTGGCGAACTGTATAGATTACTATACTATTCACTTTGCAGGATGATTTTCTTTGATAAATCGAATCAGTTTAAAAAGTCTGGATAAAATCAGAATATTACAAAACCAACAAACACATCCTGGTATGAGGGAGAAGTTTAAAACTGACTACATCACTAGGTAGCTACCTCTTAATTCAAACTGCAAGCCTAACGATTCTGTAGCTGGTGGTTAACCTCTAAAAGAAATGGACCTGTGGAGGCTGCTCAACAAATTGTGTAGCTAACCCGGCTCTTTTAGCGGGACAAGGTTGCTTCTCGCCTTTGATGGGCAGTTGTGGAGATGGGAGAATGAATGAGGGAGTGACTGGGTTCTCTTCTTCTCTGCCCCTTCATCCTTCTCCTCCTTTGGGCGGAGAGTGGATCCGGCCGTCACATGCTGGAACTGTCGACCGATGCAGGGAAGTTTTGCAATGGAGCAACCATTCTATTTATCTTTATAGATTATAGAAGCAACTGCTCCTTTCTCTAGCAAGGGGAGGTCCCTGACAATAAGACAAACCCACTGCTCATATTTGCCTTACTGTCTTTTAACTCTCAGATTCATGCCAGCATGATACTTCCCTCATTCGAAAAAGCCCAGAAGTCAGGCGGCTGATCATGCAGTCTCTGTATTACTCCGATCAATTCATCAGAGGAAGACTTCTTCTTTTACCTGAAGATCTCTCAAAGACTGAGTTTATCTTGATGCTTGGTTTCTGCATAATGAAGTGTGGGGAAAAATATCTAACTATTATCTTGACACTTGAGTTGAGGGGGAAGTTATCAACGCCTAGTCCAAGTACCTACTATTATCCCAAATAGCTGAAGGTGTGGTTGAAGGCATATTGACAACAGACTCGATATGCAGTAATAAGACACAAATAATTCTAGACCTCTGGAGACCTGATCCGAATGTCTAGATGAAACCAAGTTGTATCTTGTTAGAGATTTTAAGTTCTTGGGGTTATTACACTTATAACATTTAAAGCTACTTATTATCCCTTGCCATACGGGTGACAAAGGCAACCCTTGTCACTTTGTTTCAGAACTTCAGTAATGAATGAACATTGTAGGTGGTAAATATAATCGCTAGTGGATGTTGATATGCTAATTTACTGAAGAACTAAATATTGAGGAGACTAGTTTCACTGTCCTAACCTTCATTTAATCACCTGTGTCACTGGTCTAGTTGGTCTTCGTGAACATAGCTGTGTGGAAGTTTAAGTGTTGGAATAAGGTACCTATTACAAAGCCACATTACGGCCCTGTGTTCAGTTTAATGGAACGGAGGGCCCAACTAAAGTAGGCAATTTGTAGATAAGTTTTTTCCGTTGGGTTTCAACACAATTTTTACAATTCAAGACTAAAGTCCTTTTAAGATGACTACATAATAAATGACGTATGCATGGAAGTTCTGCGGCAACAAAATCGTTACTTACTACCCGTCATTAAACTTGCATGATGGACAAAATTGTACTGTTTCTCCCGTCGCCTGTTGGTTCCTGGACTTCTGTGGTCTTTCCTGAGGCTCTGGCATACTTGACCTTCAACTAGTATCGTTGATACTAACAGGAACATTAGAATTAAGACGTTTGGCCTGCGACAGGACAGTTGAATGTGTCTAAATATATGTATAAAGCTAAAATTGTCGTAGCACCTGAAACTCCTTTGTGTACTGGGTCAGGAATCCCCTCTCTCTCTCTCTCTCTCTCTCATTTTGATGATAGTTTCCATATTTCAAAGTTAAAAAGCGTTACTACATGAAGGAACTTATGCTTCTAGAATCTACATAAATTATTAAGAAACAATTCTAAAGTAATTAAAAACTGAAAATGGCCAGTTTGAAGGTTAATTGAATGAAGCGAAATGAGCGCAAACCTACTATTTCAATTAATTGACATATCTGAAGGTGGATATTCTCCCATTTTGAGTTGAAAATAAGTTAAATGAAGGAAATGATGCTTCCAATAATCGACGTAGGTTAATGAAGAGAATTGAGGAACGATTCTGTACGAATTAAAAGCTGAAGAAAAGAAGCCAGACAGAAGAAAGTTAGATAAAGAAGCGAAATGAGCATCATCAATCTCCCTCTATATTTCCATTGGCGTCTATGAAGGCGGGTTTCCCTAATTCATCTGATGCCTCCCAGTTCGCTCTAGTCTTCATTCAACTGCGCTCTCTCCTCACCCTTCATTCCTCCCACTTGATTGGTCTCCACTTCCACCTCGCTATCAATCATGTTTCGACAGAATTACTGTCGTTCTCATTCTGTTGGAAATTCATCCGCTGTCTCAGTTACCAGAACAGTGTGATCAGGAAGCCTAGAAAACCATTTTTTTTTTTACAGCAAATAAATTTCTGTTCATTTTGAAGTTAGTGTTTATATATATATCTTTTATATAGAAATCCTTTAAAAATTAAAAACGTACAGTATTTTATAGACTTTTGAGCATAAAAAGTTTTTTTTTTTTTAATTCCCAGCGGACGACACATAGCAGACAGATGTTTTTGAGGCAAAAGAGTATAAAGTATAAATAGGAGAGTGAGAAGAATTTTTATATGATATTTATTATGTATTAGATTAAAAGATTTGAGTTATGTGATTTGTAAAAACTGCCATTACCTATTTTCATACATATTTCATTAAGGATTTCCATAATTTCCACTAATCACCCTTGATAGGTAATAAGTCTTCATGATTTCCATAATCTATCTTGTATATCAAACAGAGAAATATTTTACGAATGAGACCTACTTTAAATCATAGATGATATTCTTTATAGTTACAAGATGCTGCTAGTTGGTTTAAACATTATTATCTGAGGTCAATGTTGTAAATAAATGGTGTAATAGTCCTGACACTTTGATATGCTTAAAGCTTTGGTTTCATATATATATAGATATATATATATATATATATAATATCTATATATATATATATATATATATATATAATATATATATATATTTTATATAGCGAGAAGAGAGGAGAAGGAGGAGGAGAAGAACGAGAGAGAGAGAGAGAGAGAGGAGAGAGAGAGTACCACTTTATCTTCAATATGACTAATTCAGTACTAAATATTTTAGTCCAGTTTCCCATTCAATGACGTCTTGGAACAATTGTAGAAGACGACGACTCGACAAAATCTTCAAGAACATTTTAACATTTTTAATGTTACATTTTTACGAATACTGAATTCTATATGAATTAATTAAGGGCAGTAGATCGTATGTTGAATGACTTCTTCGATATGATTAGTGTTTTTCTTTCTTTGAACTTTCTGTCAAGTTTGCAAGACTCTTTGTTTGACCAAATTCTGGATTCAGGGAAAACACCTTTGAGATTTCCTGCTTTCATTACAAAATCTCCTGTGACCTCTCCCCACGTTACCTCTCCCTATCTCATCTCCCATTATCCCCATTATCCCACCTCCCGTGACCTCACCCTGCCTCTCCTCATCTTGCCTCACTTCCGTTACTTCACCTCCCATTACCCCTCCTCACCTTACATTGCCTCCCATTATCTCACCTTACCTCTCCTCACCTTACTTCACTTCATAACATCAACACTGGCACTCTCAGTCCATAGAAAACTCCAAGAATACAGACACAGGATCAGCATCCTACGCGCACATAGGAAACTTCTTTATGCACACTGACCACATCCTCCTAAAAGCCAGTCAGAATGTCCTAGTCTGGATGACTTCAACATTATTCAGTTGCCAAGATCAACCCAACCAATTATTCCATCTCTGATCAATAAAACACCAGAATAAATTCACGTCTAAGAATTCAACCCTTTTGTTTGTAGTTCTACAGAAACTTTATGACTGAGATTGCAATGAAACATTTCTAACCTGCGACTTACGAGTAAACTGCTGAGGAAAGTAACTACTACATATCTCAAGGAGCCAGTTTTCATAGCTGGTATCATTCTCCAGTTTGGTTTGCCACTTTTTGCTTTTCTCACATGCAACTCTCTCGGTCACACCTACTCAAGCTGTAGACATTCAAATAGATTGGCATTTATATTACCAATGATGATGGCTTTATTGGTAATGAAATCACATATTACTACATTCTTCTTTAAAAATAATAATAAACTTCTACTAACTAAATTGCAAATATTAAAATTTAATTATTGGTCATTAGTATTACTGTTATCATAATTTATATTTATATCCTGATTGTACTTTGCATAGTTACCAGGTTATGGTGGACACAACTGGAGTAACCACTCTACATCAACCAAGAAAGATTCTGTTCTTTGTTATAAAAAGAGCCCCGGGATTAAATCCGAAACGTTCTAACCTCAAAAACGCCCAGCTGTCTTCTGGGGTCTATGAGAGCACCAGCATCATTTAGGCTTTTATAAAGCAGCCTCATCAGTGGGGATTGTTTCAGATGCTACATAGCATAAGATTACTGATTCAGACATTAAACAGACCCAAAACCTTTATATTATAGGTATGGAAGATAATGAAATAGTACACTGTAAATAAATAATTATGTATGCCTCTTTACATAATACTGGAGAGAATGATAATTTCAGAACAGTATATGTCATTTATATCACCCCAAAATGCTGACACGTTAAGTATCTTGCACAAAAACATTTTCCCTTTCATGTTGTATACTCTATTTACATAAGTATATATATCTCTGATTCCATTATAAAAATCTTCATGAAAAAATTACCTTACCATGTTCATTTTATTGAACATATAATATAGATACGAAAAATGACGCTACCTAGTTTATTTCATCAGTAAACTTTAATATAAACAAAAAACTGCAGAACATTTACATTAAACATCTCTTAAAATGTTATTCATTACATTAAGCAACCTATGCAATACATGAAAATATAATAAACAATGAAAAATACTACTAGTTGTTACTACAAATACATAAAAATTCACTAAAAAAAGATGTTCTCCACAATCGAGACACTACTTTGAAGTATTTGGAAAAAAAAAACAATTATGCCTTGAATTGGCGACTCCTTCAGAATTTATAAGTGAGCACATCAAAATAAAATTTACCAATGACACAAGAAATGAATTGTCTTAGTGGGGAGCAAAAACTGGATCATGGTGAAGTCAGAGAAGTTGGACAACTAAGCAGGGAGAAGCCAAGGAAATTAATTAAAGTATATACAGAAAGCAATCCAGGCGAGGTCTTGGAAGGGAACATGACAAGAGACCTTAGAACCCATGAGAGGCCAAACCTTGGGGAGCTAAGAAGAGTTTCAACTCGGTTCAAACTAGTGAATGACACACGCAAAAGGCAGCAGCATCAGATGTGTGAAGTGTGACATTGGGAAATGGATCTAAAGAGAGACACGGAGGTTGAATCAGGACATACAAAGGGCAATGGAAGAGGAGTCTGCCTTCGAGTTCAGGCGGATGACAGGTAGGGTAGGGGAGGTGACAGGCATTTCTTGAAGGAGAAGGGAGGCTAAAAAACAGGTGAAATGTGCTACGAAGAGGAGTTGGAAGGAATGGAAACAGAACCACAAAAGCAGATGTAAGAGTGGGTGTATTCAGGAGAAAAGGTGGCTGAGGAATGATGCAAATTACATATATAAAGGATGAAAATGGAGAAATAAATGATGATACAATACAAGTGATACTAGAATGACCGAAGGACTATTTCGAAAATATTCAGAATGAAGAGAATGAAAACAAAGTAGAGGATTCTGGCAGGACAGATGAAGCAATAGTGAAGAGGTGAAATGGGTCTTTGGAGGATAAAAGGCGTAAAAGCCACCACTGTTATGAATAACAAGCAAAATATTCTGGCTGACGTAAATATATGCAAACCTGACACTGGAAGGTACAGGACCTGAAGTGTGAGAACAGAGCTTCACAACTTTAGTACCCTTACTGTTCCAAACCAAGTTGCAACCTTATTATGGAAAAGCAGACGGCTGCAAGTCCAAGGGCTCCAACTGAGAAAGTGGCCCAATACGACCAAAAGAGAAATATAGAAGTTTAAGAGCAATGAAATAAGACTCACGATAAGTAGGAAATAAATAGTCGTAAATTAGCTTTTAAGGCTGGTAAATAGAAGTTACAAGTATCATCTACAGAATTATTGCACAAAGTGGTCAGCGGCAACTTTTTGGAAACGTAACTTTAATGCTTTTGATATTAGATAATTTAGAGCTAAATTCAGCCAAAATAATATAGATTAAATTTATCATATACCAAAAGTTCTAACCATTCAACAAAAGAGACATTCTTGACGATGAGGCAACTATGTACAGGAAAACTGCCATGAAAAGTGGAGGAGGAGACTATACCAAATACTCGGGAATCTTGGGAATCCACGTGGCATAGTATCAAGTCAAAAACATTTGGAAGGGTAGTACTGCAAAGGTAGAGGGAACCAAACATTACTGAAGTGTGAAGGCAGCGGCGGCAGGCATATCCGAAGAATTTGAGATAAATCTTGTTGATCACAGTCATCACAGCAAACTACAGAGGACAGCAGAAGGGGGATCAAGAGAGCTGCTATATACAGCATGAAAAGTAGACTCAGAGGAAGAAGTTGGAGATAAATATTCAAAAGATAAAAGAGTGGAATGGAGGACTGAAAAGAAGCAAAGGTTAAAGTCTAGTCAAGAAAGTATTAAGAGAGGGGTGAACTCCGAACTCACTCTGTACTGATTGTAATATATGGTATCAAAAGATACTTTAGATAACAAAATACATCTGGAATAAGATTCTTTCAATATTTCAAATGCATAATGAGACCAAAAAGTAAAATGAAAATACAGAAAACCATTTCAGGCTGAAAATAAAACTAAATGCAAGAAATCAATCTGCACAACCAGTCCTTTACTTGGGTAATATAATGTGGTTGGCTCTTAACCTGAAAGCTATTGCACAATATAGTATACATGCACAGTTATGATCAACCTGAATCACTATCTCAAAAACAATGTCCATTCGAACTTTTTCTCTTGTTTCAAAAAAGACACTTTATACACTCACATAGAATCATATAATTAAGTGAATGCTATTGTGAAATAACTAGAACATAATCTACATCAAAGGGGATAAAGAAATAAAACTCCTTGGAGGTAAATTCTCTTAAATATGACCGTCGATCTTTATAAAAAAAAAAAACGACAGTAACATTATGCAAATTATTTCACCACCTAAAATGTTACATCTTATGGAATATCTCCGCTCACCCTAAAAGAGTGGCTAAGATTCCAAAGGTTCTCCTGTCAGGCTGAACCCTGTCTACTCATGCTGAAGTTATTATTCAGACCTCAGCCTCTTATGATTACAAAACGTAAACTTTGGCTTCATTCTGAAAAATAAACAAAACTTTGGCTTTGTTCAACACCCCTCTCTTTAGAAGACTGTAATCAGAATCTCAACACTCCTGAGGGACAAAAGTGGAATGGAATAGTATTAAGTTTAGGTCACAGGCCAAGAGCTTGGATCTATGATGGGGTCATTCAGGGATGAAAAGGAACTTGAGAGCAAAGAGGTTTTGAAGGGTAACAGGAGGGAAGCCTCACAGTTACACTGTGAAACAATTCTTGGGAAAGGGTGGAAAGCAAGTTCCAAGAAAGATAATAAGAATGGAGGTACAATAAAAGGAATCAAAGGGGTTGCAGCTAGAGATCAAAGGGATGCTGCAAAGAACCTTATGTAAATGCCTACAGTGCACCATGTGAGGTGCACTGACAGCGCTAACCCCCTACAGGGCTCAGAGACAAAAAGGAAATGTCTGTCTGGAATAGAACAATGAATGAGGAGGAATGATGAAAACAGATAGTCTTAGGATGATGAACACTGGAAAAGCTCCTCCATGACTATCAGGAATAGTAAAGCGTCATTTCCTAAAACCACCTTCAGAATGGCGCTGGAAGCTAATCATCGAATATATGATAAAAAAATATTCAGGACAAGATCAAACAACAGTGGGAGAAGAATAGTATATACCACACAACGATAAAACAAGTAAGAAAATGGCATGAAGGAATAAAATCATTAAGACAAGTTGGGAAACTATTGGAGACATTGCAGTAAAAAAAGGTCGGCAACAACTGTCAAAATCAACAGCTGGCAGTTGCAGTTTCATGGCAGGGAAACCCACAACAGAGGCAGCGGTCTCTGTACTAAACAAGCTACAGGAGAAGTCCTATGCAAAAAAGGAAGTTATCTCATCTACATGGGTATTAAAATGGCACTTAGTATCAAAACAAGCAAGTAGGCACAAATTTTACAGGAAAGACAGTAATGTTCCAAATAAATGCAAAAAGGGAGGCTCTAGAAATAAGGAACAGGTGAATAGATAAGAGAATCGAAAACCAAAGTGAATCCAAGCTATTGGTGACAGGAGGAAAGGAAGCAAAGCCAAGGAACAGTAATGTGTCTATGCAGATGCAACAGAAGAGGAAAAGATATAAAACAACACTACGAATAGAATGGAACAGATGGTGACGCAGGAATTGCAAAGGAATGTAGAATACTATGAAAGAGATGATGGAGATGGTTATATTATTATTATTTTTTTGAACCAGACCACTCTTATACGACTGGCCTGAGTAGGAGCAAACTGTTTTGTCGTCATTATTTTGGGTCTGCTTTAGTTATATGACCATACGACAATTCTTCACTCTTACCTGTAGGTAGAGGGAAAGATGGTGTTTTAGTATTGGAGGTAATATTCCATTTCTCGTCGCCGAGGTTCCGGGATAAAGGGCGATAATAAGGCAATATCTTCTTGCTGGTGTTTATTGGCTAAAACTACATTGAAGAAGGCGGGTAGTTGAATATACAAAATACAATAAGCGTATATAATAGAATCATAACAAACATATGAGCATCGAAGCTCTATACACAATAAGGAATCATATCCTGCATACATGAGGTAGAATTTATAAGATCGAAGCCTCTGTATCGGACTCGATACTAACACAATAATAATTGGTTATACTTATAACATTTACGCATAATGCAACACAGTGCAATAGCTCTGAACTGAACGTGTCTGCGGAGCTAAGATTTCCCGCGCTCGTTACATAACGTCTTGCATACATAACACAAACTGTTGTAATTGAACAGAAGGCCTTGGAGGAGGTAAAACATTTCTATTTCCTTGGCAACATCCTGGATGAAGTGGAGTAAGAACAAGCGACTATTGACGGGTAACTGTTTCTCCCTTAGGAAAAAAAGGAAAGCCTACGATGAACGTAAAGGGCAGCATATACTATTCATCATGACAGGCAAAGAAGGACACTTGCAAAGAATACAGAGCAGATTTGGGAGAGACCTAACTAAAAAATGCTCAGGTTCACTGACTGGAGTAAGCTGGGAAGATCAGATCATGTAAGAACTGAAAATAGGCATAAATGGCCTGCATATGTGTTTCAAACAGGAAAGAAGTTAGTCAGAAAAGTTGCAGATATGGAAGGAAAGAAAACAATTAAAAAAACTATGATACCGGGGCATAGATGACTACAATTATTCACGGTGAAAGTGCACAAGACACTGCAAAAGAATTTCTCAACTACTGCAAACAAAACAATACCAACAAGAATGCTGATAATGATGATCATGAGTGAAATGTCAGCACACTGAGGCAAATGTTTGGGGATGTAGCTATGTCAAGTGCAGCAGAACAACTTACTAACTACCAATCACTTGAAATGTGATCATTATGAGAGGAAAGTAGATGACTATGAGGCTATCAAATCCCATGCAACTACTGACCCTATTAATGAGATGTTCATGGATCAGAAGGAACGTTTTTCGGTGAAATATGGCATGATATTCAGTGGCTTCTCTTAAACTGCGCCTAATGGCAGCAGCTACTATGGTATCAACACTTGACTTCTAACTCTACACAATATCCAGATAGGAAGGCAGAAGAAGCCTTGTTTGTTTACAAACCCTCTTTGAAAGGCTCCTCACTGGTTCTGGTTTTTAGGCCATATTTTGAGGTCTTTCTCATGATTTTGGACTCCAACTTGTGAGTAAGATGGCAGTGAACTAGATAGTGCTTCAAGTTAACCTGTTTATTGCACAGACTCTTTATTTAGAACCTTTTTTTGGCTCAGACCTCTAGGCGTTCTCAGGCCGGGGGCTTTGGATCGCCTCAGGCGATGTGACGTCATCATAGAAAACGGACCGTTCTCTTCCTGATGTCGATGGAAAACTACACCTCTATACCAATGAAACTTAAACCAAAGACTTCAGTCGGTTTAAAGTTTTCCTGTCCCCCTAATTACGACTCCGCATGTGATGTCATTTTCAATAAGATGAAAATAAATGAAAAAAGACATACGAGAATTTCAGAATATACCAAATAACAGAGTTGCTGTGAAATTTCTTGAGGCCAATGTTTTTGACGTCTTTATACGAGAGTATGAAGACAAAGTGATTAATTTTGGTGACGGGGAAAAGGCCCTAGTAATTAATTTGAGCAGTGTATATACTTATGTATCAGTACGTTATGCACCCTTTGATATGGAAGACTCCCTTTTAACTAGTGTCCTCAGCCAGTATGGAAAAGTCCTCCATCTAAGACATAACACTTTTTCTCATGGGATGGCGTTCACTCTCGGCGTGGTTCGGAAGACACGTAAAGCCGTTGGTCCCGTTGCTGAATAACCACTGGTTCCTTGCAACATCATTTTATTCAGTAGTAATTGATGTCATCAGGAAAGTTTCTCGGCAGAAAAATTCCCAAACTTGAATGGTAAAAACTGCTATAAATTTATAAGGCCAGAAAATGCACCAAAAATTGAAGAGAGTTATCCACTTTTGGACTGGAAAATGGTATGGGAGAGCATAAACAAACTTTTCGTTGGTATCATGGAAAGGGAATTTGCCTTTAAATATGCACATGGAACCTTGGCGACCAACAACCGGCTAAAAATATTAAATATCAAAAACAGTGATAAATGTGATCATTGTGAAGATGTTGAATACACATTGCATATTTTTTACTTTTGTAGTCACATAAAAACACCATTGGGGTATTTCAAAAGTGTGCTATTCAATACTTGTAAAATAAATAGAGACAATTTTTTTAAAACATTAATGTTCAGTTTCAATTATAGAACGAAAAAGGATCATAATAGTGCCTTTGTATTAATTGTAGGGTATTTATATGCTGTTTGGGTCAGTCAAAAGAAACATTACACAAAAGAGGAAACAGATGCCTTTGTTAAAAGCAAATTTTGTTATTAAAGAACAATTACAAAGAAAGAATAAAAAATATTTTCACAATAGAGTACATTAATTACTGTTTTTGAATAGCCAGTATTAATTTTGTAAGTAATACCACAATTAATACCTAGTGTTAAGAGAAAAAAGTTTTAAAGCCTACTTAATAATAATAAAATAAAATCCAGTAATTTGTAAATATTGTAGGTATACATTTTTGTAATATCTTACTTATGTATATGCCATGTAATATTTTTCTAATAAAAGTTAAAAAAAAAAAGTCCCCACTTTTTCCCTACGTAGCGACTACAAAATCCGCCGAAGAGATAAACACAAACTTTGAGCGATCGACTGCATTAACTGGATTATTCCGGATGATTCCTCATTATTCTGGATATGTCCTATATGAACCTGTGCACACTAAAGACTATATATATATATTTTGTAGCCAAGCTATAAACATTTCTCCTCGAGAAAAAGGTTTCCAAAGTCTTTTACCAGTTTCTTTTCATTATCACCAACACAACAACTCTTCCACACTCCTCCTCAGTCATTCTTGGTCAATATTGTTGCTTGGCAACATTTTTGGCAGTACTCCCTCTTCACCTAAGCCTCAAATTCAAGATACGTTAATCCTACATTGTAATTTCCTTTGGTACACCGATTCATGATATCCAAAAGGGAAATAATTCATGAAATAATAATTAAAAATCATGAACTAATAATGAATAACCAGTCACCCGCCAGAACTGGGTTGTTTGTTCACCTTGATTACGAACAACTGATCTACTTGTTTGAGTGATTCATGGATAACGAATTAAGCTTAGCGGACGTTCCAACCAATTGTTTATAAAACCGTCACTAATGAAAAACAATCAGCGTCGCCATCAAGAAATTAAAAAGGCATTTGGTGTAGACTCATGTTTTTGAAAAACAAACCAAGGCGAGGATTTTTATATAAATTATTATTATTATTATTATTATTATTATTATTATTATTATTCTAGTTATATTTAGTTATCACGACGTTTATTATTATTATTAATTACCTAGGGAAAATTTTAATAAAGGTTGGTATCCATTATAGACCTTATGGCACTATGGAACAAAAGCAATAGTCATTTGGAGCTTATTCAAGACATATTCTATGCATAACTGTAAAAGACTAAATATTCTTGTTTTGAAGGGGATGAAGGTGAACATAAGGTCACAGAAGCCATAACCTCTGACCTCTGTTCCTGACGATTTATTAAAGGCAAAATATTTCTTTGCAATTCGTTCTCTTACTTAGACCATGGCAACACAACGCTCCATTAGGCCTACATCATTTTAATCACCTTCAAATGAGAGAGAGAGAGATTCCCATGAGTCTACAAACACTGGAATTTATCATTACAATGGAAAAATTGATCGAGATGCAACAGTGATCCTCCTAAGGCGAATAAATGTTGCTGTAATAAGGTAACGAAACCACACAAAGCCTGTGAATTCTAAGTAACTGTCAGCTGTTCCATAACAGTGAGAGAGTTTCCTATCATCAGGACAGGTTAGGTAAGTATGGTACCCTAAACTGGGTCCAGTCAGGGAAGTTACCTCACTTAGCCTACTAAATGAGACGCCAGGACCTACTCACGATAATAAATTATCATTGCAAGTTATTCACTATGGTCATTATACACTTTGAAGAGTCTAAATAACGGTTAAAAATTAAACTACACCTAAACATATATACTACGTGCTAAGTTTCATACCTTCACCCACGTAGCTGCAAAAGCCAGGCTGCTGCAGCAATGGACGTCATAAATACCATTATATCTTCTAGCCCTCATTTCTTCATTTCCTTCAAAATTCAGAGCACATCATTTAACTTTTCCCTGTCCTTGAAATGAAAATAGACAAACCAACCAATTATTCTTCCACGTCTGTGATTCGCACCAGAAATGAGCGGGATATTGAGGACGAGACACCGTCACCAAGTTACATTTGATAGACCGAGTCAGTCGTTGACTTGTCAAATGCTTGGCAACAATCTTTATTATAATAATAATATATCTCGTTACTTACAGGGACAGTAAATAGCATGAGCGTGTTTACATTCCGCATCTACCTATTTACTGTTCGTTCTTTGATACACTTTTTATCATATGTAATTTGCTCCGACCTTACTTGTATGGGAGAAGAATTAAACCGGTGGAAATACGGCGTAGGACCTCGACTTGGTGAGAATTCTCTCTCTCTCTCTCTCTCTCTCTCTCTCTCTCTCTCTCTCTCTCTCTTAGATGTTCCAGTAAAACCAAACTAGAATTACATATAATATCTATTTCAAGTTTCAAAATGTCTTCCTAAAAGTTCAATTGTTTTTATTTTGACTCCAGTTTTATACAAGTGTCTTTCGTTAGAAATATCCTTTTGAAAAGCTGTATAGGTATACAACTTTCAGCTCATTTAAAGGAACGCACATCAACTAAGTAACGGAATCAGGAAATGAAAGTCTTCCATCTGTCAAAATTGAATCTATTCCTGGTCAGTGAATTTCACCAAACTTGACACGAGATCACAAAAGAACTTCTCATCAAAGGCAAGTTTTCAGTTGAATAGCCTAGCGGTGCAAAACTTAACCAATTAGTTTTAAAAAGTCTGGTTGTATGAGGAACTGGAATGCTTACATAATAATATTTCCCTTCAATAGTAAATGAGATAGAAACTACTGTGGGTTTCACAGAGAGTGCAAGCACGTTTTTCAGCAATAACTCTGTAACGAACACTCGTATCAGTACGAGATTTTGCTATAGTGTATTACACACAATGCCGTAATTTATAGGATTATCACGAATCACTAATTGTAAAGAATAAAGACACTAGTCCCTGTACCAAGAGAAAATTTCGATTAGCCTGAAATAGTATAAAAAAAGCTCTGGGCTACCCCTCCCTCCACCCCACCCCTTCATTCCTTACCTTCCCTCTGCTCTGCCTACCTCCTCCCTCAACCCCCACCCCTTTCCTTCTCCCTTCCCTTCCTTCTTCCATCACATGCCCTCCCCTCCCTCTCTCTCTCTCTCTCTCTCGTCTCTCTCTTCTCTCTCTCTCTCGCTCTCTCTCTCCTTTGGAAGTTGCTTCAGTTTAAACTTATTTTGTATGATTTTTTTTTTCTATCTATCTATCATACTAAAAATAATATTTCCATTATCAATAGGAGTGAAAGTTAAAAATTTAGATATTTCATAACTATCAAAAAACACGAGTCGCCAACTTGTGATTATGACTTGTTTCACTGTAGTGTGGACGCTCGGAATCACATGATCAATGACATAACAAGGGAAGGCAGCACATAACATCCAAAGTAAATACTAGGGAATAGGAGAGATGAGAGAGAGAATAATGTGCGAAAACATGAACTCCTACCACTGGTGTGTCTCATTAAACGAACAAATTTGTATCTTAATAGAGCCAAACTTAGTCTGATTTTCAGGGTCACCAACGACAATGCTAATTTAAAGCTTTTTAATAAATATAATTGAACTAACCATCACTACACAAGTCCCCGAATAAACAAGTGTGACGGACAGACGAACGAACAGAAAGCAAAGAGACACTCGAAGACCTTTGTAACGACCCTTGACTGCCCCGCGCGGGATAAAATTAGACCCAGGACCCACCATCCTTGATCCCAGGGCCGCGAGGGAAATTTGAAGGGCCAAGAGTCTTCTCCAGACTTTCCTAATTCCCTTCGTCTCCTATTCTCTTTCCAGGGGCGTCCCAGAGGCCCCTGGGTGGGGGGGACGGAAAAGCGAGGCGAAGGGAGAGGAAGGTCCCCCAAGTGTGAGGATGACATTTCCCGAATCCCTTCGAGAGGGTCTGTCGCTGCTTAAGAAAAAAAATGCTTTTTGTGCCCCACAGAACCACACAGAGCCTCGAAGGGCAACACAAAGCCCCTCAAAATCCCTAAGGACCAAACAAAGTCCACAGGGCCACACAGAGCCTCGAAGGGGAACACAGAGGCCTCAGAATCCCTAAGGGCCAAACAAAGTCCACAGGGGGGGGCCACACAGAGCCCCATAGATTCTCACAAGGCCCCACAGATCCCCACAGGACCCCAAAAGCCAAACAGACCCAAAGAGCCCCACATTCCCTTAAGTCTCCAGAGAGCTCCATAGAGCCACACACAACCCCACATAGCTATGCAGATGCAGAGTCATACATGGCTACACAGAGCCCCAAAGGGCCACGGAATCTCACAGATCCCCAGAGAGCCCCCATAGCGCCACACAGTCACTTAAATCCCCAGAGAACCCCACATAGCCCCACAGAGATCTATAGAGCTCTATTTCTCCAAAGGCGTTCCTTCATATCAGCCATTGAGAGTAGCACGTTTATAATATGATACGTGTTATATCGAGTAAGAATTCCTAGAGCCCTAGAAGGGACATTTCTAGAGCAGGAAATAATTTCTTTCTCTGAAAAGAATCCTTTGTCATTATTCTCCACTTGCCTTTTCTTATAATTACTTCCTACTATACGTTGCAGGTATTGGAAAGGGGAATGGGTGGATGAGGAATAAACTAACTTTTTCTCATTTAAAGCATACAAAATGATTACACAAAAATTATAGATACTATATAGATTATATGTTTCATTGATTTTATATAGATATTATTATGGATCATTATAATTATATTATATGGATACGATTCACTATTTATTAATTTTTAGTCATATATCTTTTTTCTTAATAATTGATCTCTTCTTTCGGTATTGCCTACTACTGCCTTCTTTTACTTCTTTCAAGCGAACACAATAATAATAATAATAATAATAATAATAATAATAATAATAATAATAAAAAATAATAATAATAATAAAAGAATAATAAATAAAAAATAATAAATAATAATAATAAATGTAACAAAATATAAAAAATAATTCTCAAACGAGAAATAATCCAACAGAGGTGTTTGTATTTGTGGAATTTTTGGCAACACTGCAACAAACGAAGTCTGTGTATTTTCGTTATAAAGTTTCTCTTTGCAACTAATGGAAAATCTCTTGCCATTCCAACAGGTCAGAGATACACTGATTGGTTCTTTTTACATATACTTTTATACTTTGCACTTGTTTCTGTTCTCTCTCTCTCTCTCTCTCCTCTCTCTCTCTCTCTCTTTATCCGGACATTGGAACAAGGGAATGGCATTAAGATGGAGCCCCCCCCTCCCTTGCCTGAATGGATGATCTCTCTCTCTCTCTCTCTGTGAGTGTGTGTGTGCAACTACCCCGCCTGAATCCAGTACTGTAACCGTAATTGTTTGTTTGTATGGTGTTTTTACATTGCATGGAACTAGAGTAACCGTAATCAAATGGATCTCTAGTGTGAGATACAAGAGAAGGGAACACAGAGTTGAGGGATGGTTGAAAATAAAAAGGGCAGGATATACGTGATCGTAGCACGTAGGCCTATGTCACGTCGCACATATGCTCTTTGAACTTGGGTAATTGGCATCACCTGTTACAAAGCAATGATTGGTTGACACACTTTGGTGTCTTCAGAACTATAATAATAATAATTAATAATAATAATAATAATAATAATAATAATAATAATAATAATAATAATAATAATAATAATAATAATAACGAACTCTTGGTCAACATACGACAGATTAGTGAACAGAAAATTATCTGTTTGAAAGTTTAATTTTTCCCATTTTCTTTGTCTACCATTTTAAATTCAAAAGTCACTAGGGAGAAAACACATATGAGAGCTAAGAGCTCGTTTCATTCACGTTAAAACAAAGAGAGAGAGAGAGAGAGAGAGAGAGAATGCCACGGAGAAATCAGAGTATGGAAGGCCATTCATCTCGACATTCTATTCCATCGAGATCCATTCGCCGGATTGAACCCGAGAAGGTATTGTAGTTTACTTAATAAACCTCAGCGTGGAAGCTTTCAGGGAATATTTATGGTTATGGGAGAAATACTAAATCTAGATCTTCATTTATGTATCGTGGTAGCTGGTGGATATACCAGAACTGCAGCTAAGAAACAATACGAAACACTAACAAAAAAAGAATCGCTTGCATTATATATTTATCACACTGGGATATTTAATTGTGAGAATGAAAAAGGGTGCCTGTTGGTCTATGGATATAAAGGATACAAGCAGAACTGTATCTAAGTATTATGCAAGTTAGGCTTATACTGAAATTCCCAGGGAATTAAAACGTGCTAAAACCCTAGAATTACTCAAGAAACCAAACTATTACAATATAATACTGCAAAAAGCACACAACTCCACAAGAAGGTGCAGGACTAACTGGAACGAAGATTATGGCAATAAGAAGTTGAAGAATTTGGACAATTTGCCTGAAAACATCGACATTAGCAACAAGGGGAGTATTTATAAATAAACGCCTTTGCCCTCAGGCTTCCATGGGACTTGATCCTTGAACCTATGAAAGCATTAAAGTCTTAACAGAGTCTTCTAGAAGCTTAGCTTTGGTGAACAAGACGCATATCGGTGTCTGGCACTCTAGGCCTATACCACTGACTCGTGTAGAGCTAAGTGGAGACGAATTCGAAATAATTCATTACATCCTAATGATTCTTATGCAACATCCTAATAAGATATGACGAAAGGACATCCCCGCATCACTGCCAAACAGGATGAAACACACTCTCGACGACGAAATTCAGTCCATTATTTCAAAACACTGCCGGGAGCTGATTTAGACCGAGGTTGATAAATATAGCTGAATTTCATGGAGTGGATTCTTTCAATAAAAGTAGGCCATTGGACTGATTGGAAAACTGGGCCTTTATTTGATAACTTCTCGATTATACCCAGATTTACAAGATGAATATAAGTATTAATAGTTTAACAGGTTAATGGAAGAGTAAGGTCAGATAAATGCAGTCATACGAATATCGAAGTTTGAGATGGTAAAGTTTATGAAAATACAGATTAGAAAGCAGCATTTTGTTCTAGGACCTACGACAAGGATCCTTGCCGCTGTTCTCCATATTATTTTACGGATCACTCCTAAAACGATAAGCAGTGACTGGAAACTAAAGCAATTGTTTGATCAGTCAAATCTAACAGGTGAGTTAACAGGTGAGATGACAGGTGGGGAATTCGTCGGAGGAAATTCGTACAGATATTCCTGATAGTTTGTTGAAACCATTTTGAACTTTCGAGTTTTTGAACGGTTCATCGGAGTTTGACAAATTGCAATGTGGTCAGAGAGAGAGAGAGAGAGAGAGAGTTACAAAGATAAGGATATCTCAAGGACTTCTTTATACTGTCCATCCGAGGAGACATCATGTGCTCATTTATCTCTAGGAGCAGGTTTTACTGTTCATTCACAGTGTCCTAATGATTTTGTCTAGCTTTCTTTTGAACTCTTCCACACTGTTGCTGTTTACAATTTCTAGTGGCAGTTTATTCCACTTCTCACATATCTTGTATGTAAAGAAGTTCCCACAATGGGATGTGTTGTATTTCTTCAGTTCTAGTTTCCATCCATTATTTCTTGTCTGGTTTTCGTTTAATGTAAATAGGTTACTGTCTGCTTTTGTTATGCCTTTCAGTATTTTGAATGTTTCTATTAGTTGTCCTCGCAATCGTCGTGTTTCTAAGCCATATATCTTCAGGCTCTCTAGTCGTTTTTTGTAACCTACTTGCCTGATGGATGGAATTAACTTTGTGGCTCTTGCTTGTACTCCTAATCTATTTGTCTATCCTTAGTGTTCGTGACCAAATCTGTACTGCATATTAGAGATGTTTAGAGCTGCAGCAGTTTCCTTGTTTCTGTATTTGAACTCCCTCTTATGTATTCAACTAGTTTCTGTGCCTTCTTTTATGCACTGTTTTGTGGATTTTAAGTCCTTGGTAATAATGACTCCAAGGTCCTCCTCTTGTTCTACATTATTTATGTCATTCCCAAGCAACATGCAGCTGGCATGAGGGTTGTTTGTTCCTATTTGTAACACTTTACACTTATCTACGTTAAAAGGCACTTGCCATTTTTATTTACCAGTCTCCTATTTTCATTAGATCATTTCTTAAACTTTGCACTGCATCTGGATCTGCTGCATTTACACCTAGTCTGGTGTCATCTGCAAATTTGGCTATCCCGCCAGTTAAGCCTACATCAATGTCATTAATGTAAATAAAAAACAAGAGAGGGCCAAGGAGAGAGAGAGAGAGAGAGAGAGAGAGAGAGAGAGAGAGAATACGCGCCCACGGTCACCGAGTCGGAGATTGCACCGACGACGCGACAGTGGGCGGCGCCGGAGTAGCTGACTGACGCCCTTGTTATCTATCCCTCGGGGGAGAGTGGGAGGGAGTGAGGGAGGGAGGGAGGAGGTCGTGGAGGGGGCGGAGGAGAAAGCCGTGATGTTAGTCATGAGTACAAGGGTCTTCTTCTTCTTCTCTTATTCGACCTCCTGAGAGTCGTTCCCATTAAGGGGGAGCCGTTGTTGCTGAGGAAGAAGAGTTCGTTGAAAATCAAGTGCTTGATTTTAGCCCCACAGATCTCTCTCTCTCTCTCTCTCTCTCTCGTCTGTCGACCTGATTCAGCTTCTGATCGTTACCAGGTCTTTTTCCTGAGGGCTTTGATTGTCCAGGACTTGGGAAGGGGCTGCATTTCATTCCTGGCAAACTCTCAGTGCTCTCGATCTCACAATATTTGCTTTTTGCGCTTGCAGAAGTTTGCTTGCGTCAGTGCACGAACGCATCTACAGAGAAGACAAACAGCAAAAGCACAACACATCAACGTCAGGGACCTAATTATAATCGTCTTTCTTTCGAAAAGCGATCTCTCTCTCTCTCTCTCTCTCTCTCTCTCTTCTCTCTCTCTCTCTCTCTCTCTCTTCTGTTCTTCATACGAACGTTGCTCATAGATGCAGAACTGAACACAGGAAATAATAATAATATAATATTAATGCTTTTGTGTTCAACCTTCGAAAGAAGGAAGGAAATAAACAGCCTCAATATTTATTCGTGTCAATGATTCCTCATCCTCCTCCTTCTCCTTCTTCTTCTTCTTCTTCTTTTTGGTTTTATCATCATATTCTTTATTTTCTTCCACTGGTGGTGTTTGGGAGTTTAACTAAAACGAATAAAGTTTCGCATTGAACTTCAGCACACAATGGTCTCTATATGGGCAGAGATGCAGTTTCTACTTATTATCATTCTCTCTCTCTCTCTCTGTCTCTATTTTCCATATACCAACAGAAAAACTCTTAAATGTGATTACAAAATATTACAACTAAATAGACTATAGTTTTTCGTAACATAAAACTCGACAAATAACTGAGGCAGATTCCCTGAGGACATGAGAAAGAGAGAGAGAGAGAGAGAGAGAGAGAGAGAGAGAGAGAGAGAGAGAGAGAGAGAGGATAAAGCAAACCGCCATTGTTTGTGTCTTCATGACATAAGCGATGCACTTGATATGATCCACTTCCTAGAACTCTATTGAAGTAGGTGACGTCATTACCATGACCAATAATTAAGTTCTCTGATTACGAGGGTACCCGAGGGCACGTCTGTTAGTGATAATGCCCCTGAGATGCTCACGCCCATATCAGCGGGTAGTGGTATCACGAGTGTGCATACACGCAAACTCTCTTATGTACATCAAACGTATATCTATCTATCTACCTATACATACATACACACACACACACACACACACACACACACATATATATATATATATATATATCTATATCTATATATATATATATAGATATAGATATATATATATATATATATATATATATATATATATATGAATGGTAAAAATGTTCTGTTACAACAGAATTCCATCTAATAAAAGCAACCCATAAAAAGTACTTTTCTCTCTATATTTTGGTGTTTTTATGGGCTCCTTTTATTAGATATATATATATATATATATATATATATATATATATATATATATAATATATGTATATATATATATATAAATATATATATATATATATATATATATATATATATATATATATATATATATGAATGCCTTTTTCTGCGATACAACAGTACAATAGGCTGATCAAAGGCCCATGAAACACTATATGACCTGAGGTGTTCTGTAGCTTTGTGGACATTTTCATCGTATGGAGGTTTTATTCTGTTTGCAGAAAAAGAAGACATCGTCAAGATCATGGTCGGGTGCACCTAATTCCTCCTGAGGGCACTTGGAATATATTCCCATGGGTATATATATACGTAGATAAAGAATTTACACGACACGCCAACACCTAATGTAACTGCTCTAACCACCATACGTGATCGAGAAGGCTATTAATAAAGCGAATGCAATATACTACAGAGCTCCCACTCACAACAGACAAATAGATTTCAACAATAAGATCAAACTTCCGTACAACGGAAACATCCAAAAAGTTACAGAACACCTCAGGTCTAATAATCCCTCCATTCTCCATTATCCAAAATCCATCGGGAGGTCGTTCATTAACGTCTACTAAAATAAAAGAGAAGAAGAAGCCGAAGTTTACAAGATACCGTGTAGCAATTATTGTGAGATTTACGTGGGGGAGAAAGTCAGGTAGATTGATAGATCCATCTCGCAAAGATTAACAGATCACAAAAGATCAGTGCGATGTGTTTCAGAGAGCTCGGGGATTTTCCTACAAATCAGGGACAAAGGCCATACCGTCAACTGCAGTGGGGCAGAGCTGGTTTTCAAAAGTAGTTGTCCGTACAAAAGGAAGATACTGGAATCTGCTCTCATCAATCAAGCCAACAATATGAACCTGTCAGGAGGACATTGGAAACCGGATGACATCGAAGAGTTAATCCTTAGGCCTAACTCTTCTCAAGCAGGTGTTCCAGAACATACGACCACCGGACGAGTCGCCAGACAGTAATTAATGAGGCCATAAAACACTAGGGAAGAGTTTAATTTCAGTCTTTCCAGGGCCAACCATCACATGCATACTCACAGAGACTTACTGCCACACCTACTACATATGCTTTGTAGTACTCTTCTTGTAAGACATCATAAGTCCATATTTTACCAGTGAACAGAGCCACAGAAAGAAGTGCTCGAAATATAACGTTCCAACGTTCAGATGGTGTTTTACGGGCCTTGTGTCTTCATATATATATATATATATATATATATATATATATATATATATATATATATATATATATATATATATATATATATATATATATATGTATATATATATATATATATATATATATATATATATGTGTGTGTGTGTGTGTGTGTGTGTGTGTGTGTGTGTGTGTGTGTGTGTGTGTGTTGTCGAATCGAGGGCTGCATTTCAAACATCCAGAAACTTGTCTATTTTCTGCAATATTATCCTATAACTCGCAACAGAGAGAGAGAGAGAGAGAGAGAGAGAGAGAGAGAGGAGAAGGGTTTGGGGGGGTGGGGGGGTGGGGTGGAATCTGATCACGAACAGACAGACAGGACAGACAGATTGAGAAGAGAGCTGTGGAAAGGAACTGTTCTGAAATGATACAACAAAAACTACTTCAATTGGCTCCATCTGTGGTCACCCATCCAAGGCCTACATGAGCCCAATGCCGCTTCATTTATTTGCTTCCTTTACATTTGCCATCACAAAACCAGACACTGACCAGAGCCAGTATATTTGCTGGCATCCATCCAAGAACTGACCGGACCCAGTGCTTCTTATCTTTAATCATTTGTATGTGACGGACACCCAGCCAATGACTCAACAAACCCAATGGCTCCTCATTCGCGAGATAAAAGTGGTCATTCAGGTGATGAAGAAGAGCCAAGTTTCATCACCCGAAAGGACAGAGAGAGAGAGAGAGAGAGAGAGAGGTATAGCCCTTGAACACTGTTACCTCTCCTTGGTTTCATCTTTGGGATGTTTGATATTCCATGTTTATTGCGATGTGGTTCTTCTGTGATTCTCTCTCTCTCTCTCTCTCTCTCTCTCTCTCTCTCTTAACATAAGAGAGGGTGAAAAATCTATGAAAATGTCACAAGATTTGTTTTGTGCAAAAGTGAATCTTCATCCTGTATCAAGTAGAAGCTAAGAATGTCCTCATCAACTTCATTATCATTTCTGCTTTCGCTCTTATGATGGCATCGCCATTTCTGTACAATAAAATGCATCTCTCTTCATTTCCCTTTATCCCTCAAACTCTAGGAGCAACGAAGCAGTCGCCTGACAAGTCCTCCTATAACGACCCCGTCGAGTGCTTGTTTAAAGCTCTTCTAAATCATCTGGACGTGAAGACGCCACCGGAGACTGTAGCTACACACATTCCTAGCCTCTGAGTCATCCACTTGAACTCTGGCCTGATGCCAGATAGATAACGTCCTTGAACAGTGGACTGAGTCACGGTCTGGCTGATGCGTCCTCTTGAGAACTGGGTATATAAAGACCCAGGGCTGCGAGGGAAAGCCAATCAGCGGGTCTCTTCTGTGGGAGAAATGGCGAGAGACATTTTTGCACTCATCTTCCTCTTAACAGTGGGGAATTTAGCCCACTGTGAGGACTGGGAGAATCATCTCTTCATCAAGATGGGAGAAGTGCTGGAGAAGCAAGAAGCAGCCTTAATGAAGCAAGAAGCAGCCTTGAGCCAACTGAAGGGTAATGCAGCCATTCATGTTCCAGTTTCCATTTTTTTATATATATATTCTTGACATAGTTATATTTTTACTTTCTTTTTTAAAGATAAAATAAGCCACTCATAATTTTTATTCATTTTCATTTTCACCTATTTCACCTCCCAACCTCCTCCAGAGTGTGTCAGTTGCCATTTATTCAGGCACATTCCTTTTGGGCTCAATTCGCTTTCCTTTGCATAAAGTGTGTCTGGGAAGGTTCCTTAGAGATCAGCTTGGTTCTTCATTTGTGCAGGAAATGTCTTCTCCTAGATCGGAGCTCATACATTTTTACTGTTCTCTAACTTTCCTATCCAGAATCCACCGCTACTGCTCTCTCTCTCTCTCTCTCTCTCTCTCTCTCTCCTGGTTGAGTCTTCACTCAACCAGGGGAGTCCTGGAAGACTTGGATTTCTCTGCCTGGTGGACTGGCTCTCCACCGTATGGTCTTGTTTACTTCTGTCATGACAGTTTTTTGTTGGCATAGAATCTACTTTTGTGTATAATGAACTTGATTCCTTGTTGATTATATGCTGACTATTTATTTTTACATTACAATTGTGGTTCCTTTTTTATCACTAACTCTAGCAATATGAAATAATCTCTGGTTTTCAGTTCAATTTCAGGAGAAGTTCATTATGTTGTCCTCATATATGTGTATATGTGGTACCCCAAGACAGACCTCATGGATCTCAGAGTCATACATGCAAGCATGACCTGGAACTAAGACTAATAGATCGTCCTTAGCTTCAGGACTTGCTTGCCTCTCCTTTGGTTACAGCCACAGCATAGCTCAAGCACAGAGGGGCGTGGCTGTTGGCTGCAGGACAAGGCTTCGTCTTCATTAGCAAGAGTATAGTGAATATGATTGTCAGTTTTGCAGGGAATCCTATAATATCTGACAAATCATAGTTGTGCTAAGTGCTCTTGTTTACATGGCAGGTCAGCCCTGGAGCTTTATTCTCTGACTGTCTTCAGCTGACAAAAGCGTCAGCTCAGATTTGAAATCATGCCCTGGGTCTCATCATAGATGATGTTCCAGCCAGTCTGTGGTGTAGCTAGTAAGGTTAACCTTCGCTGGAAAGAGCATATTTTGCACTAGGTTCCTGCTCCATTTTTCTGGTTGTATAGGCAACACTGTATTGAATAGTCAAGATTGTCAGACAATACTTGGTGTTGCCTTCAATAGTGTTTTTTCCCACAGCAGCTATAAAGCTTTTCATCTCCTGCTGCCAGAAAACAAAAGTTTCGTTCACTAGGCTACTTCAGGTCTTTCTTTTCTGCTACTGCCTATATCTCTTCATCTTCGTGTCATAGCGTTTACAGCCATAAAACTTAACCTTGTTTACTAGGTTTTCTACATCTACAGAGAATAAATTATTAGAGACAGTGTCATTTTTCACAGGGAACTTCATTTAAAGCTCACTCAGTTTCTTCACCCCAAGAGCCAGTGTGTAAGAGCTATTCGCTCTGCAGAACTTCCACATTCACACTCCGTCGCACTGTCACGTTGCCACACGTCCCAGTACCAGGAGCCTCCTTGCAGTGTCAAGCCATGAATTGGTCTTCATAGCAGCTTTTGTTGTTATACTAGTTTATATTACTTTAAAAGAAGTTGGCATATTTGCTAAGCACGCTTACTACCTTTGCTTTCTGTTGAAGTTTTAATTGATTTCAGTTTCTATACATTGCTGTTTTCTGTTTTCTTCAGAGGTGGGTAGTTTCCCCTCGTCACCTACACAAGTGAACCGCAGGTGAAGAGAAAAGCCTGAGTCAGCCCCGACTTCTTATGCTCTGTTCCGCACTAGAAATCTCTCTCTCTCTCTCTCTCTCTCTCTCTCTCTCTCTCTCTCTCTCACTTTTAAAGATAAAGACCAACTTTTTTGAAACAATGACTTAAACTCCTATACTTCATGAGTCTCTCTGTCTCATAGAATGAGTGAAGTTATTGTGAATGTGAGCCTTGTGTTTTAGGAAGGGCAGAAGAACCAGGCATATATTAAAAGCAAAATTCAAGTTAATTATTATATAATATTCTGCTTCCAAATGTTTATGTTCTCCTACATGACAAATTCTTATACTTCATGATTCCCTCTGTTTCTTAGAATGAATCAGGGAGTTGCTGTTAAAGTGAGGAGCCTTGTGTTTTATAAAAGAAGAAAGACGAATGATCTCCAAATAATCCTTTATATTTCCAGAAATGCAGGAGAAACTTCAATCCGTCGAAATTAACCTTCAAGGTAATTTTTATGTCATGTTTTCCAAGTTTGTGTTTTACTGTAGAGCAAAGTTCTTTACTTAAAGACTAGAGTCAATTAAATCAGGTTTGTGTCAGCTTCATACAATTTTTTTCTGCAAGAAATTAATGCTAAAATGTCACAGATAAAGTCAACTTTGACTGACATATTATACTCTAATATCTCTATAATCACATAATCAGTACCATATAATCCGAAGTGGCAGGCCTTACTCCATTCAGTCACATTTTTATTTGAATCCAGTGTCCTTTGATGTTGCTGCCATGTAAAGGAAGACTGATTTTCCCTTTCCAGAACTTCACCAAGAGATGGAACACCTGAAAGGTATTTGCAACTCCTCGATGTCTGTGGCTGTCTTTCTGAAAGCTTCGTGTCTGTAGTTTCAACTGATTCGTAACTAAGGAAGAAACTAGGGTCTTGCGTAAGGTAACTCTGATGATATACTGATCAACATTCCGAAGTGGTTATGAAAATCAGACTTTATAAGCTATTGGTTATTCTTTCGCTTTATTCATGTACAGCGACAGACAGCCAGGACTCTCTGCAAAGTGAGTATCTTATTCTCCAGAGATGATGGCAGGATCATGCAAAGCCTTTATACTGAAAACACCAGGTTTAGGAGTAGCTGGACTCTGTAAAGACCCTGCCAGATGTCTTTCCAATCACACCTTTTGAAAGACTTTCAATGCAACATTCAATATGCAACCAGGGGTGGTACATGCATGACTCACATGTTGTGTATGTGTGTGTGTGTGGATGAGTGTGTGCCTCTCCATGCAAGTAAGTGAGAAAGAATGCCCACCATTACTTGGAGGGGGCGTTTTAAGTATTGGAAAAAGTGTACAGATTAATAATAATTGATTAGGAGGATTTTGTTGACATATAGAACGCTCTGACCCTGCACCTTTAGAGACAGATATGACCCTTCCTTCCTTCCTCTCCCATTTCATTCTACAGGAAGGCAGCAATTCTCTTACAATCATAGCAGAAAGATCTAATAGTCTTCATACTGAATGGGACTCAAATCAGCCTGATGACTGAAGCATTTTCTAAAGGAGATTATTTTTCTCTTTTCGGATATCTGGGCGAAACTGGAGACATTAGAAGGTAACTGCAAAGCTTTTTCTTTTTCTTTCTCTTCTTCTTCAGTGTTCATCACTCACTCCTGGAGGTTTAATTCTGTCGGTTGTAGAAAGCAAATAATAGTCAACGTTATGCTGAGTGATACTGAATGATAAGAACACTGTGGTGGTCTCTTACAAAGCAGGCTTATTAAAATATCATGGCAGGAGAACTGATGATCATGACCATTAGAATTTAGTTCATTTAGGGTCTGTTTTTTTAGGACAACTTATACATGTTTAATGAAGAATTTTATGTCATCATATTGATGTAGTATATATACGTATATATATATATATATATATATATATATATATATATATCCAATATATATATATATACTCTTCATTTTGAGTATAGCCTATATATTCCAGGGATCCATCAGGAAACCAAAGAATGCCTCGGAAGGGAGAACTTGGAACACTTCAAGAACATATCATCAGCGGGTATGTTTTTCATATGAGAATGACTTTCTACGATTCTATATGACTATTTTTATAATATTTCCCAATGTCAGCAGAATATTGGATGATACTAAGTTCGGTATTTGCTAACTAAGCAATATAGTAAAGGACTTTAATATGACTTAGACTCATTGTAAGTAAAAGTATGACTAGGATTCAAAGTGCATAATAAGAGTTCCAGCTAAGTGTTCATGGGACGATTTTTCCTTTCCAGGACAACAAGAACTTCTCCAGGAAATATCTGGAGTTATCTCTTTGTTGCAGACAGGAGGAATAGGTCAGTAATACTTATGCTTTAGAGAGGATTATAAAATTATTGCTTATATTTTTCTGTAGACTGGAATTTAGTTGCACTGAAATGTTTCCATCTTGATCCACTCAATAAACGGATCCCTTTCTGGAGAGATTATCTATCAGTCACTTACTTATCTTTCTATGTGAGTTTTATCTTGAGGAATATATGGAGTGACTGCTCTCTAACTACTATATCACTTTTCCCACAGATGAGTGCTCAGAGGGAAGCCACAACTGCAGTGATTATGAAGCTTGTACCGACAAGTTTGTGCAGTTTACCTGTTCATGTAGAGAAGGCTTTGCACGGGATGGTTCACTCTGTGAAGGTGAGAGAGAAACCCCAATTGCAGTGTTCTTTTCTTTTTCCTCTGTTCTTCTCCTACACTTTGGATAAATCCGTCATTGACTGCCAGAAGAAATAATCACTTTGCTCAAGTGGCCCTTGTTTCCTCACTGTTCTTTTTAGGTCTTTTCTTTTAGGCAAAAAAGAAGAATCAATATAATTACATTTTTCCTTTGTTATGGTAACAGTCATGTTGAACTAGCTTTTTTACCTTATAATTCTACTTCACGAGGAATATGGAGGCAGTTTTGAGAAATGTTTCGAGTCTGCCTCTAACAACGACAATCCTGAGTTTTAGGTCGTTCTGATTGACTGCCCTCCTCGATGCCAACAGATGCAAACCTTTGAGACAGGAGTGTCCTTTCTTTGGTTTGTCCTGTTTTCATACTTCTGTCTCACTCCATAACAACCACAAAAGTCAGATAGATGAGGCTCCCGATTTTGAGCCCTGCACATCGTGTTAGTCTCTTGTGGGTCTTCCTCCCTTCAAAGTTCACCCTTGTCCACCTGATAACCTTCCAGAAGGAAATGGAAGCTCTTTCTATAATAGGATCAAACAATTAGAATTCCAAGTCACCATTTCAACAGCCTTTCCTGCTTCAAGGAACATTTGTTCTTCTTTAATATACAAATTATATCTGATATCCTGATGGGTTTGGTTTCGTAATCATCTGTTATACGTATTTAAGGGTTCAATTGTTTTTAACCAGCGTCATATCAATTTCAAGTCCCTATGTATGTTTTAGAGATAAGTCCAAACCCTCTTTGTCCCCTGAAAGGACTTCAGCTGCCCTCCCTCAGAACAAACGAAAGGGACTCTCCGCAAGGCCTCTTTCCTCAAAACTATTCATCATTGCCTCCCAAACAGACGTGGACGAGTGCGCCCAAGGGAAGGACGAGTGCAGCCCCCACGCGACCTGCAAGAACTCCGTTGGGAGTTACAGCTGCTCCTGCAACCCACCTTTCGAGGGAGATGGACGAACCTGTGGTAAGGGAAGATCAGATGTACCTTAGACTTTGTTAGTGATTTACTTAAATAATCGAATGCTGTTTCTGAATCAATGGAAAGTTTTATAGAGCAGTGAAGATTATATGCAGATGTTATAAGATGTTATATATATATATATATATATATATATATATATATATATATACACTACATATAGACAGAGAGAGAGAGAGAGTTGAAGTCTCTGTTGCCATGGCAACCAGGCCACACAGATGAGCATCATAAGATGGCGGATGGATGGATGGATAGATAAGTCCTCCTCCTCCTCCATTGCTTCTTCTTCTTCTACTTCTTCTTTGGTGTACCACTATTTTCTTTACTTGAGTAATGCTGCTGAGTCTGTGAGTAGTGAGTACTACTGGTACCTACCTACATCTCTCCCTCCCTACCTCCCTACCTCTCTCTCTCCCTGCCTCCCTCCCTACATACCTACCTTACCTTACCTTACCTTTGTTATATCATCATCCACTTTCTTATCTCTTATATAAATATCTTATATGAATCAGTTCCTGTAAAATCGACGTTGACGTCATTGGGGGTCATTTTGGCTCTTGTGTATAAAACCCTCATCATTCCTGCAGCCTCCTCCTCTTCCTCCTCCTTCCAGATTTCTCGTGCAAAAGCCCGGCCAAGGTCCTCGAGGGCGTGGGATGCGTGAAGCTCGTGAGGGAAGAGAAGACCTTTGAGGGGATGAAGGACACCTGCCACCAGGCAGGTGGTCGTCTCCTGCAGGACCTCGTCTCTGAAAGTTTACTGGAAGTTAGTCGGGCTTATGGTATTTATGGTAAGTTACTTCCTGACTCAGTCTAATTGTAATACTTATCGACAGAAGAAAGAGAGAGAGAGAGAGAGAGAGAGAGAGAGAGAGAGAGAGAGAGAGAGAGAGAGGGTTTGGGGGAGGACTTTTTAATGCTGTGTTCTGCCACAAACATACATTTATAGACATACTGGCATACAAGCAAATTGTTATTAATTAGTATTTATCCAAGGAGAAGAATATATTTACGTATGTTTGTATGTATATATGTATGTCTGTATGTATGTATGTATGCATGTATGCATAAAAGATGCAACACGACTTTATGCAAATTTTTCAGGAAATTAAAGGAAAGTTATTATAAGTAAAAAATGTTTGGCAAAGATAAGCATTTGAATTCAAGGCTCCGTTGTGGTGGTAAGGGGTGGTTGGGGGTGTGGGGGTGGGGGGGGGGGATGGAGCGGTGTATTTCAAACTAACCGTTCAGGCTA
This sequence comes from Macrobrachium nipponense, assembly GCF_015104395.2. Classification (NCBI taxonomy): domain Eukaryota; kingdom Metazoa; phylum Arthropoda; class Malacostraca; order Decapoda; family Palaemonidae; genus Macrobrachium; species Macrobrachium nipponense. The sequence goes on from NC_087220.1 coordinate 3,156,099, forward strand.
GATAGGGAGGGAGGGAGGGAGGCCTTTAACAGGATGTTGGGGGAGGGGGGTGGGGGGATGTGGTAGTGGATGGTGGGGAGGGGGTTGGTGGGTAGGGAGTAAATGAGGTAGATGCCTTGCTCGTTTTTGAATTAGGATTATTTTTCTTGTAAGACATCTCACTTTAATTATTAACTCAGAGTGGAATATATATATATATATATATATATAATATATATATTATATATATATATATATATGAAATTTAAAGTCATTATTAGTCAGAAATCATCATCAGAAAAAGAAATCTAGTCACACGATAGATAGTCCATGAATAAGGAAAAAGCTCATTATATAAATATATTTCCGACATTTGCCGTCATTGTCCTGAATAATTTGATTCACCGACTCAGTTTAATTGATTCTGATGATCGTTTTCTTCATTTCTTGACTTTCAAAGGATGGCTGGGAGTGCTCGAAGGGAGATGGCTGGAGAGCGGACTACCTCTACAAGAGCAGCTTTGGACAGAAGGTTCCCGGGAATCAGACCCTTCCAGGAGGAAGGGGCGATGTGGCGTCTTTGATTGGGATCGTTCTTCTTCTTCATACAAAGTGGGTCAACGTGATTGTTCATCAACGGCAATGGGTTACTGCCAATTTATATTCCCACAGAAGTAGTCAGTCAACATGAGGCTGATCTTCTGTGGGAGGAGGAGGAGGCAGAATAATAATAATAATTACCCTGAATCAATAATCCTTCCTTTGACGACAATTGCTTTGTAATGATTTCCCTTCTCGGGAAGATTGTAGTCTGTCGGAGGAGGAGGAGGACTCTTCCTTCCTTCCTACCTTCCTGTTGTTATTAGATCCATATTATTATAATAATATTCATTCATTTGGAATCTTGAAGTTTTCTTTCCTGGCTGACTTAATATTGACTCTGTTGCTTTTCATTGATGCTGTTCTTCTGTGTAAACCTCTGAGGATATATTGATAATGATAATAATTAATAATACTTTGTGCTTAGCAAAGGCTAGTTCATATATGGATAATAATCACTTTGTGATTATTATGGGAAATGTTTGACATAAAACAGAATTATTATTCTCTTCAATGTGACATTTCAACAATATACTCTACATGTTCATTCAGCAGCACTTGTTCTTTTATTGAAACCTTTTTGATATCGTTTGAATTTTGTTTTTGAAAGAAAGAAAGGAAGTGAATCAAGGGATCAGAAATTAAAAAAGTGTAAGAACTAAAGAAGCTTTGAATAAAGACTGTGAAAGAATGAAAAACAGATGTTGACGAAAGGAAAAAGGTCAGAAAATAACAAGAAACCATCTGAAGATTTCTAGACTGACATTGGTCAAGCTCAAGAGAGACGAATGAGATATAAAGCTAAGGCCAATTTTCTACAATTATTTAAACAGAAAAAAAACTTTGATACTTTGCCGAGAATAAAGCTGCATAATAACATATATATACATATATATGTGTGTGTATGTATGTATGTATTATATGTATAAATGTAAACAAACGAACGACGACTGATAATAATGATTTCTATGGTTTCCAACATAAAGATCACGGGATCCTTTTGGAGAGAGAGAGAAGGAAGGGACAACAAAAGAACTTGCTTCATCCACAAATAAAGAGAAACACTCAAATAGGGTTAGAGAATTATCATTATTCGCTCATCTTCTTCTTCCTTCCACCAGAAATGTTATAATTGAGGTCGAAATGTCACTTGCCAGTTCTACTCTCTCTCTCTCTCTCTCTGTACAGATGACCACCAGTGTGTCGATGACTCACTAATCTCGAGATCTATTCAAGCAATGACTGAAGCATTTATTGGTCCTTCCACAAAATGTTCTATTTGCAAATACATCAGGGATGTGTGTATGTGCACAAAATAATAAGTCTTCTTCGTATGTGTGTATGTATGTATGTATGCACATATGTATGTATGTATGTATACAAAGCAGGAGAGAAAGGCAGCAGCAAAAGCACAACGCATTCATTCACTCATCGCCTCTCAAGGACAGAATCTTTATTGCTCTGAACTCAAGAGCTTTTTTTTAACCCAGCGATGACGTCCACTAGTGGAGGCTGGCTACCACCCCCACCTCCCCCAGGCCCCCCCCCCCCTTACGCCTTATTGCATTTACAGATTTGCTTCTTTTGGACTTCAAGTCTCTCTCTCTCTCTCTCGTCCTCTCTCTACCCTCAAATAAGCAGTGATATCGAACATCTGAAAGGAGTTTGTTGGTCATGATATATTTATAAATATATATATATATATATATATATATATATATATATATATATATATATATATCTATTTATCAATATCTATCTATATATATCTATATAGATATATCTATAACTATGTATATATATATATATATATATATATATATATATATATATATATCTATATATATAGATATAGATATATATCTATATATATATATATATATATATATATATATGTATATATATATATATATATATTTATATATATATATATAGGCATTCTATAAACTTAGCAGCTCCCCCTGTTAAGAAGGCATTCACTCCCTTTCGGGTGTGAAGGTCTTGGCTTAAATAAGTTGATCGCCTCGACTACCCAGTTCTCCTACTCTAACCTGAAGTTTTTAGAGCAGCGATACGGCTGACTACAATGGCCTACCTAACCTATAGGTGGAGATGCTAAGTGTACTAACTTAATGTAGTGATGTAATCTAGCCTAAGTAATAACTACGGGTTGTCTGTGACGACAGTCTACTCTACCCCTAGATAAGGTTACTTGGAAATTCTACTTGCTACTAACCTAATGCCCTGGTACTAAATCATTAGCCAAACCTACTCAATACAGTTAAAGGGGTAGGGACGCAATCATTCCAGTGTGTGGTACGCACAGCAGTAATGTGTCGCCGGAATTGTTAAACTACGTGAGGAGTGGTAATGAAGCGTCAGGATGATGAGTGGTTAGTGCATTACCAGGATGGAAATGTAATGAGGTAATTATATTTAAGTGAGGGTTAGTATCACCATTTCTAGGGGTTAGAGGGTTAGTTCTACTGGCAGAGATCAGGCTGGCTACCTTCTCTGGGTAGGTGCCAGGATCACTCTGCAATTGAATGCGACACTGTACCTCGGGCACATGTCAAGGAGAGCATGTGGCTCTTGGGTTAGTGTGTTAATGATTTGCTACGTCCCTTCTTCTTCTTCTTCTTATTCCTTCAGGACCTGGCCTGATACCAGTCCTAGGAGTAGACGGGAAGGCACCGACTCTGGGGAAAGGCCAGAAACGCCGGCAGGAGCAGAGGCAATGGTAGCCTGAGGGATTTCAGGAGAACACCCTACTTCGGTATCTGCAGCAACCGTCGTAGAGGTGGAACCTACTGCAAGGGAGGCCCTCACTTCAGCTGCTGCGACAACCGTCGTAAGGGGAAAACTCCAGGCTGACTCCGTGTCGGGCAGTTCCTGGTTTTCCAGAGGAGGTATGAAGGTTAGGTCGGCCTGCGTAGGTTCATCCTCGGCGACAGTGGTGAGGGTGAAGAAGACTCATGGATTTGGGATTGGACATGGCTGCAGTAAGCTCCATGCCTGTTGGAGGATCTCCTGTGGAGGATCCTTGGTTAGGTTAGGCGGGGGGGGGGGGGCCGGGGCACTAGCTCGGGGCCAGGCGCAGAGGTCAAAGTTCGGTGGTGGCTCTTACGTCCAGGCTGGACGGAGTTGGCACTGCTCAGTGCTGCCAAGTGGCACTGGCAGAGAGTTGAGGTCGACTGGACCTGTGGCGGGTACCGGAAGTGCAATACCTCTCAGAGTGCCCTTGGAAATGGGAGACAGAGGCTCCTGTCTCTTGTTGAAGGCTAAGCCTTGTGGAAGATGGACATTGTCCGCTGCTGGTAGTCGGCTAGGGCACCTAGGCCAATTCGTGGAGTGCCTATTACATTGCAGGTTTTGCAATGGAACTGTGAATGGTCAATCTCCCTCCTTGGTAACGGGGGAGACTGTTGGTGGACGTACTTCCCGGAGGAAGTAGAATTTCGATGACTCCTTGCTTTGGAGTGATTTGACGTGGGGTTAGGACCCCTAGGCTTTTTGGAATGCGAGGGAGACTTCATGTCTTGCCCTAGGAGGAGGTTGTAACCTCCTGGAATGTAGCTTGCAAACGCAAGAGTACATACTTTGAAAAATGAAAAAGAGGTCTGGTGACCCTCAATTGGACGGTCGGAAGGATCAGTTTGATATGGTTGATACCTTCAATGGTGATTAATTGACGTCTATCGACGTTAGCCCCTTGGGGGATTCGATCTTCCCGTATCAGGGAGATTTGAGCGCCAGAGTCATCGTAGGCTCTGACGTGGCTTGGCTGATAATGGCTTTGGAGGGGTGCGACAGTTATAGGGCCCTTAGCTGGGGGTCCTAGTGAAGAAGGATTAGTAACGGCCATTGCGATGGCAGGAATATTAAAATTTGCGCACCCTCCATAGTTGGCAGACATGTGACCCTTGCAGCCGCAGTCTCGGCAGAACATGTTCCAGAACCTCTTCCGTGGCACTGGATGATAAGACCGAGATGCCCCCACAGGTTGCGAATCTGTGGAGTCACCAAGGCTGGCAGTGTGCTCTGGCACAGGTGAAGAGTCCTCTCTGGCAGTGATTTGAGGTAGGGAGGTTAAGGAATACTCCGTTGAATCACCCTCGGAAACAAGTCCGGGGTTAACTGGTGGCTTACCTTTTCCAAAGGGGAGGAGGTAGGCGGTAAAATGGTAAGAGGCTGAGAGGATGTGGCAGGAACTTTGGGCTCTGACACTGGGTCAGGGCCAGGTTCACAAATAAAGGGGATGTCTGGGACATCGGAGGCACTAGCCTCTGAATCTAAAACTGATGATTGATTATGAGGCATGCTGCAGGGATCCGGTGCATCTGGTAGTGGGAGCTGCGTCCAGGGGAGATACGGCTTAAGTAGATCTCGGCCCAATATACCTGATAAACATCATGAAATGTGGTCCACTACGCCCAGGCGGCACAATGTGGTTTCCCTGGTCTCCTGGTCCAGAAAGGGAATGTCTACATTTCAGAAGGACCCGAAGGAACAGAATAGAGGTTACCGTCAATCCATTCAAACTGAATTTCTTCGTTCGTCTGGATTTTGGCACCCCTAGGCAATGCCTTTCTGGAAATAAGGGAGACCTGGGCTTGGAAATGGGTTCTGCAATGTGGTAATGAAAAGTCTGAAAAGACTGGGTGCTCGGTGGCACTTTGTGAATGGCACCTTCTGATGAGGTGAAAAAATCGAATGAAGTGTGCGGCGTACGTCACACTTACGGGCGTTCCCAACTTGGGAGACGCTGGAATGGGCTACCTGTAGGTCCAATACAGGTGCACGGCACTTTCGGAGGCGTTCCTTGGTTCAGTGATCCAAAATGGTGGATTCACTAATGAATAGGGCGTTCCGTAAGGACGGACACGCAGGTTTGACAGCACTTAGGGCTGGTTGCGGCACTTTGGGAGGCGTTTCCTGGTTGAGTGTTCCGAAGGATCACTGACCCTTGGACACGGACACACTAGTTACTTGGGCGTTCCGTAAGGACGGACACGCAGGTTTACTTGGGCGTTCCGTAAGGACGGACACGCAGGTTGAATGGCTACCTGTACGGCCTGTACAGGTGCAATGGCACTTATGAGGAGGCGTTCCTTTTTGGGGCACTGGGTAGCGTGCTGGTGTGTCACGGACACTACATGCAGTATACTTAAATATACTGAAGTGAAATGGTACTCTGTTCGGGGCAGAGTGTAATAGTAGAGGAGAGAAAGTAAAAGGTGGGAGTACTTCAGCAGCCAGTCGATGGACAGTGTCAAGAATTAGTGGCACTGTGAAATGGTAAGACCTGACGTGCACTGGTGGTGGCCAGTCCTAACTGGTAACGACTTCCCTGTCTGGAAGTAATGAATTTGCGTCGCACACTGTGTGAATTGTGCTTGCGGTATACGCAAGTCTTTTGTGATAACTATTAGTAAAACACTCCTAACTAGCTAGGCTTTCTAATACAGCAATAAACCCTGGCAAAGCACTTCCTAGTTTGATCTGGTCCTTTCTGGCATCTATCTAATACACGTGCTCTGTCTCGTCCGACGAGAACAATGCGATTTTACAAAATAAACAAGAATTCGCTCGGCGCTCAGGCCGTTACAATAATAATATTTCTCACTTCACATTTGTTTAAAACACTTCTAAATAAAATACTTAACGTACCTTAAGCTAACATAGGTTATAAATAATCATATAAAAGAATGGTATACCTTACCGTGAGTCAGTGTTTGTCTTCTTTCCCTGCAAGTGTGCTTGATTTGCTTTTTGTAAAATAATTTACAGTTTACGTTTTACAACGGATAACGCGGTTTACAAGTTTTTTTTAAGCAAGCTAGGTTCAAATCCTCGGCGAGGGCGCCACTTTTACGTATTAAGCCAGCCTTGAGAGAGGCTATATACGTAAACGGAAATAATTGAAGGAAGACAAGTTGAAATTAATTGAACTTACCGTAAAACTGATTATTAATGAATATTTCTTTAGAGGAAAAGGTCGCCAGAAAACTCAGCTCGTTACTTTACAGCTATTTATTTACAAAAGAGGCCCTTGCTGGCCTGGAGAAAAGTGAATGCTATTGGCCCCCACGTTGGGACTTATAATCTCTCACAAATGGATAGCTAGCTAAAGTGTGATTAATTCAAGCTGGTTTCATAAACTTGGGTAATGCAACACTTGCAGGCAGAGAGACATGACACGTGGCTCATGGAATCTGGAAAAGAATCCCAGATTAAAACAAGATAAAAGGAAAGGATTTCTTTTTATCAGTTACTATTAGTAATTCGTTCTCTAACACTGGGGAAAAGGAACTATTTAATGTTTCACTGAGGTATGCAATGACTTCATTGGTCTGGGACGATCACACAAGGGAAGCATGCGGCATGAGGCAGTGGAGAGAGAACAAAAGGATGAGTTCCTTTTGGGGTTGGAAATTGAATTGGGAGAATGAGGATCAAAATGATAATAGGATGGGAGAGACTGGCAATATGCTGTTCCACAAGACGTACCTGGATGTCGTGTTCAGTGTGGACCTTTGTAAAAAAGATGGTGTGGCCTCGCTTTTGTCTGAGGCCTGGGTCGATCGGCGCGCCCCTCACGCCCTGGATAGGCCTAACAGGAAGGCAGGTGGTTGGACATCCGTCCGAGGTCACGTCTCGCAGTCGACTGAGAGAGATTACTGGGTCTCACTAATGACTTGGGGCTTCCATACATCGCCTCGAGCACTGCCGGAAAAGTGATAAACACAACGCCAGCAAATTGGGAAGGAAAATAGGTCTTATTGTAGAAGTGCCTAAAATCCATCTCGAAGCCTAGCTACTCTTGTGACTTGCCTCTCTTACCCTAAGCTTCCGTCAGAAACCGGAAATACCTCCCTACTACATGCTCTTCTCTCCCACCCAACATCAGTTGCTTAAGGAGAAGGCATGGCTGCTTCTTTTATAACTAATTCACTAAAACTCTGCTGGGAAGGCGAGGCGTTCTATAACGTAGTAATATTATATATATATATATATATATATATATATATATTTTATCATATATATATATATAACTATATATATATATATAGATATATATATATTACATATATAATATTAGGGAATGGCTAGATATAGGATTAAAGATAGATATTATACAATATAAATATTATATATATATATATATATAATATATATAATATATATTATAATATATATTATATATATAATAGTTACTATATACTATAGTATATATATATATATTATAATATATATATATATATATAATATAATATTAATATAAATAAATAAGATATATATATAAATATAATATATAATATATTATAATATATATATGTATATATATATATATCTATATTTTATTATATATATATATCTATCATATATATATAAATATATATATAATATGATTAGCTATCTAATCATATATATAGGATATATATAGCTATCTACAATATATAATATATATATATATATATATAGATATATATATATATATATATATAAATATATATATCTATCTATCTATCATCTATTATCTATATAATCATCTATATATATATATATATTATATATCTATATATATTTATATCATCATATATCCATATATCTATATATATTATAATACTATATATATAATACATATTATATATATAAATATATATATAATATTATATATATTATATATACACACATAACTTCAGGAAAGCGGAAGACACATGATGAGATAAAGGATTTATTCGTTAAGAAACGTTTCGCGCAAGGAACTTTGTGCATCATCAGTCTGTTAAAATAAAAGTACATTTTAAATTAATAAAAACAAAATACAAATAAAAATTACAATCTAAAATTTAAAAATCATAATTTAAAAATTAGCATACTTCATAGTTAAAAGTGAAAAAACAACATTAAAACATAACCACTGCAACACCAACAATTCACTAGGAAAGGAGGAGAGAGAATGACTATAAACGGGATTCAAGTCTGAAAGAAAACTTTGCCAGGTATAGAGGAGACGATGAACTGCCGCTTTTCAATGAAGGAACAAGTATTTTGATAAATAATGACTCAAGTGTTGCTAAATACTCAGAGTCCTTAATGTAACCTAAAATGAAGAAGTGTTGTTTCATGACTTCAATCTTACATTTGATGTCATGATTTCTGATATTTGAATGCTCTGGTCTATTTAATCTCTAGCCAGTTCTAAAACTATACCCCATGTGGCTGCAATATCGCATTTGCAGCAGTCTCTTCGTAGATCCAACGTAAATACCAGGACATCCTGGGCACGTAAATTTATACACAACATTAGACCTCATAAAAGGCTGCAGACGATCTTTAAAGCAGAACAGGGTGCCAATTTTACTCGGGTTATTTAATATTAATTCTAATTTCAATTATGGAATTTCACCTTCAATGAAACTTACTCGAATCATTGAAGGTGAAATTCCATGCTTGAAATTAAAACTAATATCATATAACCCGAGTAAAATCGGCTTCCTGTTCTGCTTTAAAGATCGTTTGCAGCCTGTTATGAAGTCTAAATTTACGTGTCCAGGAAAATCTGCATCTCTTTAGTTTTGATTGATAATATTAGACTAGACATTTGCTAAATCTATGGGATGACACAATAATGGTGTGTTTGGAATACTGACTTACCGTGCAATCATCATTTTTCTTCAGAGGTAAAGGTTATAATATAGTAAAAAGTATATATTGGACATATAGCCTAGAATCTTTGGATTTGTGAATTAATATTGATAGGTTTTTGTGAAAATTGTTTTTACTGAATCCTCTTATTATAAAACCTTATTGTAGGTTAGCAAATAAATACAAATGACAAGTCCTGGTACCGGAGCAGAGTGTATTCAATATTTGTTGTGTACGAGTGTGTGTTTGAGAGAGAGAGAGAGAGAGAGAGAGAAGAGAGAGAGAGAGAGAGAGAGAGAGAGAGAGAGAAATAATAGTATAGCCTTTTACAATGTAAGGAACTAATTATTCATTAGAATACATATTTATTTTAAAATGTCCTCATCAGTGGATAACCCCTTTGCTTCTGAGTGAACTCTGTCGAAGTTCTCGGTTCCCAAATGACATTTCAGCTCTCGTATCATCTCAGAAATCCAAGAATAACAAAGTTATCTCTCCCCCTGCTCAGTGAAAGACCCTTTTATGTTTCAGTTGATAAGACATCAGAAGGAAAGTTGCCCGAGACAAGAGCTGTCAGGCTTAACTTTCTCTGTCCAGTGAAAGTTTGTCTGTGCTTTCTTGTGACTAATGGACGAATTTTAGTCCTGGGAAGTTGCATTTGGAGTCATTACGCTACAGTGGATTTTGGTAACAACTGGAATCTACTATATGGTTATATACCTTGAGCAGACATGGAAAGACTCATTGTTAGTCTGTGGACCTTGAGCCGACGAATTTATTGAAGTGACGTGACATAAAACAATAACTAAAACAGATTCGCGAATTTTCTGCATACCTATGCAAAAAAACCTGGGGATTATAAATGTTTTTATTTTATAAAATTTATATATGCAAGGAAATTGCAAAGGAATAAAAAGCAAATTAACTTGTGCAATACAAAGACTAAGCCATTTAATCCATTAATGATATTAAAATTACGTATAGTGAAAAAATAATGCAAAAAAATGTAAGGTATTCGTTTCAATTTGCAAAGAATTTGAGCAAAGAATTCGAGTCAGTACACGATACATACTACAGAGGATGTAACATATGAATAGATCGATTCCCATTTCGATTTTGGTTAATTTAGTCATTGCATTACTTATATGGAATGTCATATCAATACAGTTGATTGACTCACAGGAATATTGTTTACATTCATTATTCTCAACTTTCTGGAAATTGGATATGAAACCTACGTCTACGTAAATATTCCCAATCATTTGTCCTTGCAAAGAAGAAGTAGTAGGCAATACAGCAGCCTTAGATTATAGCTGAAGAAAATAAGAAAAAAAGAAGGAGAAAACTCAGTCGAGACAAAGCACAAGTAAAGTAGACGAATCGTCATTGAGAAAGAATGGGACTTTGAGCTATCTCTCTCTCTCTCTCTCTCTCTCAGTGAAGAATACGTGGTGTCGTGTTTTTTTTAGAGGAAAGGTCTGTTCCCAAGATCATAACATTTTTCTTGCAAATGGCTTGCAGTAACGCAACGGCTATAGAGAGAGAGAGAGAGAGAGAGAGAGAGAGAGAGAGAGAGAGAGAGAGAGAAATATGCATAGAATCATAAGAGTATTATTATTATCATATTATTATTATATTCAGATATAATCGACGTTGTTAAACATGATACTACTTAACTGTCAATCACGCAATCTCTCTACTATCAAGATATTTCTGATTATCTTCTATTGTTTCGTTGAATTACAAGAGAAAGTTCTTCATGTGAGGCGATGACGCATTGAAGGAAGGATCTTTCAAAGCAAATACATTTTAGTTCCTTGTTTTATCATTCCATCGTACATTTCTGCATCAATACATCGTTTATGAAAAGATAAATGAAATATAAACAAAGGAGTGAGCGAAGAAGAATCTATCGATCCAACACAACATTCTCTTCTGGTCTTCGATCAATTCGGTCTAACTATTCCAATGCAGTATTTGAATTCTAATCATGAGCAGGATTGCAAATTACAATATGTCTGTTACAATCATTGCAAATTATCTCATAAACTAAAGGAGTTGGAATTTTAAAATTTGCTCTTCTCTAATACCTCTCTTAATAGTTATTCATATCTGCGTTTCTTCTCTCAAAGTGGGATGCTTCCCCTGTGGGTCCCTTGACTTGCAGCATTCATCTTCCCCAACCAACCCTCTCAGTTAAAAGGCCTCTGTAAGTTCTGTCTGAGAGCCACTGTTGTCAATAGCAATATTGTACTTTGTACATTGTCTGCGAAGTTATTATTCATGCTATGGCACTCATTCTGGTGTCATTTGAAAGTGGAATACACGTAATTTATTCTGTTATACTCAAAAAAAGTATATAAGCAAAAATTCATAATGTCAGGACGAGTTAAAATTGTCACAAACATAACCAGCCAGAGCATCTGAAGCGTTTCAGGGGCTACTTTCTGTATGGTGAACGATGATGTTTGTAGCCTATCCAATTCCTTTATACGAAAAATCATGTTATCATTATTTTTGTTCTTTGAAACTACCATTGCCTAATAAACCCCAATATACCAGTTTAATTGTCTTATAAACAGTTGCTCTACTAATACTTTCCTTTTGCGTCTGAAATGATCTTAAAAAGGAGCAGCATCACAAACCCATTGCAAATATAATCATAGACAAAAGTGGTCAACAGAATCTTTCAACTCCAAAGTGGGAGATGATTACAAGCTCTGTACATCTCCCAGACGTATCATTCTACATTGTGGCCTTTACATTATTATTATTATTATCATTACATTATTATTATCATTATAAGTAGTAGTAGTAGAAGTATCATATGACATCACTCAAACACAACAATAAAAAAATTTGTATATTTGGTAGGCAATGTCCTACTCTCTGCCCACCAACATAAAGTTGAAAATTCCTGAAAAATTTATAGATTATCTGATAAACGATAATACTGCAGCCATCCAAACTCGAATTACTGACATTGCAAGCTTGAAAATTTGTGCAATATATCATAGGTAGCTATCACGAACGCAATATATTCCATGAAACGGCTGATACTCATTTTTATTTGTATTATCATTTTATTTTTTTTTTTTTTTTTTAAAAAAAAGGTTAACCTCACACGAGAGGAGACCATTTGATAGTTCGGAAACTAGCATTTCCCCATTAAATTGCCGGTGACTCGTTCTGCCCCAAGTACCGAGGGGCTCAGGTGACTGTGACGTCTGCAAAATCGTCACTCAGAACTGGATTGGACTGGATTTAATTTCAGAATCGTGGACTACAGACGCCATCTATTGACTGCCCGAGGCACAACGGTGCTCAAACAAGAAACTGTTGTGCCTTTGATAGTGAGAGAAGATAAATATTGCCGAATAAGAAATTGCAATGCTACATAAAAAGGTAAAGTATATATTCAATTACTTATGCCTATTTGTGCCTAACAAAGTTGTAATTGAAGCCAAATGCATGGAATTGTCCGAGGGAATTCCCGAATTGGGTTCTGGTAACACATTCACAGCTCTGGATTGTAAGCAGACGAAAAGCTAGAATTACCAACCAAATTAGAATATTCCACAAACTATTATGTTTTAATAAACTACGGTGAAACTGGTGAGATTATAAACAGAAGGTTTCACATTGTTATTTGGAGCTTTAATCTCGACAAAACATTACATGAATTATATATTTCTTTCGGTTCGTACTTCTAATTTTTTCGAGGGTTTGTATGGCTGGCTACTGGGTTACAGGCTGTATTTACAGGGTGTCAGCACTGCGATTCTTTGTAAGTCTTCTCCTGACTCAATGATTCCAAAAAGCAATCACAGCGTACGTTCTAATAACTAATTCGATGACGCATTTCATTAGAGCATAAATTTCCATAAATTAATGTATTTCATCCTGAAGGTTGTCGGGAATTTTCTCGACTTTTATTATATGATTCGTGCCCGGATGTTCTGGGCAGATGACAAGGCCTTGAGGAGGCGCGCACTCTAAAACTCTTAGGGTGAGATACAATAAATTTTGGTCAACATAACAGTTTTATTACGAAAAATAAACATTTAAATACATTAACAGAACACCGAAACTAAAGTTCCTAGCAGAATTCCACAGTACACGCAGTTTCGTACTGCTTTTACCAATTTAATACAAATACTTGAAAATTCTCATGGCCTTTGTATGTTGCAGCACATAGGATCTTTGATGTCACGTGCTTGTAAAGCACTAAGTCCACAACTGGACGAAAAATCTGCACAATACGAGACCCATTGACTCAATGTCACAAACAAATAACTTTCTTGCACTGGCAGCTTTCTTTTGCTGCATAAATAGAGTCCCTCATCGCAGGGATGGCACATATATATGTGGATAAAGTTAACTTACTGTTAAGACGGAATTCGACCTAGCATGGCGATGGCTGGGAGTCGGAGAATTGAGAGACACACAAATTTTTACGGCACTTACACGGATCAGGTTCTGGGCAGGAATGACGCGCCACTTCGCCCTTCTTCAAAGGAAACTTACGCTTTCCCGCGTGAACTACAGAATCCTTGTAATTCAGGCGGGAATCATCGATTATTTCGACATTACGTATATTACTAAATCTATTTTATTCTTGAATGTGAAATATGACTGTTACGTTATTATTTAAGATCAATGAATTAACTTAAAGTTCTGGCTGAAGGCCGTAATCTGCAAATTCTTGAATGACTATGGAGTCCTTGGTTCCAAATCTATACATAGATAATTTATCTCTTACTAGTGATCAGCTAATTATATTTATTAACGAAAATTCATAACGTCTTCTTTTCTATAAGAGCGCTCCTTCCCCGCCATGCATTTAGGAATTGCGTCATAAACTGTCGTGTATTGGACAGCTTTCTGTTCAATGAATCGCCCGCGAGATACCTCAGTCTTGCCCTAATTTAACGCAACACTTGTGAAGTTAAATGGCGGGGATTTCGAATGATCAGTTCGAAATTCACGACATACTCCACACCCGAAGTATGGGGCGTTAAAATGTTGGACAATTCCGGAAAGACTGAGCTCGGGGGGGGGGGGGGGAGTAACTACTCCTACACTACTCAGTCAGGCTCGCTGCGTAGCGCTCCACAACGACTCTAACAGAGTACACAAAAAAACATGACATGTCAAAGAAATTATACATCAACATTACACGCGGGGCAATCAATGTCATATACAAATAAAACATCAATGGCAGATATATATACATAAATGTACCCATACAAATAAGGTAGACATGAATCCGCACAGAAACTCAATAGGCAATGGACCTGCAATAAGATCAAAAGTATAAACGTAAAATTAAGATCAAGGAAACATGAATATACTCTCATAAGGCATTCTGCCTTCACTCAATCAATGGCATGAAAAATGAAACAGTCATATATGGACAACTTTGTATGCAACAAGCATAGACTTTGGGCACTCGCCTCAAAATGCAATACAACATGCAAGAGAAACTTCTATATTAAGCTCTTCATCTTCAATAATCTTCATGCAACACGCATGTTATTCTAGGCTACTCGCCTTCAATAATCAACAAGCATTAATCAGATAGACAGGCCATTTGCCTTTAAGGAAACACAGATTACAACTGATTCAGTATGTACTCTTTTACGGGACACATGCCCTCAAAACGCTTTCACTTCTCTACAAGTACTCATATACATTTTGTAATTTACATTGAGGGTGGGGGCTACCTCTGCACAACGCTCGACTTGTTTGCACAAGAGGGGGCTCCCACTACCTTACGCTAACCCGACGCACTTCCATCCTCTGAGGATTCAACTCACCTACACTTACTTGGGTCCACCCTCCCTGCCTACCAGAATACGGGACCTTCCTGTTTTCTTTTACTGTTTCTAGCCATAACTTATATATATTCGCTTTCCATTAAGTGCTTCATCAACTCACGCTGCTTAGCAGCAGCCTTTCTCAAAGGGCGTGCAGAAAGTCTTGGTCTGCCTAACTGAACGTCAACGTCACTACCACTCGATACCTCAGTATCATTCACTTCAGCACTCTCACTTACCGTATTGGTATCGCTCGATTCGTTACCAATATTGTCAGCGTCTTTGTCACTCAAGACCTTTGTGGCTGATTGTTCAGATGTGGCAGCCAGCGCCATCTCTTGGTCGTCCCCAGACATCACAACAATTCCTGGAATACCTACTGCTGGGCTGTACACTCCCTCGTCTCGGACCTCTTCGTTGCCGTCGTCATCACACACCATCTCCTCTGCGCACCATCATCGTCACACCGTTCGTCTCCAACGCCATCATTGTCATCTGAGGGGGCAAGTTCCAGGGGGACCAAGTGGCTGACAGCACGCAGGGACTCAACATCTTCGAACAATACCTTGGCCGAACGCACGACACCGTCGTCGTCCGGGTACGTCTCCACGACGCGTCCAAGGGGCCACGTTGCCCGCTTTTGATTTTCTTGCTTTACTAACACGATGTCTCTGTGGTGCAGCTTGGTGGGTTCCCCAGACTGACAATCATGTCGGGCTCTTAGGGCACTCAGGTACTCCTTCCTCCACCTCTCTCGGAAGGCTTACAAAGTGTCTGTTAGTTTAAGATATCGATCTCGTAGCCTCCGGGAGGTGAAGGTAGCATTAAGGTCTTCATCTGGCAAAACAGGTACCATCAAATTGATTAAGTGACCTCGCACTAAATGAGAGGGGGTGAGGACCTCGTCCTCGCACTTGTCACCACTATACATCAACGGCCTATTATTCACTATCGCCTCTGCCTCTTTCACTAGAGTCAATACGTGGGCCTCCGGGAGATGCTTTCTCCCGAGGGCTATCTGCAATCGCAATGGTTTTATTGTGACAAATACAATCAGACGCTCGAAAAAACCGCCTTTCCACGGCGCACGGGGTGTTTGGAATCGCCATTCTACGCCAGTCCTCCTCAGGAACTGCTGGACTTCATCCTCTTCATAAAGTCCCTGAAGGAGGTTGCTGGCCGTCTTGAACGTTTGGTGGTTATCAGAAGTGATTATGGTCGGGGCTCCATGCGTAGCGCTGAATCTTCGAAGAGCTAGAACAAATTCCTCCACATCCAAGGAGGGGCAGAAATCTAAATACACGGCCCTGGTGGTCATGCATGTCACGAGGAGGATATAGCCTGGCCGCGTTTCGGTTTGTATGGCTGCGGTGTGGTCCACGCCGACTGCGGCAAATGGCTTCTGCAAGGTGATTCTTTCCTTCGGCAGGGGGGGTGGTGGTGGTTGTCTCATCAGCGGTTGGAATGCTAGCACGCATTCTGGACACTTCCGTACAACTTGCTTAGCAATTGACCTCAGGCCCGGCGTCCAGCATTTCTGAGTAGTAGTTCCCATATCTCTCCTGGGGGAATAGACCTTGTTTCTTCCCTCAGTTCCTGCACCGCCGCTACCACGGTTCTGATATTCGTTAGATCTTCCTCTTTGAAGGGAACAGGCTCTCCTGGGATTCCCAAGAACTTTGGACCTTGTCGCCAAAGAGGATTCTGCAGCAATTGCTGGATTGTTGCGCCCCTTGACAAGACATCAGCAGGATTCTGTTTGCTGGGCACATACTTCAATCTGAAATCACAAATCTGGCGGAGAAAAACAACTTCCGCCACACGGTTAGATATAAAGATATTTTTGTTGTCCTTAGCATCTGGTGATGCCACCCATGCTAAGGCAACTTTGCTATCTGACCAGATACTAATTTCTTGCGGCTCTATTAGCCCTTTAATTGTTTTTGCTAGCCTACAACCTAGCAGCAATGCTAAAAGTTCTAATTTAGGGATGGTGATTTTGAGCATCCCTTTCGGAGTGATTCTCATTTTGCTGGTGAGTAATATTACGTTACTTTCTTCATCTCTGACATATGCTACAGCACCGTATGCCCTACTACTGGCATCGGTGAATATATGGAGTTTGGATCTTCTGACTCCTGCCGCTCTCGGAAATGTTAACTCACAGACTGATTTCAATTCTACTAGCAGTTCTCGCACTTCTTTAGCCTTTTCCTTACATAACACATCATCCCATCCAATCTCTTGTTCCCAAAGTTGTTGGAGAAACAGTTTTCCCCTAACAAATAAAGGACTGACTAGACCTAGCGGATCGTAAATTGATACTAACAAAGATAGTACCCTACGCTTCGTAGGTACCCATCCCTCCCCCAATTCATGAATCCTCTCACTCTCTTTCACACACAGATGGTCGACGTCTCGAGCCCATCTCAGCCCGAGCACGCTCACATTCACAGGTTCTTTCCACTCTTTCTCGCTATCGAAGGCTATACTGTTTGTTGCCCACCCTTCTAACGGCATTCTGGCCCTATCCAAAATTGCGTGGACAGATTCTTGTTCCTTTTTCATCTCATCCAAACTGTCAAATGTACTGACATAGTTATCAACATAAAAGGACTTGCTTAATTCAGGTCTTCCTTCTAACTTAAAATGATGATTCAACACTTGTTGTAACAAAAAGGGACTAGCGGTGATGCCGAACACCACGACTCTGAAAGCGAAGGTCAGCGCTCGACCTGCTACCTCTCACCATAGGAATCTTGTATATTTGGCATCACGGGGATCTAACAGTACTCTATGAAATGCTTTGCTTATGTCTGCAAGTATGGCGTATTTATTCATTCGAAACTTTAGAAGCAAATTATAGGCCAACTCTACTATATTAGGCCCAGGTAACAGGCATTCATTTAATGATTTATTATTCATAGCTTTGGATGAGGCATTGAATACTATTCTAAGGGGGGTCGTGCAGCTATCCTTTTTAATGCCGAAATGCGGCATGTAGTATCCTTCTATTTTTGGATCTTTTACTTCATATATAAATCCTGCCTCTAGGTATTTGTTGATCACTCCCTGATATTGATCATAGTATTCCTTGTCTTTCTGAAATTTGGTTTGCAACGAATCCAGCTGTGCTACAGCATTTCTAAAGTTGGTTTCTGGCCTACCTTCTGAACGGAACGGCAAGCTAACCTGATATCCTTCAGGCTTCTTCGTTACACTCTGAGAAACCTTTCACATAGCTTCCGCTTCGCGGACAGTGTATTGCTCGGATGGGGCGATGCCTAAGGTGTCTAAACGCCACCATTCATCAACATCAACTGCAATTGGTTCGCTCGCGACCCTACATACCCTGAGTGTTCTCACATGATCTATCTTGTGACCTTCTAATAGCCACTGTGGCACTCCCATATCGCGACATGCCATTATGGGTCAGAAAAAGACTTATCCCATCGATCCTTTCTACTCCAATAATAGAATAATTAAAATAGTCTGCACCCACAAGAATGTTCACGTTTCTTAACTTATCGCTCTTACTGTCAGGATCTGCTAACGTGACTCCCTTCCCCACTAGGTGTTGTCTTACTCTTACATAACCTGCGTTATGAATCGGGATGTCTACATTCTCGTGAACAACTAGATTCATTCGAACAATTCTATTACCCATCTCTACCCGGCAACTCACTACGTCATACTGGCCACTGATTTCTGCTGAACCAAAGGGAGCAATGTTTAATGCCACTCTGCCTACCATTGGCAGGCCTCTGCTTTGCAGTTTTAGCGGAGATAAAACTTCGTTGACTCCCAGTGTCCAAAAACAAGCGAACCCGTTTACTCCCCTGCTTGTAATGGATCTCGGCCATGGCCGTTGGCAAAATCGTACAGGGAAGATCTACACTAGACATTTGGGCTACTTTAGCGCTCTTACACGGTTGTGATTCTACTTTCTCTTTGGGCGGACTGGGGTTTCTATCGTGCTGCCTGGTCGTCGCATTTACTACTGGGCGGGAAGTTGTAGCTTGACTGTTACTTACTAAACTGGGATTACTTCGGGACGAAGTGGAGGGAACTGAATGTGCTTTTCTAAAGCTGCTATTATCACAAATGGAAGTATTATGATTATTTCCACAACTTTTACAGGAATTGGGGTTAGTGCATCTATCACTACGGTGACCTGACTGAAGGCAATTAAAACACAGGCCCTTTCTTAGTAGATATGCGGCGTCTGGCAGCCATGTCACTTACTCGGCGGCATCCATGAGGCGGGTGCCGTTCATTGCAAAAGGGACAAGAATTATTCTGCATAGGTTTCGTTATGGGTCTAACACTGACATCGTTATTCTTATCAGATTCTAATTTTTCGCCTCGCTGTAACGCGTCATCTTCCAACATGCGAATTATGAAGTCTATAGCTTCAAAAAATTCTTCTAAATTATAGTCACATTTTCTGAGGTGTTCGACCACCTTTCGATAGAGCTTACCTTCTGACAACTTCTGATTGATAAGGCTCATGACCATGCCATGGCCTATATCATTAGTACTGAGCCTCTTTATTTGCTCAATGATCACTGTTAACTCAAACCTGAACTTCTTCAGCTCTACGGGGTTCAACGAGGGCACGAAAATGTTGGCAAGTTTTCGATGAAAGATCACGAGCGTTTGGTGTACGTTACCATCTTGCTTATCTAAGAGATCTAACGCTACCTGGTAATTCGCGGCGGTTACACTTAGGGATTTAACAATCCTAAGCGGATCCCTGCCCAGAGTCCCTAATAAGTAAATTTGGACACGTCGTCCAAATCTGCCCTTCGATCCATGTGGATCGTGAACATTCTCTGTAGAAGCATATTCCTGCACTTCCCCTTCAAAAGTGGGGAGAGGCAGCGGTTTCAATTTGGGGAGGGAAACATTCCCTGTCTGAGTGATTTTCAGTTTATCGATTCGATTCAACAAAAGGGTAGAAGCTCGCACAGCTTCTGCTAAGGTTTGCCTGATTCTGGCATCTAAGTTAGATTCTAACTTTACGACTTGACGTTTGTACAGCTCTCGAAGCTGACCTTCTTCTTGTCTCAACTGCGTGACCAAATTTTGGTACACGCTCTCAGAATACGTTTCTACTAACGCACGCTGTGATTCGGCAAGTAAGTCCGCAGTGAGACTCAGTGAGGCCTCGAAGTGAACAATCATAGCCACTGCTATTTTGTATTATTTACTCTACTTCTTAGGGTGGGTTTTGCAAACTAGGAAATGAGGATTTTTCTTACGTTAGGAAGACGGTGTGCAAAGACTAGTGACACGTGGGTTTAATTGCACATCAGAACAAGCTGAGCCTAGTTATTTTGTCTGTCTCTCTCTCTCCTGATTAATCTCATTAAACGATTGAGGAATGCGTTACGGATTTCTGAATCAAAATGGACTCCGTCCTTGTTTGCCTTCGCGGTAGGCACGAGAGTTCATAGGCAAGTGGTCGGACTCCGTACCGACTTCTTTTGTAGCAGTATTTGGGAGATTCTCGCATTAAAGTTCTTTACCTTCTTGACATATTCAACAGAATTTACAGTAAAACGATTATCAGGGAGATACTCTCTGATCTCTGCGTCGCAGATAGCAATTATGTCACAAATTTTCCTCAAGCATTCAATAAGAGTACATAAATTATCCCAAACGGTTTTGGGGTGATCGTTTGCTAGGTCGTTTCCTCCTACATACAACACGACCAACTCATACCGTCTCTGCCAGAATGATAGACTACTATCTAAAAATTGACTGACCAGACCTCCTGGCCTTCTAAAGATCTCAATCTGGTTATCTGAACACTGGGGCAGATTCGGTGGGAGCTGACTGTGTCCTATCAGGGCTACCCTATAGACCATACTTTATTGAAATTTCCCTTCAAGCTCTAGAGCGCACTTGTCATCCGGTTCTCGAAGGACCAAATGTCGGGAATTTTCTCGACTTTTATTATATGATTCGTGCCCCGATGTTCTGGGCAGATGACAAGGCCTTGAGGAGGCGCGCACTCTAAAACTCTTAGGGTGAGATACAATAAATTTTGGTCTACATGACAGTTTTATTACGAAAAATAAACATTTAAATACATTAACAGAACACCGAAACTAAAGTTCCTAGCAGAATCCCACAGTACACGCAGTTTCGTACTGCTTTTACCAATTTAATACAAATACTTGAAAATTCTCATGGCCTTTGTATGTGGCAGCACATAGGATCTTTGATGTCACGTGCTTGTAAAGCACTAAGTCCACAACTGGACGAAAAATCTGCACAATACGAGACCCATTGACTCAATGTCACAAACAAATAACTTTCTTGCACTGGCAGCTTTCTTTTGCTGCATAAATAGAGTCCCTCATCGCAGGGATGGCACATATATACGTGGATAAAGTTAACTTACTGTTAAGACGGAATTCGACCTAGCATGGCGATGGCTGGGAGTCGAATTGAGAGACACAAATTTTTACGGTACTTACACGGATCAGGTTCTGGGCAGGAATGACGCGTCACTTCACCCTTCTTCAAAGGAAACTTATGCTTTCCCGCGTGAACTACAGAATCCTTGTAATTCAGGCGGGAATCATCGATTATTTAGACATTACGTATATTACTAAATCTATTTTATTCTTGAATGTGAAATATGACTGTTACGTTATTATTTAAGATCAATGAATTAACTTAAAGTTCTGGCTGAAGGCCGTAATCTGCAAATTCTTGAATGACTATGGAGTCCTTGGCTCCAAATCTATACATAGATAATTTATCTCTTACTGGTGATCAGCGAATTATATTTATCATCGAAAATTCATAACGTCTTCTTTTCTATAAGACGCGCTCCTTCCCCGCCATGCATTTAGGAATTGCGTCATAAACTGTCGTGTATTGGACAGCTTTCTGTTCAATGAATCGCCCACGAGATCCCTCAGTCTTGCCCCAATTTAACGCAACACTTGTGAAGTTAAATGGCGGGGATTTCGAATGATCAGTTCGAAATTCACGACGAAGGTAGTAGTCTGTATATACGAGATTTTTGTAAACCTGACAACCTAAAAGGACGAATATTTGTCCTTCGAATTTCTCGAAGGTTATAAAGATTAAATTATCCCTAGGTCTGTAATGAAGTCAGAATAACCTCTATATTAACATCATATAAAGAAAAACAGTAATAAATATGCCAGGAAATACTTAAAATGATAGTGATACTGTTATGAGTCACAGGGTTACCAAGTGCAAATACTTTAAGCTCTTTCTGCAGGGAGAAATTGGGTTTAATTATTATACAAATTAATGAAAATTACATGTCTCTAATATATATCATTCTATTTTATTTATTAATATTCTCAGAGTTGCTCCTCGACTTCCTATCGTATCCTGGAATTTTAAGGTTGGTAATTCTGAGTAACAAATCCCGACTTACTTTCAACATCAGTTTTCGAATTTCCAAGAAATTCGAAAATGTCTTAAAGAAAGTGACGAACTTCGTCACTTTCTTTAAGACATTGTAGCAAACTCGAAACGTAATTTCAACCAGAAACAATTATTTTTATTGATTATATCTCCAAAATGGCAAAATATCTATCAAAATAATATTTAAAGGATGCATACTGTTTGATATGAATAGTCCTTCATGCTTCCTGAATCCCAACTTTAGATTCTTTTAAAAGAGATAATTTTCTGCCTTTTTTCACATCATTTGCTAATTTTTGGATCGAAAATAACGAAGTAATCATTACGGGGATCAACTAAGTCTGTAATTCATTATTTCACGTAGAGAATAGCTCGTCATTTGGCATTAATTGAGTGTTACAGCCTCTATTAATGTTAGCAATCCTGCTTCCTCTCCGGACAAGGAGCAGCCATTGTTTGTTACCAGAACGAACTTCGTCACTTTCTTTAAGACATTTTACGTTCTTCAAAACGTCCCCTTATTAAGGTTAAATTTGGAGATATATAGGTACATTACTTCCTTTATACTATTTATCATATATATCAATCCAGTATTTATTCGTGGTTTTGCTAAAACAATATATAATAGCTTCGGCGTCAAACGACCAAACCTCATCCGAATATTTGTCTTAGCACTCAATAGATGTCTTCAGCGTACAATCTTGAGAAAACATTATTAAAAAAAATCTTATATTTGGTATTCCTAGGACTTACTGACCTTTATTTAGTATTAATAAAAAGCAAAAATCTTCTTTGTATTATTAACGATGCCTTTCATCATATAATAATATAAATATCTTCATCTTTATAGTGGTTTTATTTGATTTATGAAATTTACAGGCGAGGAAGACAAGACTAGCATAGTTTACCATTTAGCTCTTTTCACGTTTTCTATCCAGGAAAAAATAATTTTTAATAGAAAACTGTATTTTGGGGTATTTGGATAACTATAAAAATTAGCTCTCTGTGGCGAAAAAGATGGACTTATAATGGACTGTATTATATGCTTAACGTTGTTACTTGGTCAAAAACCGCTAAAAGCCTTACGTAACAACTCCACAAAACTCCCTTTGCGGTTTCTAAATTACGGGGAGATATCTCTCAACCCAATTCATTATTAACGAGGATAACACACCAATATCATTAATGAATAGTAGCACAATTAAGTACTTTCACTTACTGAGCTGTCCTTGTAGACATGAACTCAGATCATAAATCGCTACACGAGATACGACGAGAGGTACGTCTCTCTCTCTCTCTCTCTCTCTCTCTCTCTCTCTCTCTCTCTCTCTCTCTCTCTCTCTCTCTAAATGTTGCGAGTACTCACGGGTTGATTTTCAGACCTTAGAGGACCGCTGTGTTATCTCGTTTCTAAAAGTTATTTTCATAACCTTAAAGTATGAACACAATAAAGGTTATCAGATCAATTTATATTCACCATCCACAAAACTGAAACATAGGAAAAATGAAATAAAATCGAAGGATATTGAAACGCATTTGATAAATGTAAAGTTAAAATCAATTTAATAACTAAAAGTTAAACATATCAAAGAGTAATAACATATAAGTGACAAATGAAATTAATCACTCAAGGGGAATTGTAAATCAATGGCACTCAAATGAAACAAATTACGACAAAATTAAAAGAATCAGGGCAATCGCCCTTTCTAAATCCACACACACATCACTACACAACACTAGATAACAGGTCACCTCAAAAGTTGAGCCAAGAAGCTGTTCGTTCCGTCCTGCATTCGGGTTTTGTTGGGGAAAAGGAGACAAGTTATACAATTACCATGAATGCAGAACTGACGTACAAGGTTTCCATGAACATAAAAACATTTACAATAATTATCAAGTTCGTTGTCAAAAATAAATTCCAAGTATAATAGTATGCAACTTCAACATATTTATTAAATGTAGTGAAATAATTGGTGGTGTGTGTCAATACAATTTTGGGCGATATCATGCCCATACAGTGTATACATACGCACATACGCATACACACCCACAGAGGGGCACGCAAAGGAGCGTTCAGAGGGGCGATCTACTACCCTTCTTTTCCCCTCTCGATCTCTTGACCTCTCCTAATGGCTTCTCTGGCGAGAGGCACAAACAAGACCCAATGACACCAACTCTTACCATACGTAATATGCGCAATACATTCACCAAGAGCAATTTCATATATATAAGGACAAATGAATTATCATAACCAAAACAGTAATTATACTTCGTTACTAAAACGTCTACCGACGTTATGTCAAAAGACTTCGTCTTTGTGTAAAACTATCCTTTCGGTGCTAACCGCAACACAGATACTACGTACTAGAACATAGCAAAATCAGATAAAATAATGTTAAGAGTGTCATTCTCGAGTAGATGTGCTTCTTTCACCCTTATTATGTCGTGCAATGTAGACGTACATATCTTTGCAAAATATATGGGCATGCGAATGCATTAGGTTTTCACATGAATACAAATACAGTAACATAGTTCGTGTCTGTCGATTACCTGACAAACGGCAATACGCAGTGAAAATCAATCAATAATTTCTTATGAGACAGACACTAATAACTATAATAAAAGAAAAATAGCGTGGAAACAAGTGAATACACAAAAACATTAGAAAATAAAATCGTTGTGAGAGGAATTCCTCACTCTCTCTCTCTCTCTCTCTCTCTCTCTCTCTCTCTCTCTCTCTCTCTCTCTCGTCTTTCTCTCTCTCTCTCTCTCTCCTCTCTCTCTCAATTTCTGATTATATTCCAAAGGCATCAATTTGTCCTGAAATTGTAACATAAAACGTGAAGGTTTTGTTTAAAATTCTGTTTTCGACATCAATCAACTATGACACAGTGGTTTGATATCTTCTACTCATTTAGAGTCCAGGAGAGGTAGTTTTGTAGTTCATAAAAACTTTTTGTTATATTATTATTATTATTATTATTATTATTATTATTATTATTATTATTATTATTATTATTATTATTATTATTACTCGGAAGATGAACCGTATTCATATGGAACAACACCACAAGGGCCATTGACCTAAAATTCGAGCTCTCAAAGAATATACTGTGGTGTTCATTCGAAAGAAGTGACATTAGGTAATAAAAGGGGAAATACAAAAAGCGTAGATCAGTTATTAGTAAAATTGGTAAATTAACGAATAAACGAAAAAATAAATAAATAAAAATGTATTAAACCTGATGCTAGAAAATGACACACGTCGTTCGTTACATTAGTTGTACAGGGATGGCTTATCCTAACTTTTTACTCTACAGTTATACATCAATGCATATTTGTATTAATTTGATATGGATAATACAGAACTTATAAAGCCTCAGGGGTGAAGTAGCTAGGCATGCATACTGGCCCCCAAGCCCCTATGAAATCCCAGCAGGTACTGGCTATGTAATGCATTGCAATGGCAGATATTTAGATGCCCTCCACATCGAGTGTTTTGCTGGATCTTCTGAAATAATTTAAACAGCTGAATATTTGCATACTCTAATCATTATTATATTGAATTTTGAAGGATATTCCCAGTTATTTTATTTACCGTGTCTATGTCCATTTATTTGCCTGTTAATAACTTATTTTTACTTAATTCTGGATGTATGAAAAAATAATCTTTAAAGACATTTCTGAAAATGGGTTTTCGTCTATCAGCCAATGCAAAGTCGTCTAAGAAGCCTTTTCGCCAAAACCCAACGATTTCAACCATTGAAAGGAGGCGTTAAAAACATTGTTTATGGTGTAGTAGGCCTCTGATTGGTCAAAGCAATTCCTAGTCCTCCCTTTGGAGGACTCGGTATAGTTCTAAACGCGGAGTGTAGTGTCGTGGTGGAAGTTTTTGTAATCAAATGCTCACGAGACAAAGAAAAGGACTTTGGTAAAGAAGAAGAAGGCATTTCAGATTAGTCTATCTAACATTTTCAGACAAAATTGTTGTTGCTGTAGGTTTTAATATGCTTGGTTAGCCACTGGCTAGCATTGAAGTATCCCTCGAAGGAGTGTTGTGGTCACGGAATCTAGAACTTTGCAGTTTTCATAAATAGTTTGCAGAGTGGAAACCCTTCGGAGCTGTGCGGCCACTGTGTCATTCTTCAAACTTTACTTGCATACTTTTACGGAAATTAACTTTCTAAATTTCTCAGACAATTCTGAGGCTCTTGAAGCTATTTGTGGTTGGGGGTCCATAGCTGAACATTTTTCGTAAATGTAGTAAGGTGCTGAAGGTGGAGGGAGGTGTTGGGCTGGGGGAAGGATGGAGGGAGAGAGCACGTGACCTGATGTGGATAGCTGGACTCTATATCAACAAAGACCACCACAGACAGACAGACAGACAGCCAGTTCTTTTCGATCTCGGGTAATGTGGCAAGGACCCGACCATCTAGATTTATTGTGCTCTAAGTTCTCAGACTGAAAAGTATGATAATAGGTGCTTGTTGAAATAATAATGATTACGAAGAAACAAATCCACAGGTACGTTTGGGTAAATGTATTTAATCATAATGAATCTATAGAGAGAGATTTCGGGAATCTGTTCAGTGTCCCTTTTCAACCCGGCAGCTGCAATGTAGTAACGCTAACAAGGTAAAAATAAAAAAAAAAAACTGAAAACAAGTGAAGTTATTTATAAAACAAGGAACCAGTCAAGCAATGATTATGATCCAAGAAATGACTCAGATTCAAGTGAGGGAAATCGCATAGCTGGACTCGAGGTAATACGGAAGACTGAAATGTCAGCTTCGATGTCTTAAAAGAAAAATAAACTCGAAAAATTAACATTTAACTTTTTCTCTTTGGGCGATGATGGTAATCTATGGTCTTCTTACATTCGTAACTTAATTCATCATTCATTCTATAATTCACACAATTACTCGAATACCTCCTGAATGAGCATCACAAATCTGCAAGATACCTACTGTTTGAATTAGGGGAACAACCGTGATCACAGATCAATTGCTTGCCCGCTGAGTGGCAGACGATAGCGATTAGTGAGACCCGACTTCTATTCTTCCAATTATTGAAAGGTATGGCCCTTAATTCAGGCTCTGGACAGCTTTTAACCGATTCATTCAAGCTCTTTGTAGTAATGTTATGACACTTATCAAAAATGACCATCAAAACCACAAAAGAACGTATTCTTTGGAAGCTCGGATATCAATTTCTCCGGGGATAGGATCAATGGGGCTTGTTCCGTATGAACAGGGTAATTATTCGTCTTCTCAATAATGACAACAAAATATTGTACATGTTTTTGCCCCAGTTTTCCAGGGGATTGGATATATGGATGCTAGGTGAGAGGTGTGAGACATTTACGCACATAGTACATATGCACGCGCGTGCGAGCGCATGTTGAACGCACCCCTTTAGCATTCGTACATCTCCGTATCTGTTATCAGAAACGAAGAGAAAGCTTTCCAACCAATCTTAAATCAGGTGTTTGCAAGTTTGACAGCTCCAAGCCTCTGCCACGCCCTCGATTCATCAAAATCTGAAACATTGCTTTGAGACAATATATCGTTTCTTATAAGTTCCATTTTCATTGTATTTGCTCATATATATTAACAATAAAAAGAATAAATCGACAACATAAGTCCAGCTGCCAATAAAGCTCACCACCGTAGTTCCCTAGTGACTGGACAGGTAACCGGAAGTGCTCGGTTCCGGCGTAAAATTCGTAAAATTCGGCTCATCTGGTGTCATTTACATTTCAGGGTACCAAAGGAATTTTGTATTCATACTGTATATCCTTTCGTACTGGCAGATTTGGCGCTCAAGATTTCAAATAATAATATAAAATAAGTCGTGTAAACAACTACTATGGGTTTCACAAACAGTGCAAGCACGTTTTTTGGCAAATACTCTGTAACGAACACTCGTATCAGTAGGAGATTTTGCTATAGTGTATTACACCCAGAGCCGTAATCAACAAGAGTGTCATGAATCACTACTTGTAAAGAATAAAGACACTAGTCCCTGTACCAAGAGGCAAAAACTCGATTAGCCAGAAATGGATACGAACACAACGGTGTAAAAATGCTCCGCCTAACCCCTCCCTCCCCCCACCTCCACCTCCACCTCCTTCTGCCTTCCTTAAACTTCTCTCTCTGAAAGTTGCTTCAGTTTAAACTTATTTTCTATGATTTTTTCTATATCTATCTATCTGTCTATCTATCCATTTAATAATGTATACATTGTTGTATATATCTAACGATCCACTCCGTTGTTACCTGCCAGGTGATTGATTTATCTATGCATTGATCCGCTCATTCTCTCTCTCTCTCTCTCTCTCTCTCTCTCTCTCTCTGTGAGTCTTCAAATGTGGGCAGTGACGCGCGCATCGTACCTAGTGTCAAAGGAAAGGGTTGTGTAAGGTAAGTTGTGTGAGGTGCTGCTTAAAACAGAGGCTTAACCTTTTTATTTCCCTTTTGCCACCATGCCCCCAGAACCAAAATGTTTGCCAAATAGTCATTTATATAATAAATCCCAATATATTGTATTTGATCAATGTGCAATTGTACACCATCATACTATATATCATTGCTTATTTAAGTATTGGGTACGAGCATAGATGACAGATATTCATAGGAAGTGAAAAACAAAAACTTTATTTCACCTAATATCACAGATATTTGCTCCCCGACCACCCCCCCCCCCCCCCCCACCCCCTCCATCACCCCTCCCTTTCCCTTTCCCATGAAATCTTGTGACGCCCTGTAGGGACTGAAGTGAATTTATTTGAATATTGGATTGACGCTTTCTCCAAGCAGAGACTACGAGGTCCTTCAGCGCTTAGAAACAAACCAGTTTGAAGATGGGCAGGAGATGGAATAAATAAAATAAATTATAATAAAAACTAAATAAAAATAAGCAAACTAAATAAAACATGAAAAAATAAATAGAAATAAACAAATAAACAATAATCAAAAACAAAAATGAATAAAAACTAAATGAAAATAAAATAAATAAAAATTAATAAATAAAAAAATAAAAAATGAATAAAAATAAACAGAAATAACTAAATAAAGAATATAAAATCAAGAAAAATTAATAAAATAAATAACATAAATAAATAGACATAACTTAATAAAAATAAGAATAAATAAATAAAAATTAATAAATAAAAATATATAAATAAATGAATAAAAATATATAAAGAAAAAATAAATAAAATATATATAAATAAATAAATAAAAATATATAAACAAATGAATAAAAATTAATATATTATAAATAAATAGAAATGAATAAAATAAATAAAAATAAATAAATAAATAGAAAAAATAAATATTGAATATAAAATAAGTAAAAGATAAATACATAAATATATGAAAAATAAATAAATACAAGTAAATAAATAAATTTTAAACAACCAAATAATTAAATAAGTTGATAAACTTTTATAAATAAACTGATCAAAAATAAAATTAAATTAATATAAAAATTAATAAATAGAAATAATTTATTGAATATATAAATAAATAAATAAATAAATAATAATAATGAATAAACAAGCAAAAAATGAATATAATTAGACAAAAATAAATCACTATATAAAGAAAAATAAATAAATAAATAAACAAAATAAATAATATAAAAGAATATATAAATAAAAATAGATAAAAATAAAACCAAAATAATAAAAATAAATAAATGGTGGATAATTAATGAAAACAAAATAAAACTAGTAAATAAGTTAATAAAATAAATAAAAATAAATTAAAAAAAATAAATAAATAAAAATAAATAAATACATAACGAATAAATAAATCAAAATAAATGATAAAATAAAAACAAAATAAAATAAAGTAAATAATTAATAAATAATAAAAAATTAAAAAAAATAAATAACTTAATAAATAAAAATTAAAAAAAAAAATAAAATAAAATAAATTCCAAAATAAAAAATAAATAAAGAAATTCAAATAAATAAATTTAAAAATAAATAAATATAAATAAATAAAAAGATAAAAAGGATAATAAATAATTAATTAAATAAATAAAAAATAATAATAAATAAAAATAAATAAATAAATAAATAAATTATAAATCTATGAATTAAATGAAAAAAAAAACACATAAATAAATAAAAATAAATGAATAGAAAATAAATAAAATTAATATATAAAATTAATGAATATAAATAAATAAAAAAATAAAATAAATAAAGGAATAAAATTAATATATAGTTAAATGAAGTACATAGATAGATAGAAACTGTAAACTAGATAGATTTACAAATAAAAAATAAATTAATTATATGAAATAAATTACATAAATAAATATAAATAAAAATAAAAGTTAAATTAAATAAATTGAATGACTAAATAAAATTAAAATT
The DNA here is from genome assembly GCF_015104395.2 of Macrobrachium nipponense. NCBI lineage: Eukaryota > Metazoa > Arthropoda > Malacostraca > Decapoda > Palaemonidae > Macrobrachium > Macrobrachium nipponense. The sequence continues at coordinate 3,186,957 of NC_087220.1, forward strand.
AAATAATCTAAAGATAAAATTTATGAATAAATAGAAAATTAATAAAATTAGATAAACAAAAATGAATAAATAAATAAAAATAAATCAATAAATAAGTAATAATAAATAAATAAAATGAATTAATAAAAGAATAAATAATTAAAAAATAAATAAAATAAAATAAATGAAGAAAATAAAATACATAAGTAAATAAAAATACGTAAATAAATATAAATTAATAACTAGATAAAATTCAAATAAAACAGAAATAAATATATAAATTAAGTAAGTAAATAAAAAAATAAATAAATAAAAAATAAATAAAATTAAATAAAATGAATAAATAAATAAATAAATAAATAAAATTAATGAATATAAACGAATAAATCAATAAGTCAATCAATCAATTTATATAGTTAAATGAAGTACATAGATAAATAGAAACTGATAAACTAGATAGAATTTAAAAAATAAAAAATAATATAAATAAAAATAAATAATAATATAAATAATTAAATAAATAAATATATAAAAAAAAAAAATAAAGTTAAATAAATAACATTAAATGACTAAATAAAAATAAAATTAAATTAATTTAAAGATAATATTTATGAATAAATAGAAAATTAATAAAATTAGATAAACGAAAATGAATAAATAAATAAAAATAAATCATAAATAAGTAATAATAAATAAATAAAATGAATTAACAAAAGAATAATAATAAAAAATAACTAAAATAAATAATGAAGAAATAAAATACATAAGTAAATAAAAATACGTAAATAAATAAAAGAAATTAATAGCTAGATAAAATCAAATAAAAACAGAAATGAATATATATAAGTAAGTAAATAAAAAATAAATAAATAAATAAATAAATTAAAAAATGAATAAATAAATAAATAAATAAAAACAAATAATATAAACGATCAATCAATCAATAAATAAAAATTAAATAAATAAATAGAAATAAATACAAATTAATAAAAAATAAAAGTAGATAAATAAAAAAATAAATGAATAAAAATAAATGAATAGAAAAAATCAAAAATAAATAAATAACTAAAATAAAAAATGAATAAATAAAAATAAAAAGATAAATAAAAAATATATTAGGATAAATTAATAAATATGAATAACCTCTCCTCGTCTTCCTTCCCAAAGTCCAAGTTTCACAGCCATACAACAATACAGACCAAACAAAACATTTCACAAACCTCCTCCTTAGATTCGTGGATATTTTCGAGTTGGTGACTAATTTCTTGATCTTACCAAATGCATCTTTTGCCATGGATATTCTCTTCTTGGTTTTTGTTTTTCATTTTCCGTCACTTGTGACAGTGCATCCTAAATAATTAAAACTATTGGTCTTTTTAACTGTTTCAAGCATCAATTCTTATATCTGTTCTTCGGGGTATTTCATCCTTGGTGATAAACATAACTTCTGTCTTCTTAATATTTATTGACAGACCTCTTCCTCTGCTTGATTGGTGTAAAGTACTGATTAAAGTACTGTATCATCAGCATATCTGATATTATTAATATTGACTCCTCCAACCTTAATTCCTTCCATATCCCTGAGATCTCTCGTTATCATTTCACTATATAAATTGAAGAGATCAAGTGATAACACACAGCTCTGTCTTACACCTCTCTTGATGCATCAAGAGAGGTTTCAGATAGAATAGTTTATTCTTCATAGGATCTCTTGAGTGGAAGGAAGGAGGGAAGGAAGGATGAGTCCACTTTTTCAGATCTTAACGCAAAACTTACTGTGTAACTTGGTGCTTTCAGAATTGTTCTATATACTTGGTTGTCTACGCTTTGTAGTTCATTTATTTCTTTCTTGTCTTAACACTCCATGACTTCCATGGCATACATGTAGGATGGTATCACTAATCCTTTTCTAATACAGTTGTCCTATCTTTACCCTGCTGCATATAGCTAAAGCTTTTACTGCTGACTGCATTAGCCATATTTGCATTTTTCTGATTTGCTTTAATTTGAGCCAAATTTATCTGTTCTCTGAAGCTTTTTGTCTCTCATGTTATTGGTCGTTACACCCAGATATTTATTCCTTCTAATGTGTTGCATATTTTCTTCATCATCAGTACTATGCCAATCATTGTATAATGATATATTGCTCCTGTCTTTGTTTATATTTAGGCCACATTCGCTCGCTATTTCCATTGGGGTTTTTATTGCTTTTGTTATTTCTTCAAGGGTGCTGTTCCTAGCTAGGATTAATCCATCGTCTGCATACAATAGTGCCACTATTCTTATAGCTTCATTTCTGAAACTTTCTGTTGTACTTTCTTATTTTTCGATTATCAGGTACGTTATTAGCAGAAAAAAATATGGTTGAGCCATTGCAACCCTTTCTTATTCTATTAGTTACATTTAGCTCTTTTTGTTCTGCATTGTTGAGGCAGAGACTTGTTACATCATTTGTATATGTCTTCACTACTGCTCTTAATTATGTATTACCTCTGTGTGTAGCCTATTTCATCATGACCTCTATGAGCTCCTTTCTATTGACGGAGTCAAATGCTTTTTAGAAGTCTCTGTTGATACCACAAATAACTTTTCATCTGTACATTTCTTGTATGTAGTATTAAGATATACAAATTATCAGTGTCTCTTCTTTGTGTGGTAAAGCCTGATTGCAGTCCATGCATTTTTATAATCCCTAATATGCTTTTCTATTTTGGTTTTTAGGAACCCCATAAAAATTTTATGATACATTAGTTAATGCTATTGGGCTAAGATCTTTGACTGAGGGGTGTTGTTTCTTGGGGTAGGTGTTTTTTGCTTAAACCAGCTTCCCTGTGTTTTCCTGCCTTTCAGTATGCTGTTTAAAAATTTTGACAATTCTCTTTGAAGGTTGGTACTTTGTAAGAACAGTTTGAAAAAAAAAACTGGTTTTATTCCATCTGGTCCTGGTGCTTTATTTGATTTATTTTCGGAAGTTGATTTTTTACAGTTGATTTTTTACATCTTCGGCAATTATATTGACTTCTACGATGAGTTTTATTTCTGTCTTTGTTAGGTCATGCACTTCATCCATATGTTCTCTTAATGATACAGTCAAACCTCTGTTTTCGTACGCCTCTCTTTTCATACGTTTCGGTCTTTGTAGTTTTCTACGAACTTTGTCTCAGTTATCGTACGTTTCCTCGATTTTGCACAGTCGAAAACGCTCCATCCAGGGCCCAGTGCGTGACCGGGCCCCGTATCAAGCACTTAGACAAAGCATCCCGTCTTCTCTTGTGACCCATTCTGGCTTTGTTTCTCGCTGAACAACCATCTCGGCACTCACATTCCACATCACCGCACGTGTTTGTTGTGTTTTGTGCTAACTTTGCCGTAAAAACGAACTGCGCAGTATCCATCATAGGGCCAAAGAAAGCTGCAAGTGCCACTCCTTCAGTAAAAATTACTAGGAATAAGACTGAATTTAAGAAAGAACTTGTATGGAAGTAGTACACATGTAGCTGATCTCGCTAGGATGTACGGCAAGTCAGAGTCGACGATCAGCTCTACTCTAGCAAAGAAACATGAAATCAAGGCAGCTGATGTTGCAGAGTCACTTCATTAACAAAACAGAGACTGCAATTAGTGGAAGACGTAGAAAAGCTTCTGTTAGTGTGGATCAATGAAAATCAATTAATGGGGGTTAGTATGTGTCTGAAGCAATCATTTGTGAGAATGCTACAAGAAAATGCCAACAACTAGTGATGATCTTGGTGATTTAAAGGCCAGCAGAGGTTGATTTCAAAAATTCAGAAAATTTGTTCAGGAATTCAAGGAGTATCTTGAGGCTGAAGGATTTCTCCTACAACAGGTCTTCATTTGTGATGAGACAGGCCTTTTCTGAAAAAAAATGCCAAAATGGACCTACATTGCGCAGGAGGAAAGTTCATTGCCAGGGCACAAGCCTATGAAGGATAGATTAACACTCTTGGTCTATGGGAACGCCAGTGGGGATTTCAAAGTGAAGCCCCTACTTGTGTATCACTTTGAAACTCCCAGAGCATTCAAGAAAAACACTATGATCAAGAATAAATTGCCAGTGATGTAGAAGGCCAATACTGAGGCGGGATCACAAACTAAAAAACAAAAACTCTCAAAGTGCATGTACTTACCAACTACTTGATAAACTCAGGGTGAGGAGCTGCACTGTCTGCTGGATACGGCCATCATAACACAATACACAAACAACCAAACAAGGACAACAACCACACAATAATTCAATACCTATACAACAAAAGACCACTGCACAAACAATCACTAACAACATCAAATAACAATAACACGACAAGCCAATACACTCACAACAAGTCACCAACAACAACACTCAACAACTCACAACTCCAACAACCTATCTACAACACAACAGAACTCACAAGCACAACAAATTCAACAACACAGGCCCAGCAACCTTCAGACATACAATATCAACAATGAAAACACACTACACGATCTTAACAGCGATACCAACTAGGAAACTCTCTCTCTCTCATGCAACCCTCGAAAACATTGTCAAATGGAACAAAGAGATCGTTCCTCCATAGTACAAAGGCATGGGTCACAAAACAAATTTTCGTTGAGTGGGTCAATGAAGTGTTTTGCCCAAGTGTGAAAAAGTACCTGCAAGAAAATCAATTGCCCCTCGAGTGCCTCCTGGTAATGGACAATGCTCCTGTTCATCCTCCTGGCTTGGAAGACAAGTTGCTGGATGTATTTAATTCATCACAGTGAAGTTCTTGCCCCCTAATACCACTCCTCTCATTCAGCCCATGGACCAACAGATCATTTAAAAATTCAAGAAACTCTAAATCAAGGCACTATTTCAAAGGTGCTTTGAAATGACCTCAGACACTGAATTGACCCTACGAGAGTTCTGGAAGGATTACTTCAATATCTTCAATTGCAGAAGTGACTTCCAGAACAATGAACTCTGCTAAGAGAAAATTGTAGCTAGTGTTACCTCAAGAAGGATTTTGAAGGGTTTGAGGCTGACGGTGATGACCCCTACGCCTGTTGTTATTATTATGATTATTATTTGTTTAAGCAGCCATTTCCGACTAAGTCCAATCAGCTGTATGCCTTGTGACGGCTTTATGGCCAAGGTTCAGAGAATAAAAAGTTCTTCCATAGGTCACATAAAAGAAGTAAGGAAAGGTTTAATTTCAAAACAGAACAAAAATTAACACTTTAATATTTAATATTGAAACAGTTTACATAATTACGTTAATCCCTGCATAAAACAAGAAACACTCAAACAATCCTGCACCGCACAAATACCAAAATCAATAAACCTTAATATACTAAATTTTAAATAGAAGTTACGTTATCAGTTTCACTAAGGTTCACCCAAGATTTATATAAAAGAACATTAATACATTACAAAAAACTGAAGAATAAGAAGACAGCTACTCAAATAGGACACTTATCACAGTAGAGGACCAGGTGAGACTAACTATGCATGAAATAGGTGGTCCGAAGAAAACTTAAAGAAGGCAGGGAAAACAAAAGCACTCTAAAAACGGGATAACTAAAGATACAACCAGGGATCTTAAAAACAGGTACAGGAATGAACTGTACATTTCCACAAAAAATGAAAATTAGAGCTATATACAAAATTAAGATGCCAATCTGGCAGGTGGGTGACAGCCCGTTGGGGAGTCTATTGTGTCTCTGGGGAACTCCATGGGCTTGGATGTGGAAGAGCTAGTGGATGCCCACAGGGGAGACCTAATCACTGAGGAGCTGCAAGACCTTCAGCAGGAACAGCAACAGACAGCAGATGAGGAATCCGAGGAGGAGGAGGAGGAAGAGAGAGGGGATACTGTGCCCACTTCAGTGATTCAAGAAATGTTTGCTAAGTGGAGTGCCATTATAAATTTTGTTGAGACATACCATCCTAATGAAGACGTTGCAATCCATATCTCTAACATGTTTAACGACAATGGTTTGTACCATTTCAGGCAAATTTTAAAGAGACGCAAAACAAATGTCTCTGGATAGTTTTATTATTCGGCAGGGGACCAGTGACTCTCAAGCTGGTCCTAGCGTCAGTAAAGAAAGAAGTGGGGAAGTAACCTCAGACAGTGCCACTAAAAACGTAGAGAAGTAACCACAGATGGGTTCACGATACCTGAAGTCCTTCTGGAGGGAGATTCCCCTTCCAAACAATAACCTCTCATTTCCGTCTTCCATATGCTAACAAGAGTCTTCCATAAAGGTAAGAGTGATGTTTAATGTTCATTATTCATTTCTAATTGTTTTCTGTATATAAAACTGTGCTTATTCTCTGTAAAAAGTATTTTTTTAAAAACATTTTAGGGGTCTGGAACAGATTAATACTATTTACATTTTTCCTTATGGAAATTATTACTTCAGTTTCCGTGTTTCAGATATTTTGGAGGTTCCAGAAAGGAATATGTATGATAACCGAGGTACCACTGTCTAATAATAATTATAATAATAGTAAGGGAGGAGTCCTTCTCTGACAGCAATGGCATTGAATATTATAGCATTTAATTTATATAGAATCTTCTCAATTCTTCTTATCTTTTTCTCATCAGCACGTAGCTGACTTATCAGGTTTCCTAAGGACATATAAAGATTTCAGTTGTCTGAGGTTTATTTCCTCTAACGTGTTGACAGCGCACAGGCAGTCATCTAAGAGAGTATACAAGTGAGTGAACTAAAATATCTGGTTTACAGGCATTTATAGCAGGCAGGGCGGGTACAATCGGTGGGTAGGTCGCTAAGCAAGGATTTTAATTGGTCGTAGGTTGGTGACAAAATCTGTCCTGAGGCGTTGACATCCCCTAGGTCCATCCGGGTTTGTTGGTGGGGTTGGGTGGTGGTTAGGGGTACCCAGTACGTGGGTGGTAGGTATTATAAGCCATCCAGGTGACGTGTCATCCACTCCCGGTGCTCTCTCTCTCTATCTCTCTCTCTCTTTCAATCTCTCCTCCTCCTCTCTCGTAACGGTGTATGCTGTCGGTTGGTTTCTTGTATTAAGTGTTCTGTTTGCCAATTTCTACATGAGTGCCATCAAAGAAGGTTTTCAATCAAATCCCCTATCCTCCTTAATACCATCATTACAAGACGACACCTTCATAAGAGTCAACAAAGAAGAGGATCTTGAAACTTTAAGAAGGACTTTTGAAGAATGTTCTGTCCTCCGTTTCATGTGCAAACACAGCATTGATGGTGCCCTACCCTTCTTGGACGTTTGGTTACAGCAGACTCCTACGGGTTATACCTCTATGGTTTATAAAAAAAAACCATGAACCTGTGTCCAGTGAATGTCCAGGCAGATATAAAAGATCTGTAGTTGATGCCTTCATCCGTCGCGCCCTCACTCACTTCTCCACATGGAGAGAAACTACAAGAGAGATCGAAAGGTCCACACATATCCTCGTCAACAACAACTCCACAAAGTATATGGTTGAATATCAAACCCGAGAAACCCTAAATAACTGGCACCGGGAAAGCACAACAGAAACCAACAACAACCAAAGTGGATCTATAAAAATATTTTATAAAAACTATATGCACCACAAATATTTGGAAGATGAAAAGGCTAACAGGAAAATAATAAAGGACAATGTCTCCACCACTGCAGAAGGGGATAAAATTAGCCTCATAATTTAGCATAAAAACATGAAAACCAGCCAGCTGCTTCTTAAAAACAACCCGGCGGCCCCAGAAAAGTCTTTGAAGAGGAATATCATTTACGAATTCACATGCCCGGTGGAAGGATGCCACCACTCCTATGTCAGGATGACCACTACCAAACTCTCTAGCATCTCTCCAGCCACTTTCAAGAAGGGCCCATTTTCAATCATTACAGAGAAAATCATAACAGAAGACCAGAAAGAATGAGCTCATAATGAACATAGAAATTATCGACAAAGCACTGGACTGAAGACGTCTATGGTTTCTCGAGTCACCGCATACATTAGAAATAAAACGAATATCCGCACAGTAAAAGAAACAGAATTTCTCCCTACCATCATAAGAAGAAATACAAGAAACCAACCAAGACCATTCACCATCACAAGAGAGAGATAGAGAGCACCGGAAGTGGATGACATGTCACCTGGACGGCTTATAATACCTACCACCCACGTGCTGGGTACCCCTAACCACCAACAACCCTGAATGGACTTAGGAGATGTCAACGCCTCAGGGACAGATTTTGTCACCAACCTACGACCAATTAAAATCCTTGCTTAGTGACCTACCCACTGATTGTACACTCCCTGCCTGCTATAAATGCCTGTAAACCAGATATTTTAGTTCACTCACTTGTATACTCTCTTAGATGACTGCCTGTGCGCTGTCAACACGTTAGAGGAAATAAACCTAAGACAACTGAAATCTTATGTCCTTAGGAAACCTGATATACCAGCTACATGCTGATGAGATAAAGATAACATGAAGAACTGAGAAGATTCTATATAAATTAAATGCTGTTGTAACAGCTATAATATTCAATAATAACACCAAGACTGCAATAAAATTTTCTTTAGTTTTACAGGGACAAAATTAATCTTGGTTGTTTCATATGGGGAGGCAATCATAAGCTACTGAATCTCGGGTTAGGCTAGTCCCAATAATTTATGGTTTCATATGTATACCTCGCGTAATGTTCCATCCCTGGCCGCCAAAAATCAAAAATTACACGAGAACACATGGCATAGTCTATCTGTAAGTCTCCAGATCAAGCCTCGCTCAAGCCACTGAAGTAAATCTTTATTAGTAATCATTTAATATTTGATGTTTTTATGTGACTACAGGTTTCCCTTAGAGTGGCAAGTCACCAATGGCATATCTTTCTTACCTGCACCCCATATCACACTGCCTTCAATGGAGTAACATGTTCTACCTTTTTTTCAAGGCTGGTGCTGCACTGATCAAGATCAGAAATGCAATATAGTAATCCTATACAAATTGTAAGAACATCTTTTAGTAATAACATGAGCTATATTAGGTGTAAAATGACAGGTTTTTTTAAAGCAAATTGTATTTTTCCTAACTATACAAACCCGAGACCCTTTACATTAAGAATTACTTTTGGCAAAACTGGAAAATGGCCACTAGACTTTTAAACAAGGTGGTTGGCGGGGTCCAGCCTGCCTGAACGTAAACATTGCGATTTATTTTTTGCCCAGGTATCAGATTAAGGGGTGGCATGGGGTAGGCATGAGATGTAAATGACCTGAAGTTTGTCTAGTTAGGAAAAATACAATTTACTTAAAGAAATTGTCATTTGTTCCTAAACAATATACACTTGGTCCTTCACATTAGGAAGACTCATATTTGGAGGGTGAAATCTGAATGAGTCTCTAGAACTGACAGGAGTTCACAACACCTGGATTTTCTTCCTGGTCAAGAGAGCAAAGAATAGTATCATACCTCTGATTAATTCATCGGAGTAGTACAGAGACTGTGTGATCAGTCGTCAGACTTCTGGGCGTTTTTGAACGAGGGAGGAAATATAACCCCATTCAAAAGCAAGCTGGGATGAATCTGAGAGTTAAAGACAGTAAGGCAAATATAGGCAGTGGGTTTGTCTTATTGTAAGGGACCTCCCCTTGCTAGAGAAAGGGGCGGTTGCTTCTATACTCTATAAAGATAAACAGAATGGTTGCTCCAGTTCCAGCATGTGACGGCCGGATCCACTCTCTGCCCGGAGGAGGAGAAGGATGAGGGGGCGAAGAAGAGATCCCAGTCACTCCCTCATTCATTCTCCCATCTCCACAACTGCACATCTAAGGCGAGATGCAACCTTGTCCCGATAAAAGAGCTGGGTTAGCTACACAATTTGTTGAGCAGCCGCAACAGGTCCAAAGGAGTAGTCAGCACAGTCATTTATTTAAGAGGTTACCACCAGCTACAGAATATTTAGGCTTGAGGTAATCACTTTTAAACTTATCCCTCATACCAGGATGTATTTATTGGTTTTGTAATATTCTGTTTTTATTCAGACTTTTTAAACTGATTCGATTTATCAAAGAAAATAATCCTGCAAAGTGAATAGCATAGTCATCTATACAGTTCGCCAAAGGGCAGCTGTTATGTGAATGAAGTTGGTACATTGGGACCACAAGGAAAGATGCACTTCAATTGGGAAGAGGTGCACTGGGACCAGATACTCAGTGCATTCAGACACATCATGGTGCATTCATTCACTTTTGGCAGTGTAGAACATTTTCTGATATTATTCAAGTTTTAATGAGGTCAAATAAAATGTTATTTATGTATAAACAATTTTTATTATCTATCAATATTTTCAAAGTTTTACAATGAAATAATATAAAAAAAGAGGTTTAATCTAATCAGAATAACACATTTCTTTAGTCATTTGCATAACTAGTCTAGTCTTCTCAACACCTCACACTGGTTAACCTAAAACAAAATACTGCACAGTCCAATGTAGTATTTAGTGAGCTAATACAAGGCATTAGGATTTACTTACAAATGCTGTAGCACATTCTTTGTAGAAGATAAAAACCAAGAACATATAATGAAAAATAATCAATTAAACTGCACCTAAATTTCATTGAAGTTTAATGAAGATATCAATCCTTTCTATTTCCACTAAGAATAACATTTCATGGAAATATTCAAGCTTACAACTACATATACAAGAGCATATATGCATAATGCTGAATAACAAAAGGAGGAAAACCATGTCAGCCAAAGACAATACTAATTCTTTATTTGGAAATCATACAAAAAATACACAGGAACAAGAAAAGTGGAGAAGGCAAAGGAAAATTTCTTAACCTAGCACTGTACAGTGTTCAGTGAGAACAATTGTAAAAAAAAACTAAAAGTCATTTATTTTATCTTTGCATAAAGGTTATACAACCATTTTGCATCAAATTCACTCTGGCCAAAATACTTTGGCTCTGCCTTGACTTCTAATAAAGACTCTGCAAATGAAGAGCCTTCATCTGCATTTTCACTGAGACCTTCCTCCAGATTCTCCTTCTCTTCTTTGAGTAACAGCAATGATGATGGTCATCAATTGGATCATAAAAATATAAATATGGTTTTTCTTTTTATCGTTCCTTAGGTTTGCTGTTGCTTTTTTTTCTATAGATTTTGCAGACAAGTTCACAATAATTATCTCCACATCAAGTGCAACTTACTTTGGGGTGCAAACCATTAACAAATCTGTCAGTGCAACTGAATATTGTCTCTGATGAGTGACTTTGCTTGTGCATTTTGACACCTGAAAAACAGTGGCATTCAGAACCAATGACTGTGACTTGCAGAATACAAGACAAAAGTACAACATGCAGTGTAAAAGAACAATATCTATCCTCCATGAGTGCTCACATATGTTCTGAATCTACAAGAGAAAAACTGTTTCAACATCGTGTGGAAGAATAACATCTTTCTTCTGAGTTAACAAATACATTCTAAGATGAACCTAATGAAAAAACCTAATGAAAAAAAAGACTTCTTGGAAACCAAGTGCAGATACAGGATATGACTTCTAGCATGAGTTTTCACACACCTTTTGAGACACCTTCATTCAAAACAGACGCAGAAGTCAAGTTAAATAAAATCATGTAATAAAAACTACTTGGACAGAGATCAAGTAAACAGTTTCTTTCTAGTGTGAATTCTCGTGTCTTTTGAGAGGATTTGGTTGAGAAAAACTCCTTTGACATATAGAGCAACTATATGGTTTCTCTCTGGCTTATGTTATTCTTAATTTTCCATTTATATCAAGGGTGCAATGGGCTCCAGCCTGGGGTCTATGGTTGCACCTCTATATTCCATTAGCCTTATATACAAGGGTTTGTTTCAAGGTGTTTACCATTGCTTTGAGGGAAGCAATCTGCACCTCATTTATACTGGGCAACTTCGTATAATCTGAAGATATTTTCTCAGATTTTTCTTTATAAGTCCTGTTGCTCCTACCACCAAAGGTATTTTTTTCTATTTCCTTCAGTTCCCATGTGCTTTTCAGGTCATTCTTCAGGTCTTGGCATTTTGTTATTTTATGCCTTTAAGCTCTATTGAGGCCAAAGTCACTGGGTACTGTCACATCTATAATCTTTGCTGTTTATTCCTTCTTGTTCCAGATGACAATATCAGGTCTTATAGCACCTCCTTCTATATATCTTCCTGTTGGAATTTCCTTGTCATAAAAGATGGTAGCAGCCCTATTGGAGGTGACTGGATCTGCTTTGTGCTCCCACACTTTTCTGTTCACTTCAAAGCTGTCTGTCAGGAGGCCTTGGTCTTGTGCTCCTATTATCAGTATTTCTCCATCATAACCTAGATCTCCATTTCTTATCCATCTAAGTGACTCTTCTTTGTCTATGTAACTTTTCCAATTATTCTTGAAATCTTCCTGTCCTTCCATGGTCTTTTCACCTTTCCATTTTAAGTCTCTCCTCTCTATTACTGTATTTCTGCCTGGTTTTCGTGGCTATTGTTGTTGTTGGAGTCTGTTCAGTACCCTCTGTGTCTTCGAGCAGATTTCCTGCGAAGTTCTTAGCCTGTTTTGTTATTGATGCTAGTTGGCTCAGAGCTCCATTATGGTGTTGGGCAACCTTTTTGATGTTATTGTCTTCAGAGCTTTTCAAGTACTGCCCTATACTTACTATTGCTGCTCTGTAGGCCTGGTTGATCTCAGTCAGGCCTAATCCACCTTCTCTGCGAGGGAGGCATATTCTGTCCATACACTGGTGTCTGTATGTGACTTTATGTAGGATGAAAATCTTCCTGGTTTTAATATCCATCCTAACTTATCTTGTGGCCAGTCTACAATGCCAAAACCATGTGTCACCAATGGTATCACCAGCTGGTTTATGGCAGTGATCTTGTTTTTGGTGTTAATTCTTTAATTGGCTGATGTATTCTTTCTTTATCTTTTCTCTCACTTAATTGTGCTCTATACCAGTGTTTTCTTCTATTCCCAAGTACTTACATGCAGACTCCTCCGCCTGGTCTTCAACAAATATGCCTTTCTCTACCTTTATTCCTTCTGATGTTACTCTCTTCCCTCTCTTTATTGTACTCTTGGCACACTTGTCCAACTCAAATTCCATGCAGGTGTCATTTGAGAATTGGTGGACTGTCCTAACTTGTTCTTCCAAATTTTCTTCTGAGTCTGCAAACAACTTCAGGTCATCCATGAAGAGCAGGTGGTTCACTCTTTTATTCTCTTTTCTGCTTCTGCTTGGGTCATAGCCACTGTTAATGTTATTCAAGATATTACTAAGCGGATCTATGGTCAAGCAGAATAGAAGAGGTGAGAGGCCGTCGCTCTGAAATATTCCTCTTTGGATCTTTATGTCTGGAATTACTATCTGGCCCTCACAGTGTTTTAGACAGAGAGTGGTCTGCCACTTACTTATCTGTGCTGCCAAGAAAGATTTTATTTCCTCATTGATGTTGTCTAATTCCATACATTTGAATATCCAGGTGCACGGCAAGGTGTCAAATGCCTTCTTGTAATCTATCCAAGCCATATTAAGATTCCTTTGTCTTTTCTTACAATCTTCTAATATTGTTTTGTTTATTAGCAGTTGATCTTCAGTGCTTAGTTTGTTTCTTTCGTTCTTTTTCCATATATTTGCCTTGATTTAAGTGTTCACAGATCTCGTCTGCTATGACTCCTGTGAGCCATTTGTAGGTTGTTGGTAGGCAGCAGATGGGCCTATATTTGTTAGGGAGCTCAGTCTCGGAACTATTAGGGAGAAGGTTGGTATTTCTTGTTGTGAGCCACTCTGGTGATTCTTCTTCTCTTCTTACTATTCTTCAGAAGGGCTTGAGCATAAGTGTGGTGTAGTGTTGTGATCTTTTTTAGCCATAAATTTGGAGTCTTGTCTATTACTGTTATCTTGAAATTATTATACGTATTCTTTTATTTTCTTTGTTACTTTTTCAATAGTGAACATTATTGGTGGCATTTGCTGTTTCTGGCTATTCTTCTGCCTAATAGTGTCTTCCTTGCTCGGTGGTGTTCGTACCTCAACTGTTTCTTTCGCCATTTTTCTATACACTCTCTGTGGAATTATACCAAACTGCCTATTTATCTGTTTTGCTTTTAACTTCTGTTGTTTGCTTCCTATTTGTGAAGCTAGGGCCTTTATATTAGCTTTGTGTTCTGCCAGTTTTCCACTCATTTGTTCATCCCCTATTCTGTATTTTTTCTTTATTTTCCTTATTTTCTTGAGCAGATTTTGTGAGTGAATTTGATCTGTCATATAGTTGGTCATTTGAGAGATCTCTGCCCTTAACTGGTTTATTTTATCATGTTGTTTCTTTTTCCTCTCTGGTATGCAATCTCATATGACGTGTAAGACTTGATTTCTGGGAAAATGCTTTACCACATTCCCTGCACATGAATGGTTTCTCTCCAATGTGGATTCTCATATGAAGTGTAAGATTTGATTTCTGGGAAAAGGCTTTCCCACATTCCTTGCACATGAATGGCTTCTCTCCGGTATGGATTCTCATATGAATTGTAAGAACATCTTTCTTTGGAAATACTTTCCCACATTCCTTGCACATGAATGGCTTCTCTACGGTATGGATTCTCATATGACTTGTAAGACTTGGTTTGTGGGAAAATGCTTTCCCACATTCCTTGCACATGAATGGCTTCTCTTCAGTATGCAATCTCATATGAAGTGTAAGACTTGGCTTCTGGGAAAATGCTTTACCACATTCCCTGCACATGAATGGTTTCTCTCCAGTGTGGATTCTCATATGAAGTGCAAGATTTGATTTCTGGGAAAATGCTTTCCCACATTCCTTGCACATGAATGGCTTCTCTCCGGTATGGATTCTCATATGACTTGTAAGACTTGGTTTGTGGGAAAATGCTTTCCCACATTCCTTGCACATGAATGGCTTCTCTCTGGTATGGATTCTCATGTGAATTGTAAGACTTGGTTTGCGGGAAAATGCTTTCCCACATTCCTTGCACATGAATGGCTTCTCTCCGGTATGGATTTTCATATGACTTGTAAGATTTGGTTTGTGGGAAAATGCTTTCCCACATTCCTTGCACATGTATGGCTTCTCTCCAGTGTGGATTCTCATATGAACTCTAAGAATGCGTTTCGAGGAAAATGCTTTCCCACAGTCATTGCAGATGAATTTCTCTCTGGTAGGATTTGTGATATAATTTGTAAGATTAATTTTCTTGTGCAATGCTTTCTCACAGTCAGTGGATATGAAAGGCTTCTCTCCATTGTCACAGATCCTTCTTTCTTGTTTTACTTCCTTTTTGCAAGTTTGTGGATGTTTTTCATTTCACTATTGAATTAATTTCATATGAAATTCATCATCTTCATTAGACTCACAGAATTCCTCTGGCTCTATTTTGATGTCCATCAATGGATCCAGAGACAAAAAGTCTCCATCACTGGTTCCACTAAAGGCAGCCATGTTGCTGTTTTCTTGGTTTATGGAAGGTAGTGATAATGCACCTTCAGTTTCACTTTTCAAAGGAAATTCTAAAGAATGTTCTGGATTCATTTTAGCCCTAATGTCCTGTCCTGTTCTGTAATGACAATGTGTTCAATTCACAACTCTTAATACAGAATTGTTTACAAATAATTACTGAATAAATCTGTTAAAAATTAAGTACAATATCTTGAAATACTACAACCAGATTTCACTGCTGATGTATGAATCTAATATACAAAAAACTTTACTTGTTGTTTAAATTTGTTAAATGCGTGTACAATAATTCACTGTTGTCTCATACACTTTAAGAGTTGCTATTGGTAATGTTCCATGTAGTACCAATAAACAACATGCATTTCCCAAAATCCTGATGCTAATCAATACTGACGAAGGAAGGAAAGTTTTTCTGAGGGAGAATCTGAAATAAAAAATGCAACACAGTTAGGAAACATAATGCCAGAAATGAAGCAGCAAAATAATAGATCAAATTCAATTCAGGTTCCCATAAAGGTCTCAGGCTGATTAACAAAGCATGCACTTGATAGTTCTATCCAAACATGAATACAATCCTACCAGATGTTGTCCAGACACAGCATCAAAACATTCCTGAGGCAACAATCGATTAACAGTTAATATTGATGCCCACCACCTCACATCTGTGAACCTTCTTAGCTTGACATTACAATACAAATTACTTATGAACATATCTTATTAACAAATCAAATGACAAGAATAGAAAATGCAAGAGTCCAGCACAAGAGTTTTGTGGGGTAACAGCAGGAAGGGTACAGTACACAGCAAATGCTTAATTATATGTGATCCAGCTATACATAACACTGTATTATCCACAGATGCGGTAGATAATAATAAAATAATAGTAATGGTGAATTGAGTAGTAATTTGAAGAGAGATGAAAGTTTTCAAATTAATTTCACTGATTGTTATTGTGGATACAATACATGAGTAGCTATTATGACTAGCAACACTGATGACAGTCTTGGAAGGTACATGCTGCTACATTTCTTCAAATATGACATTGTTTTCAGAGCTAAACGAACCAGAGCTTTTTATGAAGGAGTATCATTCAGTGCATGTTGGAAATGGGTTAAATGATGGTTAAGAAGAGTGAGTAAGGGAATTCCCTTCACTCATATGCCATCACAGAGCACTTCTTGTTTTGGCCTGATGAACAAAGAGGGATGGCTGCGATGGTAGATATGATATAAGGTTTATGTTTGTATACCTATGAAAATTTCATATTACAGAATTTCCTCGATTAGTGTATCTGCATATGCATGGGTTGCGACTTGGCAATATATTTACATTTAACTCCAGCCCACCAAAATCTACATGAATGTATATACATAAATAAAAATGAATACAGTAAAAAGCTTTTTGGTTTTCAATGCTGCAAAGGTGGAATGATTACAATTTTTTTTAGGTAATTTGTATTTTTCCTACTATAACAACCTGAATGTCTTTACATATGGATATAGTTGCAACACAAGCTGGGAAAACAGCCGTTTAACTTTAAATAAGGTAGTTAACTATCAACGGTAGGGTGGGAGTCCCGCCCACCCATATCCTTATGCTTCACTTTAACCTTTTGGCTCAGGTAGCAGAGGTGGGACATTTATGTAAAGACCTTCAAGTTTGTATGTTCAGAAAAATACAAATTGCTTAAAACATTTGTAGTTTGTTCCTAAACAAATATAAACCTTCGGTCTTTACAAATGGAAACTTACTTTTTTTATGGAAGGATTCTCAGTAAATCTCTGAACTGAATGGAACCTCAATTTACCTAGGCCTCCTTCCTAGTCATGTAGAGCAGAGGAAGGAGTCCTGTGCCTCTGACCTGTTGAGGTTATGTGATGTTCAACTACCAGTCTTCTGGGCCTTGTGAATTAATGGGTATGTATAGCATCGTTATTCAAAAAGGGTTTGGATGAACCCCTCTTCTTAGAGACAATAAAAGAACAATAAAACCAATGGGTTTTATTTAATTGTCAGCTCCGCTCTCCCTTTGCTAGAGAGAGGGGATGGACATGCATCTATTAACCTACAGACTTCTAGATTACAAATAGGGTACAGAACTCTGTTATGTAGCTCACCTGCATCACACGCCAGCCTTCCCTCTGCCCTACAGGTGAGGAAGGGTATAAAAAGATAAAGGGGAGAGAAGGAGACCAATCACTCACTCACACTCTCTCTTTGTAACTGAACAACTTAGGCAAGATGCTACCTGTCTCTCTAGGGAAGCCAGGTGAGGTACACAACTTGTTGACCAGCCACCAGAGGACCCAAGGAAAAAAGTGTCCATGCACCCATGGGCAACATCCCAAAGGTAGAAGGATGTGAATGTAGTTTTTCATGAACACACTCCCACCCTTAGTAATTGTGGAACTGACAGGTTCTTCCAGAATGCAAGGGACAGACCAATGCCCCTAACCTTGTAAGCTCTTACTCAGAAGGTTCTCCTAACTACCTCGTCAGAAGTAGAACACGATCTCGATTTTCTCACTAAGCCAGAAAATAATCTTGTTCTTGGACACCTCTTCCTTGGTCAAGCCAGCACTAATGAAGAGTCATCGACACTCAGGATGGAGATGTCGAAACCTCTTTAGATGACACCACAACACTCGAACTGGACACTAGTATATTGTCTTGATCACTACCAGCTAAGTCCTCTAGGAAGGGGATCGAAAAGAACTTGAATCTGGTGTGAGGAACTGAAAAATTCTTAATCTTCGTTACGAATTCTGGGACAAACTTGAGCACAGCAGATCCTCATCCCTTTAAGTATTTAACATTGAAGGAAAGTTCACCAACTCTCCTTGCCAATGCCAGGGTAAGCAAGAACACAGTCTTGAAGGTCAGTTCCCTGTCTGAGAACTCTCGAAAAGGCTAGGGTGCACAAGTCAAGCTCTGTAAGACAAGAGTCACATCCCACTCAGGGGGGCTGAATTCCCAGAGATCTCCACAAGGAGGAGAGGTTCAAACCCTTCAAGCAAAGGATTAGTCCAAGGGCAGCTCTGTAGCCCCTGATAGCTGACATGGAGAGAAACTTCTCTCAGAGAAGAAAGACAAGAACGTCTGTAACATGCTGAAAAGGAGATCCAACCAGAGAGATACCCCATCAACGACACCGATCACAGAAGACGACCCATTTCCTCTGGTACACAGCCGCTGAAGATTTACAAAGGTATCCAGACATCTTGGTCGCAGTGTGACAAGAAAAAACCTTTCGCTCGCACGAGACGCTGGATAGTCTTCAGGCGTGAAGTGACAGTTCTCACACAGCCTGGTGATACCTCTCTATGAGCAGCTGGCACAGCAGGTTGTGCCAAGGGGAAATCTCTTGGTACCTAGGAAAGTACAGCTATCAGGTCCGGATACCACATGGCAAGTGGTCACTTGGGAGCAACCAGGGTCATCTGAGATTTGGGGTGATCATGACCCTGCTGATCACCCAATGAATCAGACAAAATGGAACAAAAGCATAGGCCTTGGAGATTGTACCATGGGTGTTGGAAAGTGTCTTCTATTGCTGTCCATGGACGGTCTGGCACAACAGAACAGAACACCAGGAGCTTTCCATTGTGACAGGTTGCAAAGAGGTCTATAGCTGATAAGCCCCCCAAAATCGAACAATCTTTCTGCAATGTCTTGGGTGTAGGGACCATTCTGTCCCTATTTCCGGACCCTTGCAACTAAGCTTGTCTGCTGCTCTGTTCTGGTTCCCTGGGATTTGCCTGGATGACAGTTCTACTGAGTGTGCTTCCGCCCACTTGTGAACTTGCACCACTAACATGTGGAGCTGAAGGAAAGGCAATTCACCTGCTTGTTAACCTACGCCAATACTGAACAATTGTATTGTTGATATAAACACTACGGAGTTCCCCGTCACTGGATCCTGAACCTCTTGTACAGCCAAAAATACCACCTTGAGATCCAGAATATTGATGTGAAGGTGTATGAAGGTCTTGTTCCACACACCTGAAATCAGCAACTCTTCCCGGTGTGCATTCTCTATCTTGGTTGATGTATCCAAATACAGAAGCATCTCGGGATTGTAAGTGCCTAATGGCACTACTATTAAAATGTTCCTGTCTTCTAACCACCAGGATAAGTCCTTCCTTACTTCCTCCAAGAAAGGAATCAGGAAGAATGGGAAGTCCCTAATGGGAGACCAAAACTCCTTCATCCTCCACTGAACAACACAAAGGTGAAGCTGCTCATGAGGAACCAGCTTCTGCAAGGATGACAGGTGACTGAGAATAACTAGTCACTGCTGAGCTGGTTCTTTCTATTGAGATAGGAATAACTGCACTGCCTCTCTGAACTTGCTAATATGCGAGTCTGAGGGGTAGGCTCTTGCTGCCACCACATCTGTCAGCATGGCCGGATAAGAGATACTTTACCCTCTGCTTTCGTGTAAGATCAGAATTCTCAAATTGATTGCTATACAAAGGTCCTGACAAAACTCGAGAAGTCAGTCTATGACCAAGAGCTTGCCAAGACTAGCTAATCATTGAGATACCTCAGAAAACATATACCAGGTGAAATGGCCCATGGCCCAAACTGAACAAAGACAAACGAGCGGTAAGCAGTTCAGAGCCTGAAACAAAGCGCTCTGAACCAAAGATTAAGCAGAGGTACTTGGAAGAGGACTGGTGGATGGGTATTTGAAAATATGCATCCTTGATGTCTTGACCTACAGAAAGCATACGATAAAATCTCAAGAGAAGTGTTGTTTTGGTGTCTGAGGAAGAGGAAAGACCCAGAAAAGTTGGTTAGCTTGGTCAAGATGATATGTCAAAGAACAAGCACAAAAGTAATAACAGCAGTTGGGGAAACAAAAAACTTTGAGGTTAGTGTTGGATTACACAAGGGTCAGCATTAAGCCCATTTTTGTTTGTGCTGGTCATGGGTGTGTTAAGTGAAGAGGTCGGGAATGAAGAGCAAGGGGAGCTGTTGTATGCTGATGATCTGGTGATTGCTGCTGAAAATATGGAAGACCTACAGAGAAGGGTTGGAGAGTGGCAGGAGTCTTAAGAGAGGGGTACCTTGAAGGTGAATGTGAATAAAACAGAGGTTTTGGTGAGCAGTAGGGAAGATAGAGGCAGAACAGCAATACAAGAAAGAAGAGGCTTGATTATAAAACAGGTGGTACGCACCTACTACCAAGCTTCCTCTTTTCAGTTCTAGACCTCTTGTTATGATTCAGTAATTTAGGTTTGAAAGGTTTGGAGCAAAACAAACTTTATTGCTGGCTTCTGAGATTCAGACATTTGGATATATACATGCACACATCAATACTGGGGAATTGGAACAAAGACTTTTGTAGTTTATTCTACATTTTCAAGTTCACACTGAATATAAAAGATGACAGACCTTTCTGTGCAAAAACAGTTTGTTATTCTGGGCGGTGTGTTCTTTAAGCAAAAGAGACAAGGAAAGAGGATGAAGGGACAATCCAGGATGGAGATTTCAATTCGTTGTTGACGTGGCTTCAATAAAAACAGACTCCAACAGATTCCTTTTACATTGATCTTTGACCCTGTAAATTGAGGAACTATCCCAGTTAATAGCATGGCCTGTCTTAAGCCAATGATTCGCAATTCCATTATCATTGAGCCTCTTGATATGGCATATATGTGCTGAGAGAGAGCATCTTACCAATAGATCTTACGATGTTTGCCATATATAAATTTTATTACATTCTTTAAAAGGAATACTGTATACAATATTGTTTGAATTTGGCGAGCTATTCTTAATTAGTTTATTTCTCAAAATGTTATTATATTTCAATATTAAGTTAATATCAATAGTTTTCAAAATGGGTACAGTAGGAATGAACGTAGGATGAAATGGTACATAGAGAATATTCTTAAGTTCTTTGTTACTACTAATTGGATTGTAATATGTCTTTTTTGCTTTATTTTTACAAAGTTCAAAAAAATATGGGGATAAGATGATGAATTTCCTATTTTATCAGTAATTTTAAACTCATCGTCCAAAAATTCAGGACTACAAATTCTGAGAGTTCTAATATACAGATTGGAAAATATTGATACCGTAATTTGTTAAGCAAGGTTAGAGTAAAAATGGATATATGACAAACTATTTGTGGGTTTCCTATATACTTTAAAACAAAAACTGGTGTTATTTGTAACAATTAAGACATCCAAAAATGGTATACAATTATTTTCTATATATTCTATAAAGACTTTTACAGATGGTACAAGATTATTAATTGTATACTTATATTTTCTTTTACAATACAAAAACAGTCATCTACATATTTATCACAAAACACTTTAGAGAATTTCTTGGAATAAGTCTAGACTCAAAGAACTCCATGAAAATATTAGACAAAAGTAGCGAAAGAGGGTTACCCATAGCCATACTAAATATTTGTTCATAAAAATTACCAGTAAATGTGAACTTACAATTTTTTTATGCAAAGGAGGTAAGTCATCAATTGGAACTAGTAAATTAAGATTTTACATCAAAACTGGTTAATTTGTCAGTACTGGATAATTCAATATGGGAGAGTCTAGTACAGAAATCATATAATGTACTGTTTTATTACTTTTCACTCTTAAATTAACTTTTGAACTCATTAATAATGGGCAAAAATGTGAAAAGGGGGACTTTTTGGGATGACTGGAACGAATTATCCTGATTCCCCTTATTTCTTATGGGGATATTTGTTTCATATATTCCAAACATATTGTATTTCAAACAGCCTTCTGGAACGGATTAAGCTTGAAGTCTGAGGTACTATTGTATCTATTGTTAGGGGTAAAACAAAATTCTGGCTGCCATCTTTCTTTTAGTTACAGGTAGGAAATCTTTAGGGAACTGCATGCCAATATTTAGCCTATGAGAGAGAGACAAATAAACTAACACTTGGCTTGTTTTTTCATTGCTACTACATAACAGCATCAGGTAGGTAGGAAGAGCAATTTGTCCAAGAGAGGCAGTGCCAGGCTCCGTTTGCATAGTCTAACATGGGTTAAAAAGTTCTGTATTAGTGGTGGAAGTTGCAATTAACTAGGTGCAGGCAGAGGATTTTTTTCCCAAAGCCTCCTCTCTCTCTCTCTCTCTCTCTCTCTCTCTCTCTCTCTCTCTCTCTCTCTCTCTCTTTCGCAGCTACCATGTGGTAGGATAATAGGAACGTAGCCAAGAATTAGGCAAGTTGTACCCCTATAGGAAAATTACCTCCAAGAAGCAGAGACAGAAACCTATCACCCAAGTCAGAAGAATTTTGCTTGAAGAAATTCAGTAGCATCCAAGAAAAAATATTCAGTTTTGTAGTACCATAAGATAAAAGTAAATAAATATGTATTATATCAAGACATGAAATGATAACATTTTACAACAGTGAGGTAGAGAAAGTAAAGGTACAAGCAACTTTATGTTTTGATCAGCGGTCATTCACCTAGACACACACCCAACCCCCAACCTGTGGGCAAGCTAACCATCCGCCTGCCATTCATGGCATAGCGCTTTCTTGCCCAGAAAGGAACTCGAGCCAACCACTCAGAATATACTTTAGCACGGGACCAAAGAAGTCATTTGGTTGTTTGTATGAGCATTGTTTCTTTCCTGCGTAGAAGGGTTAATGAAATAAGATGAGGGAGAAAGGAGGAACTTGCTTAAGCAGCAGGTGGAATAGCTTTTATTTCTTGTTATTATCACTGGTTGGTAAAATAATTCTTGAAGGGAACAGACAGGCCTCCCAATATCACAATTTCTTGAAGTAGATTGTATTTTTCCTAACTCTACAAACCTGAGGTCAATTACATTAGGAATTACTTTCAGCGTTGGCTGGAATACGACCGTTAAATTCTTGAACAAGACCCACCTGCCTGGATGTAAACACTCCATTTTGCCTTACGGCCCAGGCTTCAGATTGAAGGGTGGCATGAGGTGGGCATTAATGTAAAGGACCTCAGGTTTGTATAGTTAGTTAAAATACAATTTACTTACAAAAACTTTGATTATTTCCTACATGATATACAAACCCTCGGTCCATTACATTGGGAAGACACTGATAAGGAAAATAGAAAGCAAACTCGATGTGCAAGCTTACTGCATCAAAAACCTAACCAGCAAGTGTAAGTTCCAGTCCTATCCTCAACCTGAAAGAAAAGGAGTAGAGGTAAAAGGAGGGAAAGGTGGAGAGACCAGTCTCGCATCCTTCTTACCTCCAGAACCGCACACCATAGGTGAGATGCAACTTGTCCTCTTGAAGGAGCCAGGTAAGCAAACACAAATTGTGAGAATCCACCACTGGTCCAAGGAAAAGAGGTTCCAATGACCTGTGGGCAGACCCAAAGGAAGAAAGACATAAATGTGGTTGTAATGGGACCGCATCTTTCTTCTAGTCCTACATTTTTCAGAGTGATAAGTACCAAGCCACTGGTGCTGCTCGCTCTCTGAGAGAGCGTACAATGGATGTATCAAATTGCAGATGAGTTTCTCACAATCTCATAGGACTCAGAAGAAGACACATCTTTAGACACTTCTGCATTGGAAGTCAGCAGTGGATAAAGGTATCAACACTCAGTGAAGGGTTTCGATCCTTCAAAGAAGTCAAACTCGTCAACAGATGCCAACTTATTGTGCATCTGAGATGTAGTCACGACATGACACCCGCATTTTGAAGAGTGAAGCTGAGAATGAACCATGCAAATCGTCTATCTTCTTTGCCAATGATATTGAGAGACAAGATGATGATTCTCGTGAGGTATGTGCACATTAGATGAGAATTAAATGCTTTCTAGAGACTGAAGACCCTGTGATGGTAAGACAGAAGTTTCTCATCAGTAATTGAATCTCAATGAATGAGAAACAATACTATTTAGTGAATGACTAAGGTGAATGTGGACCCACGTCTTCACAGTTGAATCGGAGAGAAGTGAACTCTCAAGATTCTAATCATAGAAAAAGTCCTGTCGATGACACCAACCAGTGAAGACAGCTCTAATCCCTGGTGTTTTACAGAGATGAAAAGTTATTCGGCTATTTCATTGCTCATAGGTGAGAAAATTGGTGCTTGCAATGAAGGCGGAGAGTATTTTAGTAATGAAAACACAGGGATTGTACTGCCGGAAGAACTGCATTTTGTGGGTTGGATCAGGGAGGAACTTTTCTATCTACTCTGGAAGCAGAGTTAGTTGGGCAGGAAACAGGCGAAGTCTTCCGTTATTCAATTTCAATTTGGGATGAACAAAGAATAATTGAACACCTTACAAATTAGAAAATACATATTAGAAGAAAAAGCTCAAATTAACTGAAGAAAATCATTCTACGTCATCGCAGCGGCCAGTGGGGCAGGTATAATGGAACTGAAGACTACTATGTGGTAAACAGAAAAATGATAATGAGTCTAATGAGATATATCTCTGTCTGAAAATTCTCACAACAGCAAAAGTAGAGGACGAGACATGGGCCTTATGCGAGAATTCCAAGCCAACCAGAGACCTAAGTCTGTGATGGCTGGGCAGAGAGATTCGAATTGGTAGTTAATCCTCGATAGAGGAGAATCAATATTAAGCTGAATAGAATCTCAGAGAAAAGGCAGTACTCTGCCCCTTGCTCGACTCCTTATACTGAGTTGCCTGGTTGTGCATTCCATATTGGAATGCATTCGGCTTAGAAGCATCGAGCACAAAGAGATACACTTGAGAATCTGCATTTTTACTGAAATGGGGGAGAAACAAACCCTTTTGTTTGGTGATAATGCAAATGTTGTGGTGCTGTTGTCAAACAATACTAATAGTCGTCTCAGAACTAAAATTGGAAACTCTTGGGAGGCCTGAAAGGCCATCCTGAGTTTCAGGTTAATTAGAAGATAGTATTCATCTCAGTCACATATCAAAAGAATTAACTTACAGATATGCGCCTATTACTCTAATGAAGAGAGTGAATGTGAAGCTGTCCCAAAGGGAGTCTTCTATAGTGATAACAGGACATCGGACATGACTAGTTCAAGCCAAACTGGTTTTTCCCAAGAAAGTAGCACTGGAGAGGCATTCAAACTTCTCGCGGCTATCTTTCCTGAACAGATTGACGTACCTTCAGTAAGATCCTAAGATTGAACCAAAAACATAGTAGAAAGTAGAGGGGAAAAAAAGAGAGGAGGATTGACTGTTCTTGACCGCTCTTCTCTGAATTCTGTTAAACGAAGCATTCATTCCCTACAACAATTTCGTTCGCTCAAACGCGAGCGAAAGTTGTGCAGAGCTAAATGCAGTAAAAGCTGGTGAGAACTTGCCACGTCTTACTACGCGCATCTATCTTCTCTGTGATCGAATCTCAAAAAGAAGACTAAACAGAGAACCTCCTCCTATCTCTTTCAGATGCCTTGTCCCAAGGGACAATGACATCGATCTTGGCACTTGAAGAATAACCATTCCTGCCTTTCACAGGTGGGTCCGAGCCACCAAAGTGGCTCAGTCCCTTCTCTCGCCCTGCACCACAGTCATGATGGAGAGAAGACTACCCATCACTGACTATGGGTGTACAACAGGGTTGGAGGTTGTACACTTGGAGAGACACGTACAAGAGTACCAGACACAGCCCCATTTCCATGAGTCACACCCTTGGAACCAGAGACAAGATAACAAACTTGGGTTTGAACTCCAGGGGCTTCCGAGACACAATATTCTAGGGATAGTGTCTTGGTTCCCACTCCAGAAGGAGCAGGTGAGCTGAAGAGACAGCCAACTGCATCTTCCCTAGGGGAAAGGGTCCAAATCCTTAGAAGTCTTGAAGCAAGACTTCTTGGGGGTGGAAAAACTACCCTCCTTTTCTTAGGCTGTGGAAGCCTTTGAAGAGGGAGGTGAGGAGTGAGATGACAAAGACGATGACCCCTGTGAAAACTCACTGAAACACGGGCAGGGAGGGTGCTATCATGGCAAGGGACCACACTGAACAAGAGCAGAGAGTTCGTTCAGTAGAGCTGAGCACTCAGCTCGGCCGAGCGGAGTCAAGTGAGCTGAGCAGATCACCACTACATAATTATGAATGGTAATCATCAACAAAGATCTATCACTTCTTTCTAATTAACAGTTCTCCTTTGAGGCCAAAGCTCCAAGAAGAATAAAGAGAGATTCTGTGTCTGCTGTCCTACGTCTTCGGACCCTAAGGTCCAAGACATGACCAAGATTTGCATAACTCCAACCCAGACTGAAGAGTGAACTCATCTGTACTGGTAAAGGCTCCTATCGCTATGCAAACATTCGTGATAGTGAGCACTCAGCAAGCACTAGAATTCATAAGACTTCCCATGCTTGGCGAGGAAACCCGACTTTTGCAAGTCAATAAGTGGGCCTTGTCTCGCCCTGGTGCTCGGCAATATGATGAAGCCAAGCACTCAGCATGTGCCAGCTTGGTAAGACTTTCATTTATTGTTATAATTATTGGGAATACCCAGTGCCTGAGTGTTTGGAAAATACAGAAAACCAAATAACTCTGAGACGGTAGAAATTCCAAGGAATTTTATCTCTTGGCGAGATTCCCAATTTTTTCAATAACAATTATTGGGGGTGTCCATCTCATCCAAGTGTTTGGAATCACAGAAAACTATAACAATCTAAGAATTCCAGAAATTCCAAGGAATTCAAGCATTCAGCGAGATTCCTGTCTATTGTAATAACAATAATCGGGAATTCTCGTCTCTCCCAAGTATTTGCAGATCATAGATGACCAAAACACTCAGATAGGGCTAGAAAATCGAAAGAATTTAAGCGCTCAGCACGTCCCCCAAATTTCATCAAACGATCGTCGGGAGGGGCCCCTCCTAAACTCCGGTAGAAATTGAGGAGGAACAAGCATAAAAACCCTATATGCAAGTATTTAAGACTTGAATGCGAGTAGAGTTCAACAGAATATCCACTCGAGGCTCCCAAAATGCAAGAACCCATAGGGGACAACAAATTGAAATCCGTCCAAAGGAGCGAAAAAGCCAGGGAGAACATAGTCTCCAGGTGCTCGAATCCTAAGAATCTAAACACCAGATGTCGAGACGGTGAGAGGTTTCTCCATCAGTGACAGAAGATCCTTCTAGCATGATGTGGACATATATCAGATGGGACCCTAAGATCCTTCCAGGATCCCTCCAATACACCTCGCCCCTCTCGGTGTAACTTCTAGGACTAGCAACAGAAGTGTGAATTGAAGTTTGCACTTCTACAGCTCCCGACATGCTAGACCCTGGGGACAGCGTGACAGTTCCTGTTCCAGAAAAAACAGGCGAGCCAATGGACAACAGAGGAGGCAGACCCTTAGAAGTCCCATGACAAAACTTCTTAGAGGGGGAGACTACCTTCTCCTTCTTAGGTAGGGAGCATTAGAGGTCAAAGGGGTGGAGGTTGAAGAAAATATGATGACTACAAATAGGAAGACTTCGACTTCTCCAAATTCTGCAAAGCTACCTTCTACAGGATGAGACACATTTACCAGCAGAAGTAGATTTAATAATCACAGGGCAGTTGCAAAGGCATTGTCCAGTGATGAAACTCCAGGATAAAAGCAGCAAATGAATATGATTTCCAGCAGAGGAACAGTACACACACTCGAGGACCAATATCACAGCATGCTACGAGTTACAGGTACAAGTCCGAGGTTAGGAGAGCCAACACGAAGAGATATCCAACCATTTACTGCTTTAATCAACTATCACCTCTGTTAGCCTGTAAAATAAAGAAAATATGATTACAAAAAGAAGGATACTCCTCTGCTCTCCGAAATGAGAGGAGATCCCTCAAACACCAACACCACACGGCCCCCTCTCTCGTCGTCCAATAAGCTGATGAAAGAGAAGAGGAAATACCAGAAGAAAAACAAAGGACAAACCTCAGATGTTCCCCTTGGTAATTTCCAAAGTGTAAGCGCAAATTTCAAATGAATACACTGTCTCGCCCTGACATTAAAGGGCAAAAATATGAAATATGTAATAAGGGTGTACGCAGAGGTGATAGTTGGATAAAGCAGTAGATGGTTGGATATCTTTTCGTGTTGGCTCTCCTAACTTGTAGCATGCTGTGATATTGGTCCTCGAGTATGTGCACTGTTCCTCTGCTGGAAATCATATTCATTTGCTGCTTTTATCCTGGAGTTTCATCACTGGATAATGCCTTTTTCATTTATTACTAAAAATAATAAATGAAAAATCCTTCTGGGAAAATCATAATCAACAGCTAGTCAGCAAGAGTTCAAAAACATACATATTTATTGGAAGACAGCCAAAATCAAAGTGGAGTGTTTACATCTGGACAGGTGGGCCTACCTGCCTACCAGACAGTAGTTACTGCCTAACCCCCCTGTTCAAGAATTTAATGGCCGTATCCTAGCCTACGGTGAAAGTAATTCTCAATATAAAGGAAAGAGGGTTTGTATAGCCTTACTTTCAGCTCTAGGGACTGCCTTCCTCTTCCTATCTTTAGCAATTTTCTCAGCATGAGGAACGCATAGTTTCCATTTCTCTTCCTCCCTTTCCTGACACTCAGAACATGTTAACTCTCCATTACACCCCTGACCCTGAAATTTAGTGCATCCAGAGTGGGAATCACAAATCTCCTTAACTAGTCTAGTATTACATACACCCATCGGAGCAAAACCAAACCCCAGATGAACTGAATCTGAAATTTTGAGAATAAATGGCAGTAAAAATAATTAAAATACCTAAGATAATTGAAATAAACAAAGCCACAATGAAATAGTATGTCACAGAATCACAGGTAAGTGAAAAAAACCACCTATGTTACATGGAAGCTGGCAAAAATCGAATTGAGGGGTTTGGTGTCGTCAAACCTGTTTACCGGAAGTGGGCGGTTACCTGCCACCTACGCTAGCGATGGTGACGCCACCACAAAATTTTGAATTTTGGTCTACCGGGGTAAGCATCCTACAGCTCAATAACTGCTTGGTAAGACCCTTGAAAAAAAAAAAAGAATATGAACCGCACCAGAAGGAGTGATGTTTAACAAAGCAAACAAAGTGAAGCAAGTGTCAAGTAGGGTCGAGTTTAATGGCAGTGTCCAGCTTTGCTGAAGACAATTCCTAGGGTTTGTGTGTTGTGTAGGAACAATAGATTATTTGTACTTTGTGGTTAGTTAACATTTAAAACAAAAGCTCAAAGTAACAAGATGACACCTGCCAAAAATGTCAGTCAGTACATCTTGAATAACTCACAACCTGGGTCTTCAACAATGCAATTGTGTCATTAAGTGAATCACGATTCAATTCTCTCTTATTGCAAATACTTCTCTTTTATATCACTTACCTAGAGGATGTTATTGAGGAAAATTAACTTGATATGAAGAAAACGTGTTCCTTCACAGATTATCAGCGATCATTTATAACAAAACAGGTTATCTGTGGCAAAGAGAAGTGATCTTCATTAACACATAGAAATTTACTATACACAATGCAGTACCAATGATATTATACACTTAGCAATTGCAAATTCAGTGCAAATGTTAGACTAATGCAGTGCTAAACATGTGTGCAAAAATTTAATTTTTCCCATTCCTGTCTTCTATGTCCCTGTATGAATCTGAAAACACAAGTTCTGTACAGTTGAATTTCCATACTGTTAATGTTCTGGGTACGTCCACATTAATATGAACTAAAAATATGATATTTTTGAAATAAAATAAGGTTTTGTATATACTTATCCAGTAATTATGTTGCTAACATTTCAACATGTATGGCAGCCTAAATTCAAATTTAGATGGCTTGGTGTAGGTATACAGTGACATCCCATAATGGTGATACTAGGAACGTTAGCTAATTACTTCATTCTGTTTCATGAATAATGTCCATCAGAGTGGAATTGGGTACACTCCAGTCATATAATTACTGGTAAGTAGTATATACAAAACCTTATTTTATTATAGAAATATAATTTTTGTATATTTGACTAACCCAGTCATTATAGGCAGTCCCTGGTTATTGGCAGACTCAGTTTATGGCGATCTGGTTTTATGGCACTCGTCTAGTGCCATAAAATCAGTGATTTATGGTGCCATAACGGACCAAGTTTCGGTTATCGATGCTGACTTCATAGTGAATGAAGGTGGGATCAAGAACATATTCTACTCCAAAGCATTAAGTCATGTAATGAATTTGAAATAGAAAAGTTGTTGCTAGCATTGAAAAAACAATGCTTGTCATTCCTATCAGAGAGCTATGCAGATGAATAGCTACTGCCTCTGGTTGGAGTCATCTTAACTCAGGGTGGAGTGGTGGTAGTGCCAAGGGTCACCTCCTACTTAGGGGGAACTTTGCTGCAAGGGGAATGCTCCTATAGTTAGCAAAGTGCGATGGGTGCCCATCCTTGCCCCGGGTGCAGCACTGAAATAAAACCACCAGGAAACACTGACACCTACACTGAAATAAAGTCATGACCCATCCACTGAGATTGATGGGTGCTCCTGGTACACTGTACACCCTGGCTCTTCAAAATCAACACCTTACTGAAATGAAGGAGCAATAACAGGAGAACATCCAATGCCTCCTTCCGCAATGCCATGCCAGCCACTAAAAATGGTCTGAAGGTACTGAAAATTTCGACATTTTTAAAACTTACACAAAAAATATGATAAGAAGCAAAGATTGTTTACGCCTCCCATAGTCCGATAGCAGAATGGGTATGAATAGCAAAAAACCTGAAAACTAAGGAGGAAGAGGCTCTTCTTATATACTTATCTTTACTTCAAAGTAGGCCAAGAACACTCCACAACACTGACTGTGTCTCAAACATGAAGCCCATATAAAATGGAAGACAACACATTTAGACAGAGGAAGAGATAACTTCCTAGGTTATGGATGGTCCTCTGATTCCTGTTGCAATGAGGGATGGAAGTCTTTAGCTGTGTCAACAAACAGAGATTTACTGCTTGACGAATTGCTTCTTGTCACTGCAAGGGTTGGTTCAGAGAGGAACTCTTCTCTTTACCCTGGAAGCAAAGCTATCAGGGCAGGCAAAGATTTTAACATTCACTCCAATTCAGCTTTAACAACTAGTAGTTAAACATTTTACGAATTAGAAAAAAAAAATATATAGAAGACGAAAAATTGCTATGTTTGTCTGAAAAATCATTCTGAATCATTGCAGTGGCCTATGTGCCAATTGCGACGAAGACAATGAAAAAGCAAACAAAAACTTTATTGTCAGAGACATTTAGCCAAATACAAGAATTGAGTTTGTCTATTGTCAGACCCCCGTTCCCCCCTTGCTAGGGAAAGGGGAGGATATATATGCTTCTGTAATTTAATAAAAAAGTTATAGAAAGGTTACTCTATCATATACAAGCAGTCCCCGGTTATCGGCAGTGGTTCCATTCTCAGCAGGGTGCTGCTGATGAGCGAAAACCACTATTAACCACAACATGGCAATTTATGATGCTTATGGTGCCAAGTTTGGGTTAATGGCGCTGATAACCGGTTAATGGTACCTCTTAGGTATGTTGTGGCGCTGTTAACCGAAACTCAGCCCATTATGGCAGTATAAATTGCCAATTTTATGGTGATTAAACAAGCGCCATAAAACTGGATAGCCATTAACAGAGTCCATCGATAACCTGTAATCTTACCTGCACAGGCCTTCAGTTCCAGCTTGTGATGGACATGACTCTGCGCAAAGGAAGAGTGAGGAATGAAAAGAGGAAAGAAGAGAGCCAGTCACCCTTACATTCACACTTTCATTTATACCGCTCACAAAAGGTGAGATACAACCATGTCCTTTTAAAGGAGCTGGGTAAAGTACACAACTTGTTGAGCAGCCACTACGGGTCCCAAGGAAAAAGTGTCCTAGGACTTATGGGCTATATCCTGAAGGTAAGAAGCAGTGAAAGTGGTCTGATTAGACCACACCCCAGCTTTCAGTACCTGAGGAACCAACAGGTTGTTGCAGAACACGAGGGAGGGGCCAATACCACTGACTTTGTGAACACTCAGGCGAAAGGTACTGGTGCCATTCTTTCCTACAGAGGAGTACACTTTCTTGATCACTTCATAAAGCCAGAAAGAAATAGTGCTCTTAGACATTTCTTTCTTGGTCACCTCGGTGCTAATAAAGAGGCCTTAACAGTCAGGCCAGAGATGTCGAGTTCTCTCCAGATAGTGCCGTAGCACTCTAACAGGACAAAGCAGCATCTCGTCAGGGTCATTACCGTAGAAGTCCTCTAGAGAGGGGATCGTAAAGGACTCGAACTTAGTGTCAAGGACTGAAGGGTTCTGAGTTCTTCACTACAAAATCTGGGACGAAATCGAGTGTAACTGACCCCCACAAGTTCTCCTACTCTCTTCGCCAATGCCAGGGTAAGCAAAAAGACCGTCTGGAGGGTCAGATTATTGTCTGATGACTCTCAATGAGGCTCATAAGAAGGACAACTCAGGGGGCATGAGTTCTCTTATTGGACAAGACGTCTCAAAGCTCCTCCTGAGCAAAGATATCTCCATAGAGGAAATATCCAACTCCCTCAGTTTCCAGACTAGGCCCAATGCAGACCTGTTGCCTTTAACTGCAGATACAGCAAGGAGCTTCTCTTGGCGAAGAAAGACTAAGAAGTCTGTGACCTGCTGAAGAGAAGTTCTGACCGGAGAGAGACCCTACCCTGTCCATGACACCAACCACAGATTGTCTATCGATTCCTGCACTCCTTTGATCGCATCCCAGATCCGTGAAAGATTATTTGTTTCCACAGTTTTAAGACTGTCTAGGGATTCCTGTAGTCCTTTGATCATGTCCCAGATTCTTGATCATTTACCATTTGTCTCTTTGATTTTTTCAGAGTTTTCCAGTTATTTCTGAGAGGGATTTTGCTGTTTGGAAGGCATTTTCTGCAGTGTGGTACAAAGCAGGTAGGCTTAGGTCAGCAGGGCCCTTTGGAGGCAGAGTGTAAGGCTTCAAGCTCAAATACTGTTAACAAAAAAAAAAAGTTCAAGCTTTGCTACCCAAGCATAACTGAATCCATAAAATAGGAAGACATCAATAGTGTCTGAGAAAGAGAAATGTTCAATGTGGAAGAAAAACCATGATCTTGATGAATATTGGAATTTTGCTAAGAAGTCCTCTGAAGAAAAAATAGATTTCCTTAGGGAGAGAAGGTTATGCTTTGGACGCTTTGGTCTCAACCATACTTCTAAAGGATGTATGAAATAGAAGCACTGTAAGACATGCTGTAAGAGGCATTTCACATCATTGCATATCGAAGGATTCAAGCTACACAAAGAGAATGATAGCTCGTCTAGCAAAGTAGCAAGTGAAATTATTGTTAGCACATGTACTACCAATGATGTCAGTGAAGTAAATACAATATTACAGCCTATTCTTCCAGTAAAAGTATATCAGAAAGGAAACAAAGTAGTTTTGGACACTTATACCTTTTTGATAATGGCAGCACTGGTTGTTCCATCACAGAGAGTTTACAAGAGCAGATAGGTGCACCTGGAACAGAGACATGTTTAAAGCTCCAAACCATGCATGGGGTAATTATTGTGAATACTTTGGCAGTTAATAATTTGTGTGTTACAGATATGGAAGGAAACAACACTACTGATCTGACAAAAGCCTTCGCTCGTCAAGACATCCCAGTGAGTCATCAACAGATACCAAAACCAGAATTGCTCAAAAAGGTAGCTGGTCTGAGGAATGTTGCTGATCTGATTCCTGATAATAGAAAAGATCTGGAGATTGGTTTATTGATTGGCAGCAATTCCTCTAAAGCGCTGCAACCATTAGAGGTGCTTCCAGTCAAGGGTCAAGATTCCGTTGCAGTTCTTTACCACCATGGATGGACTGTTAGTGGCCCTCTACATTCTAAATACTCCTCAGAGAAGAACAGTATTTCATGTCACCATGTCTGTCTTCAGGAAGTTGAAAGGGTAAAGGAGTGGATTCATCCTGCAGCTGTGACCCATATGTTTGAAAGAGACTTTAGTGAGAAAGATGTTGGTAGACTTCCTGATGTGAAGAGTCTTTCACAAGAAGATCAACAGTTCCTCAAAGAAGTGGCAGAAAACATTCAGTTTACTAATGGACGCTACCAGCTTCCCCTACCATTTAGAACCAATAAAGTTAACTTGGTAAACAATAGAGAACAGGCAGTGAAACAAGCACAATGGCAAAGAAGAAAATTAAACTAAACCCAAAGTACCAAGAAGATTATGTGGAGTTGAGAAATTGGTGTCGAAAGAATATGCTTATAAGGTTCCAGAGGATCGGTTATAAGATGAACAGCCTACATGGCATCTACCTCATGATGGTGTCTACCATCCAAAAAAAAAAATAAATAAATAAATAAATAAGATTAGAGTAGTCTTTGACTGTAGTGTTAAATACCAGGTAGTTCCCTTAATGGCAAGTTGATGCAAGGTCCTGATATGACTAATTCCATGGTTGGAGTTCTCATCAGATTTCGTCTAGAAAGGGTGGTCTTGATGGGTGACATAGAATCTATGTTTTACCAAGATCAGGGACCAAAAGTCCAACATAAATACCTTAGATTCTTATGGTGGCACGGTGGTGAACTTGAAAGCAAACTTAAATAGTATCAAATGGGTGTTCACATCTTTGGAGCATCGCCGATTACGCTTTGAGGGCAGCAACTGACCATGCCAAGGAAAAGTATGGTCGAGATATAGAATGCACCATTAAGACTAATTTTTATGTGGATAATAATTAAAAATCTGAACCTTCAGAAGAGCAGGCATTAAGATTTGTGAAAGATGTTACAGCTGCGTTGAAAGAAAGAGGTTTTCGGCTGACAAAGTTTGTGAGTAACAGCAAGCTGGTGTTGAAATCAATCGCGCAAGAGGACCGTTCAAAAGATCCTCATGCAGAAAGAGCTCTTTGTTTTCAGTGGAATATTGAAAATGACTACTTTACTTTCTCCGCAAGCTTGGACCCAAAACCACATACAAGGAGAGGCCTTTTGTCAACAGTATGTTACCTCTATGATCCTCTTGGTTTTGTAGCTCCTTTTCTTTCGCCAGCTAAGAGAATTCTTCGAGAAGTTTGTCAGGATAACACCTTGGGATGGGAGGATGTTATTCCCGAAGAATACCAGAAGCCCCCTGGAGAAGGAGGCTTGATGGTTGACAAAGATTCCAAGATGTGTCAAACCAAAAGAATTTGGTAGAGTAACTTCCACACAGCTGCACATGTTTTCAGATGCTAGTAATGAAGGCTATGGTGCTGCAGCATACTTAAGACTTTCCGATAGCAGTGGGAGGATTTCTACTGCTCTGCCTATGGGAGAGTCTAGAGTGTGCTGTAAAGGCAACAATCATACCCCGACTGGAATTGACAGCTGCAGTGGTGTCCATAAATCTAGCACAACACACTTTGAAAGAGCTGCAGATTACATTGGACCAGACATTCTATCACACAGATTCTACAACACTTCTTCACTATATTTTTAGTGATAGTAAAAAGGCTTCCTATCTTTGTAGCAAATAGTGATAGTAATTAAGGATTTATCTGAAAATGAACAGTGGAGATATGTTCAGAGTAAAGAGAATCCTGCTGATATTGCATCAAGAGCTTTCACAAGTCAGCAAATGCTGAACAATGACATTTGGTTTGATGGCCCATATTTTCTTAGAGGACCAGAGGAGCTGTGGAAAAATGACATGCCCTAAGATGATGTTGAATTGGAAGGATCTAAAACTTTTACAGTGCATCCAGAAGATGAGGAGGGAAATGCTGTTGACAAGTTTCTTGAGTATTATTCTTCTTTTTTTTCATACTGAAATCTGAGAAACAAACTAGACTTATTGGTTCAATTACAACAGATGAATATGTTGCTGGAAAAGATGTTATCAGATATATCCAGAAGAAAGCTTTTAGTGAGGAAGAGACACTTGCAAAAAAGCAAAGGGTCATGGGGCAGGGCAAAGGACTTTGTAGCAGCAGTAGTATTTATAAACTAGATCCTTCATTGATCCTCAAGACAAGCTTCCTCACGTTAATGAACTGCTCTCCAATGCAGACAGTTCAGATGATGAAAAGCATCAAATGATATTACCTAGACTGAGTCATATCACTACTATGATTATTCATTGCATATAATGAAAAATTAGCTCATGCTGAACGCACCCATGTGATAGCAAAAGATCTTCACTGGGTTATCCATACCAATGTAAGTGTCCGCCAGGTTCTACAAAGATATGTCATTTGTAGAAAAATGAGAAACTCGGTTCTAAACCAGAAGATGGCTGATTTACCATTTGAAAGAGTAATTCCAGCTGTTCCATTCACAGACACAGGTGTTGACTTCTTTGGGCCACAGGAAGTCAAAGAAGGAAGGCAAACCAGGAAGAGGTACGGTGTATTATTTACCTGTTTGTCTACCAGAGCAATTCATATGGAGACAGCGAATTCCTTAGACACACCATCCTTCATAAATGCTTTAAGAAGGTTTGTTTCTAGAAGAGGAAATGTAAAGAAGACTTGGTGTGACAATGGGACAAACTTTCATGGAGCTGAGGAGTTGAGGAAGTCACTGCAAGAGATAAATGAAGATTAGATCAGGGCTTTCCTCTCAAAAGAAAGCATCAGCTGGACCTTCAATCCCCCTACAGCTAGTCATATGGGAGGTGTGTGGGAACGTCAAATTAGCATTGTGAGAAGGTTCTCGACTCCTCTCTTCAAAGAACATGCTGGATGACTGGATGATGAGAGTTATGCACTCTTCTCACAAAAGTTGAGGCTATAGTAAATGACAGTCCATTGACCACAGTCAATGATACCCCAGAGGACTTACAACCACTTAGTCCAGCACAGCTTCTCACACAGAAATCAAGTGTTATGATGACACCACCTGGTGTTTTTTTTAGAAAGGAGATATGTATCTGAGACAGAGGCGGCGCAATGTTTAATTCTTGGCTAACTTATTCTGGACTAGATGGCGAATAAATATTTATCATCATTACAAGAGACAGAAGTGGAACAAGGAAAAGCGTCACCTTCAGGCTGGTGATATTGTCCTTGTAAAAGATGATAATCAGTTAAGGAGCAACTGGATGATGATTCATGTTATCAGCACTGCAAAGGACAGAACTGGTTTTGTAAGAAGTGTAGTCTTAAACACACAACCATCAAAGCTCCATCGACCCATTCAAAAGCTTGTTCTTCTCCTTGCACGAGAGGAGCAATGATTATAACAGTTACTTTCATGTGGATCAAAAGACTTGAGAGTATATTGCATTTATTATAGATGTTATTTATATCACCTGCATTTATAGATATGGTTGATTTTGATAAACAAATAATTTGTTTATAGGGCCGAGAATGTAAACGCAGCTTTTTATAGAAACCAGTTGTATATATAATTATTTAATAAGTTTCGTTTTTCAACTTGGTGAATAGGGTTGTGTTATAGATATTTTGTGTCCATTTTTACATGTAAACATTGTTTAGTCTACTTTGGATTGTTACTTCTGTAATTTGTTCATTTATGTTACTTGTTGTTGAGTAGTTCTTGAACAGACTCTTTATGCTGGTTGTTATCAGTGTTGGAACTACACTGAAACAGGTATGAGTTTCTGGAAATAAACTTTTCTTTAGGATCAAGGTTTTTGATGACTGACAGAGTAGAAGAATTCTTCAAAGTGTTAAGAACACTTTTTTGGAAATTCGTTTCGCTTATATTGGATGTAACTTAGAGTAACACAAATGTAAGTTTATTTCTTTACTGAAATTTGTATATATTCTATTTCATGTATGTGGTGCTTTGTTGTTATATTCAAACAATTGTTAATTCTTTGTTTATTATGGAATTTCTATCTAACAGTTTTAGTAAGTTTGTATATTTTGTTGTTTTCAGTTTCTTCAACCTCGTCGCCTTGTACTACTAGCATGGTACTCATCATTGGTTCTCTGGTCTTGGAGTACTGACCAACTATGAGCCCTTACAGTAATGGTCAAATTAAGTTGTAGTGCTTTGTGTTACGTGAATTTAAAGGTTTAAGTTGATTTAAAGTGTTTTGTGACATCAACTTGAATTTTATATGAAATTTTAATAAAGTGTGACGTGAGTAACAGTATCTGTGTCTTTTCTACATCTCATCCCTGTGGCTTTGGAGACAACGGCAGCTACAGAACCAAGAAATAAGAAGGCTTTCTGGAAATAAAATGATGTCTCCCCATGTGACACATACGTAGGCCTCATGACTCTGCAAGAATGAATATAATCGGGTAGTAAAGAGGCCACCGGATAAATGTAAAAAGACCATAAAAAACTCTAGGCCTAAACAATCCGTCGAAGCAGTTCTCCTTGTCTGGTCTAAATTGTCCAATACGAGAATGGTACTGAAGGAGAAGCTCAAAAAATTGTCAGTTTTCATAATTCACAGTGAATAAAACTAACACTCTGTGAGCAAAGCCACAATTCAAAAGAGATAGAGAGAGAGAGAGAGAGAGAGAGAGAGAGAGAGAGAGAGAGAGAGAGATTTGAATTCCATATTCCAATCTGGTTTGTTATGAGAAATGAATGAAGTACAATGAATAATCATGATGAATGAACAGGTTCATTTCTGTGAACAGAGACGAGCGTTTCAGTTACCGATGCTGTAATAAATTCAACCATAAACCTCATACATTTGTATTAATGTATGAAGCGAAATGGACGTTCACATTCTTAACACCTAAAACATGACCAATTTATCTTCAGTTAGGCCTAATTATTAGCCACCGCACCACACCAGAACGGTAGTAGTACATGCTAATATTATGATCTCCCTGGAGAGAGAGAGAGAGAGAGAGAGAGAGAGAGAGAGAGAGAGAATGATCATCTTCCTCCACTCGATCTGGGCATCAGCGCCCTAAAATGAAAATATTTCAGATTATTAATCAATTAATGATGTGAGAAACACAGACATCCAAATACACATATGAGCAAACCCAATAAATAAGAGCCTGGATTATTATTATAGTAAAAATCACACAAAAAAGCAGATTTTGTCTTTCAGAAAAGAATAGACAGTGCTGTATTAATTACCCTAAAAATAAAACAATCCTTATCAGGATATCATTATGTTGTGATGCTTTTCAAGCAATCACCGGTTGGTCAAGAGAGACAACACAAACAAACGCGCCTTACACTTCAGTACTACACGGGCGCACAAACGAACTCACTAACAGAAAGAAATACGTGAACTTGATGCAAGAATCATCGGACAAGAAGAGCATCAAATTAGGTCTTGAAAATGACCAAAAAGTCACATCGGACTTGATAGAAGCATTAACGTCTTTTAGATCAGGATAACATGATTATTAAATAATATATATATAACTGACGACAGACTTAGTACCACATGACTATGACCTGCTCTGCTCTGCTCAGCTCAGCTCTGCTCTGCTCTGCTCTGCTCTGCTCGGGCTGTTGAGTCTCTTGCGCTGCTGCTGCTGCTGACCTCATGACAACCTCGTCAGCGTTTTACTCAAAACATTGCCCCGTGACTTCCATCTCACTCCAGTTCTTCCCTCTTCACTGCTCCTTCTTGGGATCCGGATACATACATACATACTACATACACACAAACACACACACACACACACACACACACACACACACACATATATATATATATATATATATATATATATATATATATATATATATTATGTTATTACAATTACACTATAACAGAACATTTTCCACTTGGAAATAACTATCTCAACTGATATGAATTTAATTCTGAAAGAATTAATTCACATATTTTTACGACAATCTCTCTTTTTATTCTCCATAATTACTGATAATTACCGATATTCAATTTCACACTATTTAGAGGACTAAGGCATAACAGCTTCCATTATGGGAGCATCATGGTATGAATCATCAATATTCTGCGTTTTATCCA
The DNA here is from genome assembly GCF_015104395.2 of Macrobrachium nipponense. NCBI lineage: Eukaryota > Metazoa > Arthropoda > Malacostraca > Decapoda > Palaemonidae > Macrobrachium > Macrobrachium nipponense. The sequence goes on from NC_087220.1 coordinate 3,227,295, forward strand.
GTTTGGAAGCAAGATCGATTTGGCTTACGAACAAATCCTTAGGAGGCTATAGGGATGATATCGTATACTGCCATTTCGATGGTATTTGAATCATATGAGACCCAATAGCTGACTGGGTTCTGTCGGTCTGAAGGATAATAAGTCGGTTTGGACCCGAAAGAATATCTGAAACTATAGCCATGCCATGTTGGAGAATTTTGGCTGGGCTGCAACATTGTCGTATTGCAACGACATTGCAATATATTGCCATTTCTCACGGGTTTCCGTGATCAGAATGTTAATATTGAATTCTTCCAGTCTGAAGGAATAGTTGGTTCGTTCGACGAAAAAAAAAATGATGATATCGATATCCTTCACATTATGGAGAATTTTGGATGGCTTGCAACACTGTCGTATTGTGCAATTTCTCACGTATTTCAGTGATCAGGATGTCAGCACACTGAATTTTATCCAGTGTGAAGGAAAAGTATGTGATTAAGAAAAATAAACACTGGTACATTCATTGTAAACATAAAAAAAGAAAAAGAAAAAATAGTACGAACAAAGCCAATGTCATTCTCTGAATCCCCTGGCCGGAGAGAGAGAGAGAGAGAGAGAGAGAGAGAGAGAGAGAGAGAGAGAGAGAGAGAGTTAAACTTGCATGCTAATATCTAACCGCAAGTCTTGTTTAATGTATAACCACACGGGAGAGAGAGGGTTGGGGGGGGGGGGGGGAGTTGGCAAGGAGTCTCTGTACAAATTAAAGATGTTTTTGTTGCATCTAGGCTAAACTGACATGAATCTGCCGTGAAGTATTGTTCCAAGTCCATTGACTCATATTTTAAAATATTCTTCATAAATTACCTACAAGATTAGTTTACCTTTGAATGGTTTCCATATACAGATACCAATGGAAACTACTTCCCTATGAAACAAATTTATGATTTCCTTAGTTTAAAGCCTTTCTTATGTGGACCGTTTTAAGCTAAGTCTGAAGGTGCTGCTCACGTTCATTGTTTCGTAACAAGCAAGCACCCAGCGGCCTCTGAGAGAGAGAGAGAGAGAGAGAGAGAGAGAGAGAGAGAGAGAGTAGGTAGTACCTAGATACTTTCACTTATGTATGAAATGAAACGTGGACGAAACAAATGCTAAAGTAAAGAAAGAATCCAAGAAAAGAAAACAGACCAATGAAATGAAGAGGCGATCTTCGCTTCAGGCCTTATGTTCTTTTCTGAACGTTTATAAGAAAATTTCGAGAATTCTAAATATTTACAAACGATTCCTTCAGCCCCAGTGAGGTTAAAACGCTCGTCATGGGACTAAGGAGCTCTTGGGATGAGTAATATATACGAGTAGTATATCTTATATAAATTAATTAATGGCATATGTTGCTTTCTCTCTCTCTCTCTCTAAACGTTACTTCAGATCATTTTTTCTATAAATATAAAATGGAGACAAAATGTGCTAAAAAAAGGTTGTCGCTGCTAATAGTACTATCTAGACAAGACTCGCCCATGCTGGCATGAAAAAAGGTCATATTATTAATATGATGAAAATCAATCGATGTCTTTCACTTGGGTCAGTCAGCTGGATAAACAATGTACAAAGGTACTGAATGAAACCGAATTTTCTAACCGTTAAACCTCACCTCAGACGACGACTCGATGTGGTGGAAATAGGCGTTGTTATGCCGCCAAGACCGGTTCAAACTAAATATTCCAAAAAAATAGATGACGACGCATCATCGTCTTGTCTACTTGATCTCTTGGTTCCTTCCTTCCTTTCATAAACAGAAAATGGATAGTTTTCGTTTAAATAGTATGTACGCTCCTGTAGCCACCGTTTTCGTCAAATAGAAACACTGATGATGATGATGCTGCTAGGCTGACTGGCGGCCAGGCCGGCCGCCGCCGCCCTGGCCAGATTTTCTTTGGCACCCTATCGTACAGATGATTCAACATTATCGTTTTTTCACCAAAATTATCGCAAAATATATCGCATGCATGTGAAAAATGATCGTATCTTTTATCACTACACTATTCTCTACAGTAATCAACAACATTTCTTGGTATCAAAATCAATGCATGTATATCTTTTATACATTTTTAATGATAAGGCAAAAATGGTATGAATCAAACTCTTCTGTTATTATAAATAAAAACAATGTGACATTTTACAGAGAATAAACATAGATTCCCATTTCTGTACCACTACTGACGATGTGAACTTGAACTCAAACTAATCTGATATATATATATATATATATATTATATATATTATATATATATATATATATACGTACTATATATATATATATATATATATATATATTATAAATATATATACATATATATATATATACATATATATATATATATATATATATATATATATATATATATATATATATATATATATATGCTTACTATACGTCACTAAATAGCGCGTGACAATATATTTAGCCACGGCCACAGGAAAAGTAAAAGGAGGAGTACCTCCTTTTATTTTTCCTGTGTATACATATATCTCAGCATAATTGCCTCGTTCCACGGAGAGAGAGAGAGAGAGAGAGAGACTTATTGGTCTCATGTCTCTCTTAAAAGGGGTTAGCGATAAGATGACCTCTCGGCCATTGGTAATTGAGTAGAGGGTGTGATAAAAACACGCACGGTATCAGTACTACAATTAGCCTACCTACCTCAATAATCTCAAACAATTATCTACATATCTTAAAGGGAAATTATCACTTTACATTTTCATCATTTTCAATTGGAAACATTTAATCTTTAAAAAAATGGTTTTAAACCATCTGAAAACAAACAACTACCAGTATTATCGCATAAAATGTAGGATAGTTGGAGCTGGTATCGTACATCGTGCCAGAGACAGTTTAATCGTACATGAACGATTATTATCGTACGAATGGCAGCTCTCTCTCTCTCTCTCTCTCTCTCTCTCTCTCTCTCTTCTCTCTCTTCTCTCTCTCTCTCTCTCCTCGCCCGGTGTCGTATTGTTTCATGGCTGCTTGAAGTAGTTCTGTCACTTCTCCTCCTTTGGGACTAATGACTGTCCCCCCCTTAATTCCTTCATGCTGGATGTGTGTATGAAGGTGCTGTATGTGTCACCTAGTTTTTCTACTGAACTCGATAATTATAGTATTCATATCCATAATATTCCTTATTTAATTTCCATAATCTTCCACAATATTCCCCATTGAGTATAATACTCGTATTAACATTGACCTCCCAAGAGAGAGAAAGGGGGGGAGGTGGGGTCAACGGGGATATATGAGTTTCACCATACAAAATGCTAAACCTTAAAAGTTAACTTCATTTATAAAAGGTAGTTCCTCCTTTCGATACCAAGAAAGAGTTGTCGTCAATTGAATCTTATTTTTTTCTTTTCTTGGGGAGTTTAGTTTCTACCTTCGTGTCCTGTTTTGACATTCTACGATTCTCTCTCTCTCTCTAACTATATTTACCCGTGGATGGGCTATGACGGGATAGTTTTGAATCACAGACCCTGCAACCTTCAGCCAAGCTCTGCGTAAGAGAGAGAGAGAGAGAGAGAGAGAGAGAGTTGGAGGGGGGTGGGGGGGGGGGGGGGGGCGGTTGGTTGGGGAGGTTACTCGCACTTTCTCGCTCTTGAAGCGGATCAGAGACATCATCTGAACTCCAAACGCTTCCAAGGAAGCAATGGCAGGCACCACACGGCAGCCTCTGGCAGTCTATGTATTATTCCTGTTCCAGGAAGTCCAGTGTTTACCGTAAGGGTGGCAGGGGGGGGGGGCGGGTGGGAAGTATGTGGGTGGCGAAGGGGGTGCAGAAATCCTCTAAATCGGACATACAAAACGGTTGACGTGGGAGGATTTGCAGTCTCCTTTACAGAGAGATTTTTCTTATGAAGTCTTATACTGGAGAATGGCGAATGCGTCTCTGTCTAAGAGAAAACACGAGCACATTGAACCGGGGCACATGGAAACACAGAAGACGAGGGCGAACTCACGTTTTCAGCAACACGCCCTTCGATCCCCTCGAGACGGGTGGGGGGAGGGGGGAGGGGGGGGGGCACTGCCCCATTTGAGCACCTCTCGCGAAGGCGAAACTTGTTGCTAACTCTTCCATCTTGATTGATTGATTGATCATGGAATTTAGGGCATGGCCCAAACGCTGGGACCTGCAAAGATCATGCAGCGCTGCAGTGTTATATGATTGAATGAAATGGATGAAATGAATTAATCAATTAAAATCTCTTATACAAATGATCAATTAAAACTACAATTAAAAATATCGAACGACAAACAACAACCAAGACTAAGACATCTTATGTCACATAGCAACTAAAACAGACGACATTCACTCTCATTCAAAACCATTTACACCACAATTAAACAATCCACAGTTGAAGTTACAATTTAAAAATGACCTGACATGCATACATCCATTCAACACCATTTACACATAATTAAAAACAACAAATAAAATTATTAAATAATAATTAGGTACTTAAAATGATGACTATGAACAAAAGAAATAAATATGAAATAAAATCAATAAGTTCAAATTTACCACGCTACTTAAACTTCATAAAAAATCTTAATACAATTTAAAAATCTCACTAGTGCAGGAATATCTGCTCTGTCATCTAGATAGTGAATTAGCAGAAGAGTCGGAAGCAGAAGAGAGAGAGAGAGAGAAACCTTGACCCAAACAACACAGACCTCAGATGGTGGAGAAGAGTATCTTCATACATTCATCGCGATGAACCTCGACCATTATACTATTAAGAAATGTCTTGTGAAAAAAGTAATTTGTAAAATTTGATACGTAGTAAATATAATGCAAAATCATTATGATAATTAAAATTAAGTTTAGAGTTAGAAAATTGGAACTTTATTAAATATGATTATATTATGTAATAAAATTCAAGATATGTAATCTGTACAATTCACCATGTCAAAATAATGTATAATCATTATTGTATTATGTTAATAATATTAGTTAGAAAATTGTACCCTTACCCAAATATAATTGTGGATAAACCACACTTTATATTACTCTTACTAATACTTAGCTACTTAACTATTAGCCCTCACTCTTCCTTCGTTCACCCATCTTAATTACCTATCAGTTAAAAAAAAAAAAAAAAAAAAAAAAAAAAAAAAAAAAAAGCTGTAAGGCGGAAGGAAGGAATACCTCTCTCTCCGAACTTTCCTTTAACTTTTTATGATTTATTATGATTTTTCTCTCTTTAGTACTACAAAACCGTCTCCCCTGAAAGCGGCTGGCTCCGTATATTGCACAACCCAGAGGTTATTTTTGCATTCGTACTATATAACTGCTCTGTATACTATATATATGTATATATATATATATATATATATATATATATATATATGTGTGTGTGTGTGTGTGTGTGTGTGTGTGTGTATCGACAGATAATACTGCCAAAGCCCGTTTACAGCCATGAACAAGTAAATCAACAAATATGTGAAATGATCAATCGTCATAGGTCTAGGTTTCCGTCCCAAGATTCGGGTCTTGCCACATCTGAATAGATATTTTTTTTATTATTCTTTATTCCTATGTCATTCATTTCCCCACTTCATCTGCGACTCTCAATAGTCGACTAACGAGTCGTCAGACTGAAAAATACGTGGACTTCAGAGTATAGATCCAGAAGGCCTTATATATGCTGCTCGGGCTCTTGCTCTGCGTGTTGGCAACAGCGCGTGGATGAAACAACAGATGTCTAGACGCTGTATGTGATAATGTGAGAGAGAGAGAGATATAACTGTCTATAACAGTAGGTTATAAACAACTAAACTTAATGTCGTTAAAGATCTGCATCCGATGAAAATAAGTCAAGCCCATAGACGTCTAAATTTCATTCAGACATATATACATAATTCACGTCTGAACTCTTATCATTATGTATAATAAATATACTTCATATCTGCTGGAGTTTATTATAACATGCGTAAATTTCAACACTTACTATAGACCTAGTCGATAACAGTATTTCAGAGAGAGAGAGAGAGAGAGAGAGGGTGATGGTGAGGGTGAGGGAGTCTCGTATACCTTGAGCGATGCACATGACAACTGCGTTCGCACGTAAGGCTTCAATCTTGACTTCAACTTCATTGAAGTAGTGATCATTGCAAAGCTGTGAGTGCAAGTGATGGGAAATATAGTTACTTGCGCTAAATGAAAGTACTAATGGCTATAAAAAAATAAAGTATTGCATTTTGCCAGGTTTGCAGGCCGTAGTTGAAATCGAAGTCAAAGCCAATCAGCATTGGGACACAGGGGAACGGAAGACTTTATCACGGACTGCAGTGGATTTGAATTTTGAATCACTCCTACAGGTGCATGCTCAGACTCCCCCCCCCCCCCCCCCACGGTCCTAATGCAACACCCACGGAACACCTTCCCTACACCAACACTTACCCACACACGTACGTAAACACACATTTTGATTGCTAGATCATGAGAAATGTGTAGGATTAGACAGATGCTGTTATGTCAGCACATCTGGATATACGGTGAAGCAGTTTCAACCTCTAGAACAGTTCCAGACTATAGAACAGTTTCAAACAGTTGAGAGAGAGAGAGAGAGAGAGAGAGAGAGAGAGAGAGAGAACGCCTGTATTAATTATTGTTTTCCTGAATTGTTAAGAGAGAGAGGAAAAAGAGAGAGAGAGATAAAGAGAGACTACAATCAGGACTATATGACGCTTCCGAAAGCTTCGACGAGGATTCGTTTACCTCACACGAATATAATTTCACTAATCAAAAAAAAACCAATATTGAGTCATATCATCATCGAACGTCAACGGCAAAATTATATAGTGATTTATAATTCGTTAAAGAAATTATCATGAATTATTAGCGATTAATCCCAAATTATTCGAACCTATCGCAAGGAATCGAACGCAGGCGTGACAGCGGCCACTAGTAATCTTGCTTTACTTCTCGATGTCCGTGCGTTCGTAAGTGAGTGATCACACAGACGATTTTCATACGCAGTGATATACGACGCTCTTGGGTTCAATTTTGGGTTGAATTTTGAGATTGGATTCATTATCGTTTTATGCATGTTTCATAATTTATATATCACAGACAATTGTGTGTGATCCAACTCCCCAGTCGTCATCGGCCAAAAATAGGGGTGGGGGGTGTGAGGGGATGGTTGTGGGAGGGGATGACTGGCCATTGAGTCTCCTCCGTGGTGTGGAGGGTGGGCTTGGGTTGGGGTAGGTAGGGTCCCCCTTCATCACTGTACTAGATGACAGCGGGAGAAATTACGCTTTTTTTCAATGAGCTGATTATATCTGGTTTTTATTTCAGTCAAATGGATATCTGTATATATATATATATATATATATATATATATTATATGGATATTATAATATATAATATATATAGCCGAATTATTTTTTTATTTTATAATTTAATCTTCAAGAAATAAAAGCATACAAATTTATCTTCTCGTAGGTACAAAAAAATGGACACCCCAAAATATGCAAGAGTTAAAGCCTTTCAGCCTTGGACTTTTTAGTTCACAAATTTACTTTTTATTTATGCCACATTATACGTGTGTACCTTTTTAACATTGAAATATGGCTTCCGTGAAATATACTGCATAAAGATGCCAAATTCCTATGAATCTGCATTTGTGACGTGATGCTGTCAGAAAATGGCGAGGGATGTACATACAAGGAAAAAAATACACACCAAAGCAGGAACTCATTGCAACAGAAAATAATACGAAATGTTTGATACACCTGGCAGAATACGGTAAAAGATGGTGGATATTTTTCATCTCTTTATTTCATTAAATATTCCTGTGACTGAATAGTACAGCGCCTAATCAGCTCATTAAGTAATTTGGTTATGTTCTTTGTTATCATATAATAAGGAAAAAACTGCCGCTAAACACCCAGCAACATTAAAATAATAAATAAAAAATATAAGTAAGATTAATCATTTCGTAGTCTTCACTTTAAAAAGGTCGTACTAGGGCAAGACAAAGAAATTCCAAAGGTATAGCTACGATGAATGCTTCCTTATTCATACAATACTGAGGGTTAATATCTATTTATAGTCTATCCTGCTTTCGCAAAGATCCTCCTCCCCCTGAAGTGAAAAGTGTTGAGCTCATAACCATTCGTATCCCTGCTTCTAATGAATATTGATCTTCCGATAATAAGGAAATTTCAATATAAATAGTTTCATATAGTAGAACTGTAGTTTTGTTCAGTAATAGAAGCACACACACACACACACACACAGCACACACACACATATATATATATTATATATATAATATATATATATAATATATATATATATATATATATATATATATATATATATATATATATATATATATATATATATATATATTGTGACGAAGTGCCAAGTATCTGGTTACTACACTTTTACCATTCATTAACTGTTACCTCACAAAAGCCAGACAACCTGAAACCCTCATCACAGGTACTAAACGACTGAATACTCTAAAGGCAACAGTGATCCCTTAACAACTTACCAGTATTGCAGAAAATTAGACTAAGTTCATCAAAACAGTGTGAGGTAATCTTGTAAGTAATTAAATTAATCAAAGGGCATTACTCCATCAACAACTTTAAAAGTCTAAGTATTTCCCTGATTTCAGAAGTCTAAGTACTTCCCTGGTTCCAAGTCACTTCAAGTTAATTGAAGGAAAACAGATCAATTACCACTCTATATTTCTACCTAACATCAATATAATCATATGCAAATATACTGGTTAGAAATGAAAACACTTACAAAAATTTTAAACAGAAATTTATCATTAAACTCAAAATTTATAAGTGAAATTCACAATATGAAAATTACTGTTACTTGAAAACAAAGTAAAGTTTAATTAATTCTTGAATCAATTAAGTAAAATTAAATCAAAAATTAATTTTATCACAAAATTCAAGAAAATTAATTCATTCAAAAATTCAAAAGTGTTAGGCAATATTGAAATTTGGAAATTAATTCACAAGTGCTAAACATAATAAAAACTTGAAAAGAATTCTAAGTAAATGCAAATTAATTCACAAGTGTTAAATTTAATTAAATGTGCAACGATTAATTTAATGAAAATAACTAAGTTCAATTAAATTGGTTGAATGCAAATGAAAATCGACGAACAAATGTGGAAAATACCAAAATTGCAAAAGTATTAATCACACAGAATATAAAATAAAAACACACACTTCAATAAGAAAATGGATAAATGCACAAAACACAAAAAAATCACTTCAAATCAAACAAACACAAAACACAAAAATTTGCAATGTGTAAAAATGTAAATAGTTTCTCTCAAACCACTGTAACTATTAATTATCAGTTTTTACCAAACCTTAGTAACCATCAGTTATTAATTTTTACCTAACCACTGTTCCCATTAGTTATTAGTTGCAACTAATAAAAATATGTCACACTTTACCTTCTTGGTATACCAATTCTCTTTCTTTGCTGCAGGCTTGTTTCACACTTTCACAAAACCAGGCCCCATTACACAACAATGTTTGTTCAGAGAGAGAGAGAGAGAGATGTGATCGCTTTGAGAATCTAAGCCCGAATGAAACTTTCATTTCACACAAGAGCTGGGCAGTGGAGAGGACACAAAACGTTTAGGGATTCAATTCTTTCTAGCAGCTTCGAAATCTGACACAACTTTACATACAAACTGTGAAATTTGCACGTGACACTTGGCAAAGACATACGCGTACGAGACCAGTATACATTCATGTTCGTACCCGATCAAGACGAAGGTCAAGCGATAATTAAAACTGACATGTTTTGATAACAACACGAAGACTCGAGCTCCCTTAATCTCGAGGAGATGAAAAGTTTCTGAAACAATTCTAGCTTTGAACGGACAAAGAAAATCTCTCTCTTTCTACATTCTACATTATATATTCTTTTATATTACGTTATGCAAAATCTGAACACACATTTTAAACATCCTATCTCCAAGCTAGCTAAGAATCTGAAAAAATGTAGCCAAAATCGTATACACAATATTTTATACAGTCTAAGAGGGGATATATGCATTTTGAAAGTAGCAATGTATAATAATATATATACATATATTCTTCTATTAAAACAGAGTACGTCTCAAGTATAAAAGATCCATTAAACACTGTTTTAAAGCTAAGGACTATATTTCGGTGGACTTACTTCCACCCTTTTCAAGCAATGAATGACAGAAGGAGTTTCATTAGCGAAATATGTGGTAGGAGATATGCCCTTAGGTGATGCCTGGCATCTGTTAATTGTCTTAATCCGCTTCATCGTTGCTTTAAGGAGGATATTGTCTATCAGATCAGAGTCCCAGTCTTCATTGGAAAAGGATTTGATAAACTTAAATTTTTTTGGAAACAGGTTTCTGCTGAACGTTAACTAATGATTTCCTTGGTGTATTCAGATAAGTGAAGATAAAAGGGTTTGGGGGCCTAAGGTTTGTGTAATCTCTCGTAAATTATCCATGCGAGGGATTAAGATTTTGTCTGTGAATTTTTCCTTTTCTTTTTTCTCTGTAGGTTTGTAAAAAAAAATTCTTTGCTTTATTTATGGCTTTTTCTATTGTGTGCTTGGGGTAATTTAACAAGATAATTTTATTTCTGATTGCTTCAAGTTCTTTGTTAAGAAAATCTAGGGAGCAACCTCTCAGGGCTCTAAGATATAAGTTACTTTCTATGACGAGTTTGACTGAAATGTCATGACAGCTGTAAAAATGTATGTATGGAAGTGAGAATGTCGCTTTCCTATAAACCGTGAATTCATAGTTATTAGTTCTGATGATTAAGACATCTAAAAAGGGGATTTGGTTATTGTTTTCCCATTCTACTTTAAATGCCTTCATCTTCTCGAGAATGATTTGTATTTTCTTTTCTCTTCAAGGAAAATTCCTTTGCAAGGGGAATTTGCGTGAAATAGCAGCTTCATTTGAAACTTGGATGAAACTCATTTCTACTTTCTGCCTCGAATTGCTAATGACAGAACTTGGAGAGAACCCGTCGGCTTTCTCAGAATTCTTGTGGAAAAAGTCAGTCAGCTTAGTTAAGGAAATAGATTAGTAATAAGACGAAACAAAAATAAACGCCATTGAACTGAAGAAAAAGCAGCTATGCATAGGAAGAACGAATAACTGCATTAGTTTAATATATCCTAAAAAGGAAACCTTCAGGTTTATGAAGAATGTATATTTCAAGCATTAGAATCGAGAAAAAATCCTCATATTTACAAACAGAATTGAGGAAAATATGAAATGATTAGCCATATATCAAAGGAATATCTTGAAAATAAAGCAGCAAAATAAGAGAATTTATTTAGAAATAACAGCGAAAAAGCAATCAGTAAAAGGTTGCAGTTCTTACTTAGACTGAGTTTCATTTTTTACTATGAGAAATAATTTAAAATATAGGGTATTTCTTGAAGCAAGTTACCTTCTGCTATATTATCTGATGGTTATTTAAGTGAACGAAGGTGTTGTATTGTGAAATAAGAGTGCGAGCGGGAGAAATGTCTATAAAAGTGGTATTGAAAGGAACACCTCAAATACTTTGAAGAGAACAAAATTCTCTATCCCTGAATCCTATAACGATGTTGGATTATTTTAGTAATTGATATAGTTTACAACCCTACATTCTTCTCCACTAATGGATACGTACATGATATTCCACAACTTTTGCTTTCCATATACGTATATTGTGATTCTGAGGTATGAATCCTATTCAAATTAAAACTTTTAGTGAAAAGGTCTATTCCGTTAAGGGGGGGGGTGTTCTTGATACATTCTAGTATTTAAATCATATAACCTTTGTGTTGATGACAAATTTCCATGCATGAGTGAGTAATCAAATGCCAATTAATGTGAATTTCCCGTCATTTAGCTGCCTCATGTTGCTACTTTTTATCTGATTAATTGGATGCTATATTGGTAAAAGAAAAAAGAAAGTGACATCATTAACTGGGAATTGGTAATTTAAAATGAATACTTACCAGAGCAAATTAGCATGGGATTTTAATGAATGGGTCATAATTCAGTTTCACTCTAGGTCTATTGGACTGTTAGTAAATGAAGAACATTACTTTTTTAGTAATGATAGTGAAATATATGTCGTGAGATAATAGCTATTGTTTGTACATGTAATTTCGGTGTTTAAAAGAGTAACTGTAATGAGATTCATTCATGAGGGATCTGAATATTCAACTTATAAATATTAAGAGAGCATAAAAGATCAGTAGGATATGCTTCAGAATGCTCAGGGATTTTAGAATATATAAATCATAGCGGTTATACCATAAAATGGAGAGCTGCCGAGATGTTTGTTAAAAGTAGCTGCCGTACAAAAATAATGTTCTGGAATCCACAATTATTAGTCAGACCAACGATATGAACCTGTCAGAAGGACATTGAAAATCGGATGAACAGAAGAATTTATTTTGATACTTTTGCTCAAGCAGGTGTTCCAGCTTATACGCCCACCAGACTCGACAAAGATGTGAGCTAAAGAGGACTAAAATACAAGCGACTGATCTCGTTCCAATTCGGGTCAACAGGAATACCACCAACCACCAACGGTTGTATTGCCACACATACCTAGTATGCATTATAAATACTATTGTCGCCTCCCAATTTTTGACATTTTTATCCATCTACTGATTTCTTATTTCGTTTTCTTTGCCACCGAATGCCACCAGAGGTGTCACAGGTTTCCCAAGATTGTTTTCAGCCATAATTAGAAAACTGAGTTGCTCCTGCATTTTGAGCGTGAAATGAATGTTTACCTTATAAACTCTAACGTAATGGCGCAGAAGTTGAAAAAAAATTGAAATGTTTCATAAAGTTTAAAGTTATTCTGTGTGTGTTCTAACTTGATATCTTATCACAAAAATCATCTTTCTAGTACTATAATCTAAAATCAAAACCACAAACCTCAAAATTTTCAAGGAAAAAGCATGACAGCATATCCAGTATTTCTTCTTAGTTTTGTTCCATTCTTTTCTTCCTTCATTTCATTTTTTCTCTCTTGTTTTTTATGTTCGTTTATCTGACTTTTTCCATCACCATCTATTTCCTTCTGTCAATGCCCCCATTTATTTTTTTTTTTATTTTTTTTTTTAAGTTTATTTCGTTTTAATCACTCTACTCAGTATTATTCTCTTGCTGCTCTATCTCTATTCTGCGGATTCTGGTTCTTCCTCTTCTTCATATTTCAAAAATACTTAAAAAATCACAGTAGATGCACGTGACTTCATTTAAATAAGCGAATACCACAGGAAAATGATAGTCAGAAATCCAAGCGCTTTCGTCTTTACTAAGACATAGTCAAGGAACGGATGAAATACAATTGGAGAGAAAGGTCTCAGGTACACAACAAGATCAAGAATACCAGATGGTTAATTATCAAAAGGGTAAAAATTAAAGAGATAATCCAGGATTATCGGATATCACACGGTCACAAACCTAAACATAGATTTAACCCTAACGGAAACTACAAAGTATCCATACAGTCCAAAACATGTTAAAACTCGGTATATTAATTTTGTTGCTTATATCTATCTACAACTTTTTTTATTATGAAGGCATCAAGTTTAAATAAACCAAGACTTAAATTTACAAACATATCCATTATTTGACTTGATGAAACAAGATTCAGTGATATTCTTTTAACTGTGTCATTACATGATTAAGGCTCTTGCTTGACTCATATGTACGAATAATGCATTCGATATTTGTCCAGTTCTCACAGAATATTGGTGCTGTTTGATTCGTTGTGAAAAGGGATTTTCAGATTTGTCCATAATGTTTCTGAAAACCTCATATATATATATATATATATATATATATATATATATATATATATATATATATATATATATATATATATATATCAATTCAGGAATGCCGAAGACACATGGATGTTTTAAAAGATTTATTCATAGAGAAACGTTTCGCACATGACTATGTGCATCATCAGTCTGAAAAATGACAAAATATTAACATTAAAAATACTAAAAATACACAGGATTCTTAAAATGACAATTAAAAACAAATTTAAAAGACTAAAAGTAAGAAGCAAAGTAAAAACAACTGCTGTTACACCAACCTTCCAGGTACAGAGGAAGAAGACAGAATGACAAAAAGAGGGACAACAACCTCCAAAGACGACTATGCCAGATATAGTTGAGCAGAGGAGAGCCACCCGTTTTAACGATGGAACGAGTCTTTTAATATATAATGACTCTAAGGTCGTCAGATAATCTGCATCCTTAGAATACGCTAATATGGAGAAGTGCTGCTTCTTAACCTCAATTTTACAATTGATAGCATGATTTTTTATATTTGAATGTTCTGGTCTGCTCAATCTTTGTCCCGTTCTAAAACTCAACCCAACCCTAAGTGACTATAATAACGCATCTGCAACAACCTCTTCGTCGATCCAATATAAGTACCAGGACATCCTGGGCATGTAAACTTATAGACCACATTGGATCTCATGAAGGGCTGCAGATGGTCCTTGAAGCCAAACAAGGAGCCAACTTATGTATGCTTCAATCCCTTATATTTTTAACTCCAAATTTTTGCATAAACTGAAACGAATTATTGAAACCGAAATACCGTGTATTAATTTAAAATTAAATTCAAACAATCCCAGTAAAATTGGCTCCTTGTTTGGATCATACTGTAGATAGTATATATATATATTATATATATATATATATATATATTATATTATATGTTGGTATATATATATGTATATATATATATATATATACAATACACACACACACACACACACACACACACACACACACACACATATATATATATATATATATATATATATATATATATATATATATATATATATATATATATATGTATATGTGTGTGTGTGTGTGTGTGTGTGTGTGTGTGTATCACATGAAGCCGTTTGCCTTATTATCTTGTGTACATTATTATTCTATTAGGCTTGTTTTCATTTTCTACAAATGGGAAAACTCATGATGTATAACATGCAGGTTTTATAAACCATTTTCCCAAGAAGTTCACGAACCTCGAATACTCGTGAAGAGGAATGGTATTTGGAGGTAGGCCTTCCTCTGAGACTGTCTGATGGTTATAGCCATAGATATAAAAGCCTAGATGCCGCATCGGCTGGCCGGACATACGTCAACAAGTCCGCCATCTTGGCGCGGGAATTCAAACAATGCAGCAGGCTGCAGTATATGACGTTTTTTTCCGCCACTATTCGCTTAATATTGCACGGATTTTCTTGTCTGATGGCTCGTTACAAAGCTTACATAATTCCCTACAAGGAATCTAATAAATAAAGTTGTTCCTTATTGTTTGAAAGTTAACTTGCAATGACTTTGTTTTAGCAGGTAGGGGAGAAGGAGGGGGGCTAGTTGTACACAAATGTTAATATTTACCCATAACTATTGCTGTAAACAATAATTTGAAATGCTGTGATAAAGACAGATGACTAAAGTAGGCCTTACAGCTATGGATCTGTGGCAACTAAGTAAAAATCTTTGTCTCTCGAAGTGCTCTGTTAAAAAATCCCCAATATAATTTTTTGGCACAGGCCTACAAGTTTAAGTCATAAAAAACTGTAGGGTTGAGCCTAAAATAAACTACAGTAGGCCCTAGAATAACTAGGATTTCTGTGTTATCTAGCCTTTGCATCTCTGCCTGCTCCTTTTGAGTCCTGGGTGGGGGGTGGGGGTTCTTCCATTTTTTGGAACGGATGCTCCTCAGTGAATTCTGACCTCTAGACCTGGCTTTGGAAAAAAAATTTAGCGGGTATAACAAGAGACCTCGTCTAGTGGCAAAAGTGACCTATCTCTAGACCTAATTTTTATATGGTGAAATAATTATATAGAACTTAAATTTTTAAACACAAAACTACCTTTAATTTGCCTCAGACTAAGATATATCATTTATGGCAAGCATTAACAGTTCAATATAGCTCATCTCTAGACCTGTGTTGTCAAGGACCCAAATTATTATACCTTATTTGGGATAAGGGCCTGGGCCATCTCTATACTCTATAGAACCAAAATTGCCAAAATGAGCCCAATCCTGACGAGCATACCTATAATTTATTTAGCGGGTATCAAGAGACTCGTCTAGTGGCAAAAGTGACCTATCTCTAGACCTAATTTTATATGGTGAAATAATTATATAGAACTTAAATTTTTCATACTTTGATAGATACTTA
Source organism: Macrobrachium nipponense (assembly GCF_015104395.2). Classification (NCBI taxonomy): domain Eukaryota; kingdom Metazoa; phylum Arthropoda; class Malacostraca; order Decapoda; family Palaemonidae; genus Macrobrachium; species Macrobrachium nipponense. The sequence goes on from NC_087220.1 coordinate 3,243,547, forward strand.
ATTTGGAACACACTACAGACTAATATATATCATTATGGCAAGCATTAACAGTTCAATATAGCTCATCTCTAGACCTGTGTGTCAAGGACCCAAATTATTATACCTTATTTGGGATAAGGGCCTGGGCCATCTCTATACTTCTATAGACCAAAATTGCCAAAATGAGCCAATCCTGACGAGCAACCCTATATACCCGGTCATAGTAACCGTCCCCCCCCCCCCCCCCCCCCCCCCCCCCCACCGAGCCTTTCAGCCTAAGACCACAATCATAAGGCCAGTCTAATTTTTTTCAGCTAACTGTTTCATTGGTTTGGTCCCACACATGTATAAAATTTAAAGCTGTGGGTGGCCTTATGGTCATTAAGCCTATACTTTGAAGTAACAACTCTCAAAATGTATTGCACAATGATTTATTTTCATGATATTTGTTCTTACATTGAATGTATATATAACATTTATTGTACATGTGCATTTATTTATAAATATTTCCCAGCAATTTAAACAAGTTTTTTTTTCATTGCTGTTTCCAACAGTTTAATGATACTACATTGTAATGATAATCTATATGCATTGATATGAAATCAGCAGGCTATATCAAAACATCAACAAAAACTCATTATGTGCCTTGCTTGGCCATTTAGTTCTTATTACAAGGACCAGATTAACACTAATATTACATAGCTATAATGCAGTGAAAGAAATATAGAAACATCAAATTAGTGTCCAACATTTTACCCTATTGACCTAATGGCCCTTAAACAATAATGTTTTAACCATTTTTTTTCGTAGGCTGTCTTATCACAGCATTTCAAATTATTGTTTACAGCAATAGTTATGGGTAAATATTAACATTTGTGTACAACTAGCCCCCTTCCCCCTACCTGCTAAAACAAAGTCATTGCAAGTTAACTTTCAAACAATAAGGAACAACTTTATTTTATTAGATCCTTGTAGGGAATTATGTAAGCTTTGTAACGAGCCATCAGACAAGAAAATCCGTGCAATATTAAGCGAATAGTGGCGGAAAAACGTCATACTTCAGCCTGCTGCATTGTTTGAATTACCGCCCCAAGATGGCGGGCCTGATGACGTGCGCCAGCTTATTCAGCTAGCGCCCGATGCGGCATCTAGGCTTTTATATTATATCTATGGTTATATCTTTCAGGTACTATTTAAGCCCCAGGTGGTCTTCGTCTCATCATTTTATTCCATTTAGTTTGCTGGATAATATTGTACTATAAGTATATTTTGTATCAATTGTGTGGAAAAATACTATCTATACACCGTCATTGTAAAAATAAGAACGTAAAATTAGCCGTTGAAACAGTTTTGGGCGATTCCGGTTTTATAGCTCATAAAACTGGTAGCTGAAGTGGCTGTCAGTTGAATCGTAGTGGCCTCAGATTGAGGGAAAGAAAAGAAGAAGGAAAATAGAATCCTCTTTTTATTTCAGTCTCAATCAATTTTCATCCATCTTAAAGTTCTATTCTGTTTCTTTTTCCTCTTTCATCTGAAGACTTTCCCCTTTACTTGGTAGTTTCCTTATTTGTTTTTATCCATTTTTTAACATTTCTTTTCCAAAACCACTTTCTATTACTGCATAACTGATTTAAAAAGTTTGAATGTGTCGAACACTAAACAAAAATCAAGGACGTTATATCAACCCCACATGTTTAATACCTATCTATTTACCTAAAGGCTGAATGTTCTCTCTCTCTCTCTCTCTCTCTCTCTATCTCTCTCTCTCTCAAAGAGTGAACATCTCTCTTTAATAGCCACTCGCCTTAGTAAAAAACAGTCCTCATTTTTTGTAAACGTAATAAAAATCGATTACTTATGTTCTATTCATCTCCGGGCATAACTAATGGTATATTCCTAATCAGAAAAGTGCGATTTATGCTTTTCTGAAGTATTTATAGGTCCCTAAGCTGGTTCCTGTTTCTAAAATAATACCATATCACTACTACTATTTGTAGTTTTAGCTCCCTCCTTGACAGCTTGTTTATGTTCTTGTAATCTTGTGTCCTTCCCACTTTTTTTCCTCTTTTTAGAGAGAGAGAGAGAGAAGTGGTTTGGTAAGGGGGGGGGGGTGTTGGCCTTGACCGTCTCTTGCAAGAAATTATCACAAATGTAATTTGAGCCACGGATGATATTCTGAGACTAGTTGTCCTTATGTGAAATTTCTATATATTTATTCATTTATTATTTATTTATTTCTGCTGGGGATGAAGTTAATGCGTTGAGCTCATTTTCCGTAGTAAGATTATGACATTTTATACACATCTAATCCATTCAGCAGAATGAAAAAATCCCTATACATTTCTAGCCTTTTGCTGTAACGGATGGATTATTTATAGTCCTTCTGTTCCACATACGCTTACTCTAGTGGGTAACTAATAATAATTCCGAAAGCGTTTTAGGGAACGTCTCTGGGGGAATATTTGGTCTGGATATGCTGAACTGGTCTCTCTCTCTCTCTCTCTCTCTCTCTCTCTCTCTCTCTCTCTCTCTCCAGAAAGGAAATATTTATCGCTCACACATTCACGCATTCGTTATTCGGCGGTCTAAACGGAAGCCTACTTAGAAGCAATATTCTGTCAGAGTGAAATCGCTGATCGAAGCAATTGCATCGCATTCAGAAGCAATTTCCGGAGATACCTGTGAAGGGCTCCTGCCCAGCTGTACTTCACATTCAGTAACTCTGTTAGCACAGATTATTCTCGTTTCGTTCAGATAATGTGTAACTTTTTTTCTTTTTTATATGATAACTCGCAACGAGAAATGTTTTACTTCATTATCAGTTGATATTCGGGTAAATCTTACTAGTTAGTCGCCCATTACCAGGTGTTAATATTTACTTAATAATCTGTTATATTGTGATATAAGTTTTTTTTTTTTTTTGTCATTCTAAATGAACGCCACACAAATGGGATATTGTTTTTCGCTAATATAAGAAACTACCACAATTGGTATTTCTGCCCACATTTCAGATAATATATTAATAATAATATGAATAATAATAATAATAATAATAATAATAATAAAATAATAATAATAATAATAATAATAATAATAACTAATAATATCTTCAGATATTCAAGTCTAATTCACTTCCCTATGCTTTGGATCGTAAGATTTTTCTTTAAATTATAATGAAAAAATTCGGAAACTTGTCCATAGTTTTCCAACGACGAGAGAGAGAGAGAGAGAGAGAGAGAGAGAGAGAGAGAGAGAGAGAGAGAGAGAGAGAACTCACTTCGTATTGCATATTTTTAATAATTGCCCTTCACCTGACTCGAACAACAAAATAAAAACGCATCATGTTTGAAGTAAAAAAAAAAAAAAAATCAACCTTTCCATATCCCATATCCTTCCTAATTGGCTCCTTTTTCTCTGTCATGTTCGCAAGAAAACGTCTTAGGGTTGAAAAAATGAAATGTTTCAATTTTTGTATCATTTTTTTCTAGTACAGAATAAGTTTGTCTTTATGACATTTCCTTCTTGCTTCTGTTTTACTCATTTAAACCAATTAGAGTACTTTATGCTGTAGAATTAATCATCACTATACAATTCAAATTTTTTATAAAGTAAGGAGTAGCGTGAGAGTTGTTAAATATGCGAGTATATTTTATTAAAACAAAGTGACGGAAATATTTTACCCTGGATTTTGAGGAACTCTCTCGTGATGCTTGGATTTATTTATTTATTTTTTTCTATCCTTTTAGGAATCGTTGGAATGTATGAATTCATAGCCAACAGAATATATTGAATAATGCCGAGGTATGGAACATTTCATACGAAAGCATTTTATTTTGAGAATGCCAAATATTGCGTATATTCCAAAACATAGGGATTTTAGCATTTTTGTGAGAATGATTTTTCATTTTCTGGCGCAAAATATGACTTTACTCTCATGGACTAAGCTGTATACTGTTCTCCGAGTCATCAATATTTATTTTTTATTGTTTAGTGTCATTTAGTATTATTATTAAAGTATTCTGGATTTAGTTATGTTAGCATATCAAGCCTTAATTGACCGATATATCACTGGCAATTTTTTATACTAGATTCATGGTGCCATAGTATAGATAAATACTTCAACTCTCGACGTCTTCAAGAAAACTGTCATCTCTTAACAAAACTTTTTCCTTTCCCAAATTCAGTTTCCGGGAGCTGCTGCAGATGTGTAGGCGAGAAGCCGGGATTAAACTATTAATAGAAAACGGGGTGACATATTGGAAGGAATACTGCTTTCTTTTTTAACATTTCTCATTCATCCACTCCCTGATGAGAGACAGTTTGGTCTCTGAAATATATACATATTTACGTATATATATATATATATAGATATATATATATATATATATATATATATATATATATAGTATATATATGGTGTGTGTGTGTGTGTGTGTGTGTACGAGAGAGCGCGCGACCAAGAAGAGAGAGAAACAGACGCCCCTGTAGGTGTAATAAAACACATTTAATTGGAAAAAATTTTATTCATTATTTTTTGCCACTGGTGGGATATCAAGACATTTAATCGAAACTAGCATTTTTTGAAACCACAGACTGGTTCATCTTATGTAAGTTCGAGAGGTATAAAATTAAAGACATAGTTTTCATGAATGTTTTAAAAATCTATATTAAAAATGCCTTAAATACAGTTATCAAACTTGTAAATTCTGCCAATAAGTGATTTTTAGTGAATTTTTATAGTGAGTGACAGACTCTGAGAGAGATAAACCTCCTTCGCCATCAAAGGCTGGAGTCAGAGTCTCCAGGAAGGATTCCAGCCTTTGAGGCTCCAAACCCTCTCATGGGATGTCGGTTACTACATTTTTTTTCTTTTTACAACTCCTTTGGTGTGTGTATGTATGAGTTTAGTATAGATATAAGGAAATAGAGTTGTAAAATGGAAACAAATACTGGATAACAAGGCAGCTTAGCGAGTTCGGAGACTCAAAGGCTGGAATCCTTCCTGGAGACTCTGATCCTGAGAAGGATCCTTGGAGTCTCCACCGACAGGACTTGATGACGTCACAGGTCTTCACATCCTCTATGACCTTGCTTATCAAATCACCATAGTTATGTTTTATATAGTTAATAGTTTAGGATTCCTCTCTATATCTGACTCCTATAAAAACACTGAACCATTTTTCTGTTGAAAGGTGATTCATTATTAGTTACCAAACGGAAGGAATTTTCCTTCAATTTTTTACCTTTGATGGCGAAGGAGGTTTCTCTTTTAAGAGTCTGTCCCTTAACTTTAAAAATTCACTAAAATTCAGCTATTGGCAGAATTTAGAAAATTAGTAATCGTATTTAAGGCATTCTTAATCCATATTTCTAAAAACATTCTTGATAACTATATCTATATCTATAATCTCTCGAATTTACATAACATGACCCAGGCTCTGGTGTCAAAAATATTATTTTGGTCTGAAATGTAGTTTCCTCACTGGATACATAAAATAATGAATAAATCTATAAAACTAAGTGTGTTTTAGTACACCTACAGGGGCGTCAGTCGGTCTCTCTCTCTCTCTCGTACACACACACACACACACACACCACACACACAAACATTAAACACAAAACATATCAATATCCCATATTATATATATATATATATATATATATAATATATATATATATATATATATATCTATATATACATGCGTGTGTTTGTCTCTGTCTTTCTGTGTTGTTTAAGAAAACACACAAAATTATGTCTATTAAATTAATACAAATGCAATTGTATGGTTATCTATCGCTAAAGTTAACCCTGTTCGGGAAGTTTGGTGAGTTCGAGAAGGTCTAAGTATAAATCATTTTAGGTCTAGAACTAAAATAAAAATCAACTGATGCTTCACCTGCCATCTGCTACGGAAGCAGAGGAAGGAAATCCCGGAAAACTCACTTATTTTTCAATGCAAAAACAAATGTATTTTCTTTTCACTTATCTGTGAAGGACCATTGTTCTAAAAACTTCTTCTTGGACTGACTGGGTCACTCATAACGGAACCATTTAGGTTACTGTTGTGTTTATTTTTGTGTGGGAAAATGAAGTTTCACTGAATGATTCTCTGAGTTGAATTTTGTTCAAATCAATTACGTCCATATTCTTGCATTCATTATTCATTCTTCCCAAATCCACTTCTCAAGTTCTGTAGCAGTGTATGAATGACGAACCGCTTACTTTACTGTTCATTTCTGGAATTGGTGGTTAATATTCTATGTTTCTGTCTATCTATTTATTCTACCTATCTATCAGTATTTTGTGCTTTGGAGATCGTACCAGCAGTTTTTCCTTAAACTTTTGTTAATATTAACGTTTCCATTTGAGATTGACAAAAGTTTTACTTTTAATATGTCTGGGAGAGATTATATTCCAAACAAACAAAAAACAAAAAAAAATAATAATTTGTTGTAGAAATTCTTGTCGTCTGAAGTCGGTCTCGTTTTCAGAATTAGCTCAGACATAACCGAGTCATCATTGTAACTAATAATCCATTTATTCATTATACCAAAAACCTCAGCATTACAAAACCGAATCGTTATTCCCATTGTCGTGAAATCCTGGTAATTTGGATTCCAATAGGCCTCCATTGTCCCAGATGAGATCAAATCATCGAAATAGCCACATGGAAATTGAAGCAATTTCATGAATGAGACCAGCTGATCATTTGCATCATCAGGAGGGAAAGATTCGCACTTATGATCGACGTTATGACTGTTCTTTTACTATTGCTCTCATTACTTGTTTAATTCTCTATTATTGTTTTTGTTTTTCATTTTATTTTTGCTATCAGTTTCGGGTGAAGAAGTCGTGATTATAACATTTTTTTGATAAGTGTCTTTTATGCATTTTTTAACTTAGTTTTTTTGCATTTATTACACACATACACACACACACACACACACACATATATATATATATATATATATATATATATGTGTGTGTATATATATATATATATAATATATATTGTATATATATATATATATATATATATATATATATATATATATATATATATATATATATCCATTTAGGAAATCGCAGACAACCACATTAGAAGAAGAAAACATTTATTTGAGACGTTTCGCGACACAATGAACATCTTCAGTCCCCTGTGAGATAAAATACATATTATTATTAAATAATTAAAAGCAGGATTCTTAATATAGTAAAAATACAAGACCTAAAATTAACTTAAAATTGACAGAAAGGACTAAAAATTAACGACAAGTAAAAACGAAAAAAGTAAAATGTACAAATAAAAAACAAATACTAAGGCACAACCAAACCGTTAGTTGAGAAGGAAGAGCGGTAGAAACGACTAGACTTGGGCAAGAAGTTAAAACGTTGACTATGCCAGATAAAGCAGAGAAGATGAAACTCCACTATTCAATGAGGGAACAAGAAGTTTAATATATAATGACTCTAGAGTGGTTAGGTAATCAGAGTTTTTTAACTGAGCCTAAAATAGAGAATTGTCGTTTCTTCACTTCTATCTGGCAATTGATTGCGTGATTTTTCATGTTTGAGTCTTCAGGCCTACTTAAGTAGGCCGGAACACTTGAACATAATATATATATATATATATATATATATATATATATATATATATATATATATATATATATATATATACATGACCGTGAATTATATTCTGTTAATACAGAATTCCTGATTTACTTTCAGCAAAACCCAATCTTGCCATAACTGTGATCAGTTTTACATTGACTTCACAAGGAATCACTGCCTCAGAGATTAAGACAACATAAATGTTCAGTTGGTATGGACAACAGAGCTCAGCTATTTTTAACCACATACATAACCATGACCACAAATAAACTGGAATTTGTCATGTGCAATTTTTAGTAGCAATAGTCGGTTCAAAAGCCAGATGGTAGAACCAGCTTTGATTAAAGAGGAGAAACAATTAATATCACAAAGGGTGTGTCGGATGCAGACATTATAGATACATAATCTTCCTTCAACTAGTGATTAAGAAGCTGACTTGTGACATATTGGAATGAATACTGCTTTTATTTCTTTTTTGTAAATTTTTTTTGTTTTAAATTTTTCATTCATCCCCTACCTGATGAGAGAGGACAGTTTTGGTCTCTGAAATATAGTATTTATTCTATATATTATATATATATATATATATATATATAATATATATATATATATATATATATATATATATATATATATATATATATATATCTAATAAGGAGCCCATAAAAAACACCAAAATGTAGAGAGAAAAGTACTATATTTCAGAGACTGCTGTCTCTCTTCAGGTATATGAATGAGAAAAGTTTACAGAGAAGGTGGTATTTATTACCAAAGAGATCCATCCACAAGTAAGCCAATTTAGGTCACCCCTGCTGATAATACTTCCTTTAATCTTCTTAAGCGTTGGTTGAATGAAGACTTCGTCGACGACATCTGAGATCCACCCACCTTTTGAGATGTTCATTAATTGCTTCTCTTTTATTAAGGCCGATTCCATCATCTGACTCTTGTTTACCGGCAGTTGCTGCTATAAATCACATGTGACAAATTCCAGTTATTCTATGGTTATGTTCATTTATATGGTTGAAAATAGCCGAGTTCTGTTGTCCATACCTAACTGACCGTTTGTGTTGTATTAATCTCTGGGAAGTGATTAATACAACACAAACGTCAGTTAGGTATGGACAACAGAACTCGGCTATTTTCAACCATATAAATGAACATAAACCATAGAATAAACTGGAATTTGTCACGTGTGATTTATAGCAGCAACTGCCGGTACAAGAGTCAAATGATGGGAATCGGCCTTTATAAAAGAGAAGCAGGTAATGAACATCTCAAAAGGCGGTTCTCAGATGTCGTCGGACGAAGTCTTCATTCAACCAACGCTTAAGAAGATTAAAGGAATATTATCAGCGGGGGTGACCTAAATTGGCTTACTTTGGTGGACGGATCTCTTGGTATAAATACCACCTTTTCTGTAAACTTTTCTCATTCATATACCTGAAGAGAGAGACAGCAGTCTCTGAAATATAGTACTTTTCTTTCTACATTTTGGTGTTTTTATGGGCTCCTTTTATTAGATGGAATTCTGTTGTTACAAAACATTTTTACCAGTCATTGTCAGCCCATTATGGAATTCAACCGCCTTTCCACGATTCTTCACTCACTTCCAGAAGTCAAGCCAGTTTTCCGCAAGGTTTGAGAAAGAACTGAACAGACTACACCGGCTGAAAAACCAAAAAACACTTTTTGGAAGAAATGCTCAAAGAACAAGTACTTCCAAAAATGTACGGATTCAGGAGATGGACTCTACAATCAAACCCCTTCCCTCTATCACACAAGATTTTCCTGGAAGAAAGAATCACCAGTACGAGAAACAACATCTTTTTGCTATGCAGAGTGATATATGGAACTCAGTCTAATCTTCGCCTCCTCACTACAGACCACATATACAGGTATCTGATTTCATTCTGTTCCGACATTTGCTGCCTATAATAGCGTGACTCATTCCAACAGACTTTTACGCAAGTTAAATAACCTAATAGATAATAGCGCATGGAATAATCTTGAACAACAAGACAAAGTTTTAAAACTTATCCAACACCCCCCTTACTTTAAATCAACATTTAGTTTTAAATTTAGGCTTATCCTTTGCCCTTATGCCAGACCGCAAAAACAACCTAGACTTCATAGTGGCTTTTGATAAATTCATATCTGAAAAAAACTACAGCCGTGAAGAGGTATGTTTAAAAGGAGTGTTACTAAATGCTTTAACTGACCTTCATAAGAAATATCCTGTTCCCCGCAGATTCATAATAGCCATCCACTCGCTAAAAAAGTTAGATGTTATAATAAGTAGATCCGACAAAGACGGCAAAATTGTAATAATGGACAAAGACTTCTACCTCGACAAAATCAACCAGCTCCATAGCGACACAAATACTTACGAAAAACTGACGAAAAATCCCCTCCAGAACGTTCCCACAGAATTTTTTCGGAAAGTAAGATTAATTGGCCAAGACAAAAAGAGTATTGAACTATTAGAGAAATTTAAAGTAATTAATCCTAAATTACCCTACTTTTATGGCCTTCCCAAAACTCACAAAGACAATCTTCCATTCAGACCCATCGTTTTCATGCGCTGGAGCTTTCAATTACAAAATTTCTAAATGGTTAGCTGGCCTCCTTTCTCCTTTTTTAGGCACTTTTTCTCCCAGTCACATAAACATTCGGAAGATTTTTGTCACAATTCAGAGAAGCACATATACCACTTCACAACATAAAACTTTTAAGCCTTGACGTAGACTCCCTATTCACAAAAGTACCAGTACAGGACGTTCTTCGTTTTTAAGGGAAAAAATTATCCCCTTATTCAGTCATTTCCCATTGGCGCTTGACAAATAATAACGTTAGTTGAATTAGTGCATCTAATAACGTATTTTCATTCGGGGAATCATTCTACAAGCAAAAATTCGGGTGTAGTATGGGTAGTCCTTTAAGTCCTGTTATAGCCAATCTGTACATGGAATACTTTGAAACTACAGTAATAAATGCAATAAAACCCAAAAACATGCTGTGGATGAGATACGTGGATGACATCCTAAACATTTTGGGATAATAAGTGGGGTAATTTTAATTAATTCCTCTCAAAATTAAACGCATTAGTGCCCAGCATCAAATTTAAAGTTTAATGGGAAACAGACAACAAAATTCCTTTTCTTGATGTTTTAATAATCAGAGCACGACAGAATACAAATTTATCATATACAGAAAACCAACGTTCTCACTTTCATATATTTACTACTTTAGCTATCATGACATTACTATCAAGATAGGTGTAGCTAGCAACCTATTCTTAAGAGCCTTACGAATTTGTTCCCCAGATTTCCTGGAAAAAAGAATTTGAACTAATTCGTAAGCAACTTTCATCTTTAAAGTATCCTGACCATATAATTGAGAAAAGCAATTCAAAAAGCAAACGTAATTTTCTACCGACCCCCTTAAGACAAGACCAGAGACACGCCCAACAATAAAATAAAAAATTCCTCACCTGGAGACGATTAAGAGAATAACCCACACCCTTGGGAAATCCAACCCTTTTGCATTTACCTACCCCAAAATACCTTAGCCAAATCCCTGATTAACGTCCAACAAAAGACATCTCCCAAAGACTCTGGGGCTATGAGATCCCATGCCAGGACTGTGACCAATCTTACATCGGATTTACAGGTAAATCACTTCCCCAGAGATTAATACAACACAAACGGTCAGTTAGGTATGCACAACAGAACTCGGTTATTTTCAACCATATAAATGAACATAACCATAGAATAACTGGAATTTGTCACGTGTGATTTATAGCAGCAACCTGCCGGTACAAGAGTCAAATGATGGAATCGGCCTTAATAAAAGAGAAGCAGGTAATGAACATCTCAAAAGGCGGGTGGATCTCAGATGTCGTCGACGAAGTCTTCATTCAACCAACGCTTTTAAGAAGATTAAAGGAAGATTATCAGCGGGGGTGACCTAAATTGGCTTACTTGTGGACGGATCTCTTGGTATAAATACCACCTTTTCTGTAAACTTTTCTCATTCATATACCTGAAGAGAGAGACAGCAGTCTCTGAAATATAGTACTTTTCTCTCTACATTTTGGTGTTTTTATGGGCTCCTTTTATTAGATGGAAATTTTCTGTTGTTACAGAACATTTTTTTTACCAGTCATTATATATATATATATAATATATATATATATAATATATATATATATATAATATATATAATATATATATATATATCAATAGAGGGATCCACAGTAATATCCTTGTTTATCTTAGATGTAATATACGTATTTATGGAAATATATACAAAGCTTAAAGCTTTCGTCCATACTCCTTTGCTTTTAGTGATCAAGTCCACAGGAGGATGGACGAAAGCTTTAAGCTTTGTATATATTTCCATAAAATATATTTCATCTAGATAAAACAAGGATATTACTGTGGATCCCTCTATTGATTTCTTACAAGCACGATACAGTATTTTTATATAGCATATATATATATATATATATATATATATATATATATATATATATATATATATATATATATATATATTATATGATGATGGTTGGTGTGTGCCAGTGGTGGGATAACTAGACATCTAATTGAAATAATATTTTTGAAACCACTGATTGGGTAATGTTATGTAAATTCGAAAGATATAAAATTAAAGAACATAGTTATCATTAATGTTTTATAAATCTATATTAAAAATGCCTTAAATACAATTACCAATTTTAAAAATTCTGCCAATAGGTGATTTTTTAGTGAATGTTTAAAGTTGAGTGACAGACTCTGAGAGAGAGAAATCTCCTTCACCATCAAAAGGTAAAAATTGAAGGAAAATTCCTTCCATTAGGTAACTAATATGAATCGCCTTTGAACAGAAAAAATGGTTCAGTGTGTATAAGACTCAAGACTTACGGAGAAATCGTAAACTATTAACTAATATAAAACATAATTATGGTGATTTAATAAGCAAGGGCACAGATGATATGAAGACCTGTGACGTCATCAAGTCCTGTCGGTGGAGACTACGAGGATCCTTCTCAGGATTCAGAGTCTCAAGGAAGGAGGACTCCATCCTTTGAATCTCTGAAACTCGCTCAGTGACATCTGTTACTTGCATTTTTTTTTTTTTTGGTTTACACCTCGTTTTTTGCGTGTATATGTGTATAGTAATATTTACGTATAAGCGAGTATAGTTATAAAAAGAAAACAAATACTGGATAACGAGTCACCCTAGCAAGTTCGGAGCCTCAAAGGCTGGAATCCTTCCAGGATACTGAATCCTGAGAAGGATCCTCGGAGTCTCCACCAACAGGACTTGATGACGTCACAGGTCTTCACATCATCTGTGACGTTGCTTATTAAATCACCAGATAATTATGTTTTATATAGTTAATAGTTTGCGATTTCTCCGTAAGTCTTGACTCTTATACACACTGAACCATTTTTTCTGTTCAAAGGCGATTCATATTAGTTACCCAAATGGAAGGAATTTTCCTTCAATTTTTTACCTTTGATGGTGAAGGAGATTTCTCTCTCTCAGAGTCTTTCACTCAACTTTAAAAATTCACTAAAATTAGATATTGGCAGAATTTTAAAAAATTGGTAAATGTATTTAAGGCATTCTTATTATAGATTTCTAAAACACGCATGATAACTATGTCTTTAATTTTATATCTCACGAATTTACATAAGGCGACCCAGTCTGTGGTTTGAAAAAATATTATTTTGGTCTAAAATTTTTAAAGTTAATTGTGTTTTATTACACCTACAGGGGCGTCAGTTGGTCTCTCTTTCGTACAAACACAGACACTCACATACACCTACACACATACACATCATATATATATATAATATATATATATATATATATATATATTATATATATATATATATATAATATATAATTATATCTACAGTGGTGCTCACATCTCTTGCGACATTTCCTTTTGTTATCGTCCAGATTATCAGACTCAATGTGACTTTGCCAAGAAGTGTTAGACTTTTATTTTTCATTTTTAATGTCATACGTGTCAACAAGTTTGCGAATTCACAGCTAGCCCTATTTTCTTATGGTTATATAAATATGATTCCATTTATGCATTGGTATGATTCGTAATCTGTGTGATTTGAATTGATTTTTTTTTTTACGTTGCTTAGTTCAAAGTGCCGTTCGATAAGGTTAGCGGTGCCATCAATGGAAGCACACTTAACATGCTCCTCTGACTAGTCAACATAACTACGTCTGCAGCATTATGACAGTAGACCTAAAAAGCTCAACACTCATAACAACATTTTAAAAGCAGGAATATGAAATTACAACAAGTTTCTTTGAATGTTTGAGTTTATTTTGTGTTTAAGCTTCCTGTATGTTGCAACATGTTTCATAGGTCTAAAGAAATAATCTAAGCCTATCAATGAATTTATTTGTAGAGATTACCTGTTCTTGAGGAATATGATAGGAATATGAATTACAGCCAGTTTTCTTTGAATGTTGAAGTTGTAGGCTGTGTTTAAGCTGCCTGTATGTTGCAAAATGATTTATTGGCCTAAAAAATATTCTAAGCCGTTCTTTTGAAATGTAATCTGTTACTAATGTTTTTCATTTAGACCCTTGTATTTGCAACATATTTCAGAATGACCTCAAAGATATAATCACAGACTTAAATACAAATTAGTTGCCTTGTAGATATTTTCTATGTATATGTATGTTTAATATTCTTTGTGAATAAGTTTTTGTTTACCAAGATCTGAATGTGGTCAGTTGCCGCCCTATATAATCCTTTAATTGTTTTGTCCCTGTGTCTGAGCAGTTGGGCTTAATCTTTTTGTTCTTAAATTGTACCATGTTTATGCTTGTTTGGGAAGGTTATTCATTCTCCAGGTGTGTTGGATTCTGGGTACTTATCTCCTTACAATCCGTATCTGTCACTTATGCGACCCTTCCTTGTCCTCTTAGTTTCTCATGTAAGTCAGTTTGTCTGCTAAGTAAAGGACGTTGAATCGAAAGATCTTGGAGCTACTCCAGTGTTTCATCTTTTTCCCCCCCCTTTTCCCCCCCCAAAAAAAATGGGGCCCTTATAACCTTTGTATTTATGCATTTATCACGTTCCAAACTTTCGTGATTCAGTTATACACAAACAAATATATATATATATATATATATATATATATATATATATATATATATATGTATATATATATATTTGATATGGTGTGTGTGTGTGTGTGTGTGTGTGTGTGTGTATGAGAGAGCGTGCAACTGAGAAAGAGAGATAATAATAAAACAAACTTAATTGAAAAACTTTTATTCATTATTTTATGCCACTGCTGGGGTAACTAGACATCTAATGGAAATAATATTTTTGACACCAGAGACTGGGTCATCTTATGTAAATTCGAGAGATAAAAGATTAGAGACATATTTATCATGAATGTTTTAGAAATATATATTAGGAACACTTTAAGTACAATTATCTTTTTTTTTTAAGTCACCCAATATGTGATTTTTAGTGAATGTTTAAAGTTGAGTGAAAGACTGAGAGAGAGAAATCTCCTTCATCATCAAAGGTAAAAAAATGAAGGAAAATTCTTCCTTATTTGGTAACTAATATGAATCACCTTTCAACAGAAAAATGGTTCAGCGTTTATAGGAGTCAAGATTTACAGAGGAATCGTAAACTATTAACTATATAAAACATAATTATGGTGATTCAATAAGCAAGGGCACAGAGGATGTAAAGATCTGTGTCGTCATCAAGTCCTGTCGGTGGAGACTCCGAGGATCCTTCTCAGGATTCAGAGGCCCCAGGAAGGACTCCAGCCTTCCAGGCTCCGAACTCGCTATGGTGACTCGTTATCCAGTATTTGTTTTCATTTCACAACTCTATTCACTTATATGTATACTATACACATACATACACACACCAGAAGTGTAAAACGAAAAAAAATGTAGGTAAGCGACGTCACCTGAGCGAGTTTGGAGACTCAAAGGCTGAAGTCCTTCCTGGAGACTCTGAATCCTGAGAAGGATCCTTGGAGTCTCCACCGACAGGACTTGATGATGTTGCAAGTATTAACATCATCTCTGTCTTTGCTTATTAAATCTCCATAATTATGTATTATATAGTTAATAGTTTCCGATTCCTCCGTAAACCGTGACTCCTATAAACACTGAACCATTTTTCTGTTGAAAGGTGATTCATATTAGTTACCAAATGGAAGGAATTTTCCTTCAATTGTTGACCTTTGATGGCGAAGGAGGTTTCTCTCTCTCAGAGTCTGTCACTCAACTTAAAAAATTCACTAAAAATTCAATTATTGGCAGAATTTAGAAAATTAGTAATCATAATTAAGGCATTCTTAATACATATTTTTAAAACATTCTTGATACCTATGTCTTTAAATCTACATCTCTCGAATTTACATAACATGACCCAGGCTCTGGTGTCAAAAATATTATTTTGGTCTGAAATGTAGTTTCCTCACTGGATACATAAAATAATGAATAAAATTCTTTAAATGAACTGTGTTTTATTACACCTACAGGGGCGTCAGTTGGTCTCTCTCACGGTCGGTCTTTCTCTCTCTCTCGTACACATACACACACACACACACACACACACACACACACACACACCCAAAAGATCATAAAAAATCATATCAATATATATATATATATATATATATATATATATATATATATATATATGTGTGTAACTGGGGGAATTCTTCCCCCATTATTCATAAGGTAAGCGTGACACGAAACGGAAGGCAACCACACACAGCCTCTCTCCCTCTCTCTCTCGGCAATCCCTCTCTCTCTCTCTCTCCAAGGAATCTCTCTCTCTCTCTCCACCTCTTTCTCTCCATTCTAACAGGTAATGAAAATGAGAGAGTTGCATCATAACATTAACGTTTATTAACAAGAATAAATAAATCAATCAACCAAGTAATCCAGTCTTACAGACTAACTCAAAAAACAGTTACAAATGTCTAGGTCACCAAAAAAAAGTCTACACCCCTCTGGGAATTCTTTGTCCTTCGGCATTCCAGATCCATCTGTTTCAAAGATACAGAACACATCCCGGTAAGTACACACACAAGTTTAAAGACAAAGTTAATAAAATGGAACATCTTACAAGATATCAAACAAGCCATCCCTTTGGCTAAAGCACTTCAACACTTACCCAGACAAACCGAACACTAAACACTATTAATAAAAAACACCCGGCGAATGCCACGGCATCTTGCCTGTGACTTGAAGCCCTCTGTCAAAATCCTCCCATAGGTTTGGGTATGACACTTTTAACAGAAAGAGGCGCACACGCACATACGAACACACAGTTCGATAGCGCCTCACGGTTCTAGCTGCATCCAGTTTCACAAAGGCACTTTGAGAAGAGTTCATAAACTGTCGTGCATTGACTTGTTGAACTAAGCACTTTTATCTCACGCCACCCCCAGAAACTCATTGATCAGCTACTCTACACTGTTCTCCACATTCCATAGGTCACTGAGAACACATGGACAAATATATCATTAATCAAAAACCCTAGGCCTTACAGATAGCTCGGCCACCTTATATGCTAGCCCCCGCCTAGCAAAATTGCTTATAACACAAAAACACTGGCCGGCTTAAGACAAGACATAAGTAAAACTGCACGTCTCTGGCATTATAAAATAAAGTCTTATCACGCTTTATCTCCCAATAACACAAGACGCATTTTCTCTCATATTTTCTGCATTAGGATTCTTGAATATCCCTCTTCGCTTGTCTGCAAGTAGCTGCACCTGTAGCAGACTGTAGCTAACTGTAGGAAGACGGAATGCCTCCCTCATCGTAGAAGACTTCTCACGGCTTCTGTAGATCCCCAAAAGACACGCTGTAGAATTCTCTCGCGATCACCATCATGGAAATACTTGTAATCACCCTGGACAACATGGTAGCAACCTCTCTTCACGGCTGGTGGACGTCTTGCTGGTGTCGGGGAACGACTTTTGGTGTTAGTATGTCAGTCAAGTCACTGGTCAATCTAGGAAAATTAACCCAGACATACTACTTCTATCAAACAATGATCTCAAAAGGTCAGAAACACTAACTGAACGTCTCCCAATTAACTCCCTTTAATATGACTACTAAAATGATAAGTTATTATCGCAACTCTCTAAGAAAAAAAAACATCAAGTTCTCCAACTCAATTCTCCAAACTCACACATCAGCACACACACAACTCAGAAATCACAGCAACTCCACGGACTTCTGCACTCACATTTCAAACTCGAATGTGCTCACAAGAGAAAAAAGAAAAAAAAAAAGAAGAAAAGATAAAAATCACAATGAGCCCAAGGAAAAAAAAGAATCTCGTAACACCCAGACCCAAAAATGTTCTCTCAAACTCTGATATTTGAACAACCCACAAAATCAGTAAAAATCTCCAACTTTTAACAGCAAAAACCCCTTTACTGCTCAATAATTAATTACAATGAGACTTAATGTCAAACTCCCATTACTTAAGTAACAACCCTAAAAAAATTACATCTCCCGGTAAAATCAAATCTCCCGTCCAAAAAAGAAATGCTACTTAAAACTCAATCCCCAAATTATATCTCTCACAGGAAAAGGAAGAAAAATAATAAAAAAAAGGATAATCACACGAAGATTTCCCCAATCACAAAATACATAATACATGTATAATATGCATAACTCCCGCGTTTTTCCCCAAGGAATGCTCCATGTAAAGCCCCGGAATTTGCCAGAAAGCAAACTCTCACACATGCGCTTTCGTGAAATGCTATTGTCAACATTTCCAGATATTGCGAAAAATTCTGATCTGTCACCATCAGAGGAAAAAAGTCAGCACACGGCTCATCACATCGCTTGTCAGCAGAAAAATCGCCTGCGGACGTATGCTCTAACATCAGCATAAGAATTGTCTAGTCAGACACATAAGTTTGGAAACTCATGATTCTCTAGAAAAAAAGGTCTAACTGACACATTTCACAGAATTAACTCCAGGATATGACTAATGTGTTCAAACATTTGTCTCAAAGACTTATTCTCTCAACATGACTTTTCCCCAAATTATATTTCTCCAAGAATAACACACTTGTGAACATAAAAAATATGCACACACCTCCATAGGACTCGTAATGCAGTAATGACACTCGCCTCTAAATAGTCACGAAACCAAAAAAGAGAACCACAGAAATCTTCTCTTGTCTCGAAAAAAACTCCCATAACCACAAAAAAAAAAGGGTCACCCGCCCAAGAGTAATTCCAACTCCATTATGAGACACCATATTAATAATAACACCACTCCGGTTATAAAAATGTTTCCTCCATTTGGTTAATAACCAACCCCTTATATTATTCTCTCTTATTTCTCCAATAGCCACATGTCAATAAACAAAACACCACTCCAGGAATAGAGAATAATCACCTTTATTTCGGCAAATACAAAATATTTACCTCTATTTCCCCAATAACTCCATGTGGAACAAAACAAGGCTCCAAAAATATATCTCCAAAAAATGTGCTCTAGGCATCTAACTCACTCACTCACAAATATCGCCCCATAATCTCCAAATATGTGTCTCCATTTGCAACAAAGATGGCTGCAAAATTGAACTAAACATAGCTCATATCACATTGTTGGCAAATATCAAATATGGCCAAAAATATATCTCCCATATATTATATCTCAAATCATAACTCCAAAATAATATATACCTCCAATTATAACCCAATATACTCAATTATAACTCTAATTCTCCAGAGAATAACTCAATGTATAGTCAAAAACTATAAAAACTCTCTCCATTTAGCATAACTGCTAAAAAAGGGCAAAAACTCGGCAAATAAAACTGTCTAGAAAAATTCTAGAAAAAAAATCACCAATGTGCACAAGTCATTTATAACAGAATTCCCAACTCACAGTGTCTAGGGCCAAGACTTCTCCATATGCACTACGACATAGGCCACTAGAAAACTTAACCAAGTTTCCTATCTCTCACAAAGTTGTCACAAATACGACAAGGGTATTGTGCAAGAAAACTCACAATTTCTGGAACACAAATATCCAGAGAAAAAATGTAGTGCCATTACGTATGCATTCAAAACGTGCAAAAAATTCTCCCATATATTTCTCTATAGCATCAAATAGCTGAAACACGAACACGTTCCCGAACAATGACTCTAAGTCACGAACTGAGATAATATTCACACTAACTGGAGAGAAAATATAAATTCAAATTCACCCTTGGTAAAAAAAACTTGTGTCAGCTATGGCTAACTTCCAAAAAAGGAGAAAAGAAAAATCAACGGTACCATTAACTATCTCCCGTAACTCACTAGATGTCAAGCAATTATCTGCTGAACACATGAAAAAAAAGGAAAAAAAACTAAAATAATGTGTTGTTAGTTCCTCCCAAAATAAAAAAAAAAAGATTTCACCTCCCTTGATACCATTACGGCACCCACGTATTAGTACATAAAAAATCAGTATCAGAAGTATCATTATCACAAAATCACCAAAAAAAATTGCTATCATCAAATTCATCAGTATCAGTACAAAAAATATCACCAATGTTAATGCTTGTCCATTCTCCAAAAATTCAGCACAAAATTCAGCAAAAGTTCAGCAAGATTCAACACAATTCACCAAGATTCAATCAGATTCATCAAGATTCAGCAAAACTCATCCCCGTGAATCACTGAAATATTCTCCAAAGTTACAAAACTCAACAAATAATTAACACAAGACTTCTCCCATTAATTCATCGTAATAATTCTCCTTGAATAATTATCTGTAATAATTATTGAATAATCTCCCATGAAATATCTCAAAACTCTCGTAAAACAAGTCTCCCGTAATGATAATTATACTTAAGCAAACCCTCCCGTAACACATCTCAAGTATAATAATTATTAATAATAATAATAATAATAACTCTCCATAGCAATAATTCTCTTGCAAAGATCTCAAGTAAGGGTGAAATTCAAAATAGCTTACAACAGTATTGCTGAATCTCATGACATACAATTTCTCCAGCATACACCATGACATAACACCATTGCCAACACAACAACAGATACAACACAATCATCGGTATTTCAAAGTAATCTCAACACAATAAAAAAAATAATCTGTGTATCCCCCTTATATTTGTGTCTTCCAATGCACAAAGATATAACTACATCCCGTGCATGTTAACTACTTTTCCCCTCATTCACAGAAAAGAAAAATCTCTTTTTATTTCCTTTTCTCTTCATCCAAGGGGAAAAAAAAATCTCTTTTCTAAAAAAAAAAGACTCTACGGGCGTTTCACTTCATCAACTAATCAATCAGCTGATATCTTAGCATCCAATGTCAAGGGCAAACCCATACCCCAACACAAAGAAAAAAAAGGAAAAGGGGGAGTTCACCCACACTGAGAAAAAAAAAGGTTTCTCCCCCCCGTGAGAACAACCCCTCAGTCAAGCGACAGAACAACCCGAGGCATACCAGCAGTATCCCCCATCTCCCCTTGAACAGTGTCTGAGGACCCCTTCCCAAGGTATACACTAATGCCCTCCCCTGCACTATCTCTCGAGGGAGGCCAGTGGTACCCTCGCAATACAACGCGCCTCTCTGCAGAAATGTGCTGAGCCCGTAAAATTGTGGCCGCTGTGTCTCTAAACCAGATATGCTTATCTAAGCACAGTTCACATACATAGAAAAATACACTCCTATATGTTTAAAACAAAGACAAATACGTCTATTATAAACACGTGCAAATAAAGAAAACACGTCACTATGGGGCAAAGACAAGAAAAATTGTTGACCTCTTGAACCAATCCCATAACCCTGAAATATTTAAACAAAAACCCTCCTTCAAAACAATAGTTAACACTCACCACTCCATAATGGGGAAAAAAAAGAACTCGAAATTTTCTCGTAAAACACGTAAATCTCGTCGGCACAATACAAACGCGATTGGTGAAAACGCACCTAGCAACCGTCACTCATGAACTAGACTGAGTTGCTTGTCTCACGGCTCACGCCCTGAAGAATCTCGGTACGAGCAAATTTGATGACCCTGATAGAAATTTTCTTTCCTCATCCCCCCATCCCACGGATGGATATTTTCTCTACCCCTTTTTCACTTAGCAACCGAGATCTAACAATTTAACACGTTTCCTGCGACAGCCATGATGGCTGGAATGCTGGTACTGCGACAGTAGTAAAACTGCTCTATCGTCAGTGCCAAAGGAGACAACAAGGGGAGAGATTGTTCATGCTTGTCTCTCACAAGAAAAGCCATGACCCACCAGTGGGTCCCATCGCATCTGAATGAAAATTTTATTACTGCAAGTGCGATGGGACCCACCGGTGGGTCCCACTTGAAATTTTTTTTTTTAATTGTAGTAACCACTCGTGGTCTATTGAGACCTGCTATCATGTAAAAATAAATATTTATATATAATTTACGTATTTGATGGGTTTTGGTTAGGGTTTCCTTTTCTTCTTTTTTATTTATATGTAATTTATATATTTTTGGGTTTGGTAAGGGTTTCCTTTTCTGTCTTTTTTTTTTTCTTAGGCAGTGAATGACCTAATATGACCCATAGTTCTGAATCTTTTCTAAATTTCTATAAATCAATCAGTAATTTTATATATTGTTTTACCTTAGTATCAAAACTTTACACAGCATATCATCATTGCAGGTGTTACAATGTTGGCTTCCAACTTTTATGGAAGTAAAAAAAAAATGTGATAGAAATGAAAGCTCCAATTCTGAAGAAGAACTGTCTTCTGAAGAAGACACTTCTGATGATGAATATATTCATTCAGAAACAGGAAGCAGTCCATCAAGGGAAGAGTCTCTCTATGATGATGGAACCAGTCACAAGGACTGGTTTACCTATCAAGACACCTCAAAGTGTGTTAGACTATAATAAGTGCAAGAAAGGAGTTTATTTATCAGATCAAATGTCATCATATTATTCACCTCTGAAGAAGTCAAGAAAATGGTACAGAAAAGTAGCATTAGAATTTATTGCTGGTACTTCTACAGTGAATGCTTGGGTACTTTACAATAAGTACTTTGCTGTCAAGAAAATGTCATTACGTGCATTTAAGGAATCTATTGTCTTATACTATACTAGTGGTATCATGAAGGAAAAAAACAAACCAGGAAAATCAAGTATGAATATTTCAGGAAAATCTTCACATTGTCTCAAAGAAGCAGAAGGACAGAAAAGAAAAACAAGGAAACGATGCAGAGGCTGCTACGAAATGTTAGCAGCAAATGAAGGTTCCAAAGTGGCCAAAATCAAGTCAAGAAAGGTTTCCACATATTGTGACTCATGTGATGGCACTCCATACCTATGTTTATCATGTTTCAATCTCAAACATAACTAGTGATATGATTTTTCATTAGCAAATGGAATGGAAAACTAATTTTCTAATATACTGAATGTCAGACAAATTTTCTTTGCAATTATTTCAATAAACTTTGTTTTTTATTTTTTTTGTATAATTTCAAACCCTTTGATAGCAATAATGATCTACTAAAATAATAATTGCAATTAAAAGTTTAATTTTTTTTTGATAAATTAAAAAAAATAATTTTGTTCTACTGGGACCCACCAGTGGGTCGCATTGCAGCAAATGAGAGAACAGTGTGACCCACTGGTGGGTCCCATCACTGGAAACGTGTTAACAATTTTCCACAATCCCATAAAGCTTTGTCGTTCGAAAACTATCGCTAGCCATAACCCCTTTTATTTTCTAAACTGGCCACTCCATCTCTACATTGGCGTTCCTAGGCATAGAAAAAAAAGAAAACTTTTATATCCCCTCTTAACCGTCTGCCACCACTGTAACTGGGGGAATTCTTCCCCCATTATTCATAAGGTAAGCGTGACACGAAACGGAAGGCAACCACACGCAACATTACACACACAGCCTCTCTCCCTCTCTCTCTCGGCAATCCCTCTCTCTCTCTCTCTCCAAGGAATCTCTCTCTCTCTCTCTCCACCTCTTTCTCTCCATTCTAACAGGTAATGAAAATGAGAGAGTTGCATCATAACATTAACGTTTATTAACAAGAATAAATAAATCAATCAACCAAGTAATCCAGTCTTACAGACTAACTCAAAAACAGTACAATGTTCTAGTCACCAAAAAAAAAGTCTACACCCCTCTGGGAATTCTTTGTCCTTCGGCATTCCAGATCCATCTGTTTCAAAGATACAGAACACATCCCGGTAAGTACACACACAAGTTTAAAAGACAAAGTTAATAAAAAAATGGAACATCTTACAAGATATCAACAAGCCATCCCTTTGGCTAAAGCACTTCAACACTTACCAGACAACCGGACACTAAACACTATTAATAAAAAACTCCCGGCGAATGCCACGGCATCTTGCCTG
>NC_087220.1:3268074-3285574 GCF_015104395.2 Macrobrachium nipponense
TGTTCTCGTTAATCCTCCGCCATTTCGCTCTTGAATGTTGGAGACGTTGTACGTATTGCCGATGAGCGTCGCAACGCAATTTTTTAGGAGGGGATATACAATTCAAATACTCTGGAAATTTTTAAAATCCGAAAAGTGGATACAAGGCAAAAATCCGGTCGTATACTTCTTGGAAGATTTAGCGGGTGAGAAATAAAGGGCGTATTTTATCGTGAAGAATTAATTCGCACAAATCTACCAGAAACGTATGATATCACTATTCTGGGAAGGAGGAGGAAAGATAATAAAAACTCAATATTACGTTCATTGAAAGGTTATCCGAGTCAATTCATTCCTGGGTTGATGAGTCTCAAATTGTACGGATATGAACCGTAAGCAACCTTTAATACGTAAAAATAAACAAAAAATAAAAAACTTTATTTTATTCATCTCTGGTTTATCACCCAGTGAAAGAAGTAAAGTTATTCCCATCTTAAACGGTGGTTTGGTGTCTACTCTCTCGGAAATTTTTAGAAATTTTCTTTGTGGTAATCTAACTCAAGATAAGAAGTTTATTAAACACTTAAGAAATTGTAGACGAGAAATTCATCTTGTGTCCTTGAAAACAACGTCCATATCTAAGAAGAAAAATAGACTGAAAAGTCGTAAAGGGGGGGACTATTCTATCGGTTTTATTGCTATTGCTGCGAGTTTGGTAGGGAGTCTTTTTAATTGAAAATGAAGGAGTTTTACGTTATCCCTGCCATTACCTATGAGAGGTTAATGAATAGAAAAGTTTGGTTGTGATGGTGATATTAATAACCTAGAGGGTACTGGCAAGTTGGATACGGCAGCTGTTAGTAGTAGCGGTCACGTCTCCCTTAATATCCAAAAACACCTATGCCGGCTATATCGCTCACGGGACCTCCTCCTCCTCCTCCTCCCCCTCCTATAGAAAATGTAGGTGCAGTGACTGGAGGGGAGGAGGTGGTAAACAAACGCCCCCATTACATTGAAAACAATTAAAGGGGACATGACTCGCAAAAAGAGCAATCCCGATTTAACAGGTATTATTCCAATATTTTTTAAAGAACCCCAAAAGTCATACGTTACGGCTTTTGTTAAGCACTTACAAGAGTCTAACACGGTTGAATGGAATGAAGAAGGAGATTTAACTCATCCGCTCGCAGGTTTATAATATTTTAGATATAGCTCGAGAATTTCAAGGGAATAAAAAACCCACGTTGATAATATTTCGAATTATCGCTACTTCATTGAAATGGCGGGGGTTAAAGATTGGATGTTAAGGAATATAGCCATTAAAAAGCACAAATCGAAACGTGGCGAAATATGGGGAAAAGGGAGGAGGAGGGGGAGGGGGAAGAGGAGGAGGAGGAGGAGGAGGGGGGGTGGGAAGGTGAGGGCGGGACATGCGAAAAACAAAGATGGCGAGTGTGTGGGTGGCTTATTAACATTTTAGGAACAATGATATCGGAGCTGTTTAGTCACGTGATACTGATTTTGATAAAATGAGTCAT
The DNA here is from genome assembly GCF_015104395.2 of Macrobrachium nipponense. Lineage (NCBI taxonomy): Eukaryota > Metazoa > Arthropoda > Malacostraca > Decapoda > Palaemonidae > Macrobrachium > Macrobrachium nipponense. The sequence continues at coordinate 3,269,592 of NC_087220.1, forward strand.
GTGATGATACTTGAAGGATTGTCACATCAAGACGTGAACTCTCGCCATGGCTTCATCAACCTCTTCGTACAAGTTAGTGAAAAACTTGTTAGCTAAATTTAAAAGCTTTGAGGTGTTAGATGAAAACGTCGTCGTCTTCGATACACGGTCGGAAGTGCTGGAGAAGATGTTTGTGGTATATACTAAGGGCTGTGATGTGAAGGAACAGTTAGAAAATATATAGTAGCCGTAGTATGTTTCGTTGAAGTATTGTTTTTGAAAAAAGCGAATGCGCATATTATCGCGTTCGTGTTTGTACAGTTTTTTTCTAATGTATGTATTTGTATGGAATATTAATTCATTTCCCTGTATTTAGGATTGGTTATAAATATAAAATAACAATTCCGTCTGTAATTTGATTTTTCAACCTCTTTCAAACTCTGTATATAATAAAAATAAACAAAATTGAAATGTGTACCTTTGTCCTTGTGTTCGCCACCTAGATTATGACTCAAATTCTATGAAAAAATAAAATTTCACGCTTGGCGTGAAGTCAGCTGGGCACATATGGCGATAAGTCTCGTTTCTTCATAGTGTGTGTGTGTGCGTGATTCATCATCAGATAACATTGACTCTGATATGGTTATTGGGGGAGATATCACATGTGGATGAAGTCAGTCGCCAAATATCCTTTTGTATCATGATATCTGTAATATCTAAGCAGCTGTGTATATATATATAAAACAAAATGTAACGCTGAGAGAGAGGGAGGGAGGGAGGGAGGGAGGGAGGGAGGGAGGAGGGTGAGAGAGAGTATATTTCGCAATGTGCATATATAAATTTAGAGATTTATAGGAGGAGGATGAGGTAAACGTCCCGTTTACTTTGAAAACAATTAAAGGGGACATGAGTCGCAAAAAACAGTGAACTGAGTCTATTTGGGGTCAGGGTGGGGTCAAGTTTTATTCCCAGTTATTCCCGTAGAGTTACGTACATCACAGTGAGAAAAGTGGAGTCAATTTGGGGTGGGGGTTGAAATGTTGGTTTTTGTTCCCTGAGAGTTATGTGACGTCACAGGGGTAGGAAAAGGTGGAGTCAATTTGGGGTCAGGGGTTGAAAGAATGGTTTTATCCCAGAGAGTTATGTGACGTCACAGGGGTGTTAGAATAGTGGAGTCAATTTGGGGTGAGGGGTTGAAATGTTGGTTTTTATTCCCGTAGAGTTACGTGACGTCACAGGGGGTAGGAAAGGTGGAGTCAATTTGGGGTGCGGGGGTTGAAAGAATGGTTTTAGTTCCCAGAGAGTTACGTGACGTCACAGTGGTAGAATAGTGAGTCAATTTGGGGTGAGGGGTTGAAATGTTGGTTATTCCCGTAGAGTTTACGTGACGTCAGGAGGGGTAGGAAAGGTGGAGTCAATTTGGGGTCAGGGTTGTGAAAGAAATGGTTTTATTCCCAGAGAGTTACGTGACGTCACAGGGTAGAATAGTGGAGTCAATTTGGGTGAGGGGTGAAATGTTTGGTTTTTATTCCCGAGAGTTACGTGACGTCACAGGGGGGTAGGAAAGGTGGAGTCAATTGGGTGAGGGCTTGAAATGTCGGTTTTTATTCCCGAGAGTTACGTGACGTCACAGGGGGTATGTCAGGGGTTGAAAGAATGGTTTTAGTCCTTAGAGTTAGTGACGTCACAGGGGGTAGGAAAGGTGGAGTCGATTTGGGGTTAGGGGAGGCCACGCCCCCCTAATATCAGAGCTCATGTACGTAACATGAGCTTGTTAGACAAATGGATCAATTATGTTGGGGTCAGGGGTGTCCACGCCCCCCAGAATAGTGGAGGGTTTGAAAGGATGGTTTTATTACCCTTATAGTTATGTGACGTCACAGGGGTAGAAAAGTGGAGTCGATTTGGGTTAGGGGAGGCCACGCCCCTAATATGAGCCATGTACGTACATGAGCTTGTAAGACAAATGGAGTCAATTTGGGGTCAGGGTGGCCACGCCCCCCAGAATAGTGGAGGGTTGAAAGGATGGTTTTATTCCCTTATAGTTATGTGACGTCACAGGGTAGAAAAGTGGAGTCGATTTGGGGTTAGGGGAGGCCACGCCCCCCTAATATGAGCCCATGTACGTACATGAGCTTGTAAGACAAATGGAGTCAATTTGGGGTCAGGGGTGCCACGCCCCCCAGAATAGTGGAGGGGTTGAAAGGATGGTTTTATTCCTTATAGTTATTTGTGACGTCACAGGGGTAGAAAAGTGGAGTCGATTTGGGGTTAGGGGAGGCCACGCCCCCCTAATATGAGCTCATGTACGTACATGAGCTTGTAAGACAAATGGAGTCAATTATGAGTCATGTACGTACATGAACTTATCATACATATGGAGTCAATTATGAGCTCATGTACGTACATGAGCTTATAATACAAATGGAGTCAATTTGGGGTCAGGGGTGGCCACGCCCCCCCAGAAGTAGTGGAGTATATGGGGTCAGGGTGGTGGCCACACCCCCCAGACAAAGTGGAGTCTATATGGGTCGGGGTGGCCACGCCCCTTTTGGGGGTTTTGGGGGTTGCCCGCCCCTTTTAGGCCTACGTACGTACATGAGCCAATCAGGAGGGGGGAGGGGGGTAGCCACGCCCCTTGGGGGGGTGGGGGCGGGGGGCGGCGGGGCTAGAAAAGTGGAGTCTATATGGGGTCTTTTCCTCTACTTAGGGCAACAGCGATGGCCTAAAAAATTAAAATGTTGGTGAAAGAAAGTAGTAAGAAACGACCCCAAATTCGGGTATCATTAATCCCCCTGTCATGTATTTCAGATAAAAATTGTGTCATACGACACTTTATGACACTGAAAGGTTGTTAAATAAAAAACAACAAACACAAACTTGCAAAGGGATGAGATATCCTACGAGTCCTTCTGTCCTCTTCCATTTCCCATTCAGCTATATAAGATAAAATGTAATTATTATCAATTAAAGTTAATCTATTAATTTCGGTAAAGAAGAGAGACACATTAACAGTCATAAAAAACCTTAACAGAAATAAAGAAACTACCTCATAGCATCGACCCAGTTTTGGATGTTATAATTACCCACTGATACGGAAATGTTGTGATACACCATACCGAAAAAGTTCGTTTTATCGCAATTGATTACTTACTAAGAGACACGCGCTCCAATCACTGCAGCAAATACGATTAGTATTAGAAATCCACAAAACAAAAAGTTCCAATCTGTGCGTATGGCCTCCCCTATATATGTCGAAATGATTAAAAAACAATAAGGAAATATTTCCTCATTACTGAGGCAACTTCCCTCTTTCAAAAAAGGAAATGAGTACGCGAAATAAAATATGGAAGATGCTAAGACGAATTATATACGTATTATGTGAGAAGAAATAGTTTAAATAAAGGGAGGAATATGGAGATTTATTAAAATTATAAAATCGGCGAGTTTATGTTGACGACGGATTAGTCTTGGCTAATTGAAAAATGGTACCCCAAGGAAAACTGAGGATGAGAGACATAAGGTAGGACGAAGGAAAAGAATGAGGGAATGGCAAACATTAAGGATGAATTTTAAAACAGTGTTCACTATAGTAGATTGACATCAACCGTGCATCTGATGTCTAGGCCAGTCCCTTACGGCACTCCTGATTGGCTGTTGATAAGAGTTCACATAAGCAGGATGTGTGTTTTCCCTCTCCTGAGGGACATGTCTTTTAAAAGTATCTCTCAGTAGATACTGAGAGCTTCCAGCCCTGTGATTGGCTTATGAACAGCCCAATCAGAGCGTCTTAGGGGACGGCATAGATATCAGATGCACGTTGATGTGAATCTACCATAGTATGTAGAAGATGGAAAAGAAGGTAAGTAGGGGAGGGGGGAATGGTATCGGGATTGAGTAACTATCTTGTGTGGTTATAAATTCGTACGAATGATTATGCTTCTGTGAAATGTGAAACAATCCGGAAATGCCGTTAGATCATGAAGACGATTCCACCAGATGGAATGACCACATACGAACAATAGTGAAACAGCGCGAAAAGAAAATAGATGATAAAAAAAAAAAAAAAAAAAAAAAAAACAAAAAAAAAAAAAAAAACAGAAAAAGATCTGAATAATGGAAGTAGTTTTTTTCCGACTATCGTGTACGTTGACATCTCTTTGCCTGTCAGCAGGTGTTTCTGTCTTATGCGCGTCTTTTATTTTCCAAAAAAAAAAAAAAAAAAAAAATTACAAATGATTTTGAAATGCAGTTATGCTTTTACACAAGTTTGTATTTGTTCTATTTTGACAGATGTAGACAAGGACTTTTAAATACTTGTTAAACCAGATGTCAAATAACAGTTTGACGTCAATTTATTGAACGCTAAGCAAGGATTTTTTGTTTTCATCCACGTTTCATCTCATCAGCATCCGTCATTATAAATGTAAATCCTTAAAAAATTGATATAAAAAGCCTTAAATTTTCCTTTAAAAAAACGATTGTAAATGAATGCACCGGAAAAATTTAGTGATAAATTTTTAAATCTTGTGCTGAATAGATACTGATGAATAAGATTAGTAGCATCATTTGACATTTGAAAGTTACTATCATTTTCATTTCAATTACGATTATTATTATTTATTTATTATTTTGCTACCGTTAATGTTTTTTGTCGGTCTCAATATTATACGTATTCAGTTATTTTATGATTCACTAATACATAAAAGTTTGTCAAATTTTCGTAGTTGTTCCATCTGAATATGTTTCGCGATTTCTTCCTCTCTAAACTATTTTCATGAAATCTTAGTTTCATTTCTTAAAGATATATAAGTGTACACACACGCATATATATATATATATATATATATATATATATATATATATATATATATATATCTATCTATCTATATATATATATATATATATATATATATAGATAGATAGATATATATATATATATATATATATATATATATATATATATATATCTATATATATATATATATATATGCGTGTGTGTACACTTATATATCTTTAAGAAATGAAACTAAGATTTCATGAAAATAGTTTAGAGAGGAAGAAATCGCGAACATATTCAGATGGACAACACGAAAATTTGTTTGCGTATAAAATGTAAATAATCATACTACGGAAAAATGAGCTCAACGCATTAACTCAATCCCCAGCAAATAAATAAATAATAAATGAATAAATATATAAAAATTTTCACATAAGGACAAACTAGTCTCAGAATATCATCCTTGACTTAAAGTACATTTATGTTAATTTATTGCAAAACATGGCCAAGGCCAACCTTCCCCCCGCCAACCCCAATTCTCTCTCTCTCTCTCTCTCTCTATAAAAAGAGAAAAAAGTTAAAAGTGGGAAGGACACAAGATTACAAGAACATAAACAAGCTGTCAGGGAGGGAGCTTTAAAAAACCCCTACAAATAGGTAGTAGTAGATATCCGTATAATATTATATATATCTATATAAGTATATATTATATATCTATAGTATATTATATAAGTAGGTAGTGATTATCCTATAAATTATATATATATATATATGTATATGATATAATTATCTATATATAATTATACTTATATTTATATAGATATCACTACTACTATTTGTAGTTTTAGCGCCCTCCCTGACAGCTTGTTTATGTTCTTGTAATCTTGTGTCCTTCCCACTTTTAACTTTTTTCTCTTTTTATAGAGAGAGAGAGAGAGAGAGAGAGAGAGAGAGAGAGAATTGGGGTTGGCGGGGGGAAGGTTGGCCTTGGCCATCTTTTGCAATAAATTAACATAAATGTACTTTAAGTCAAGGATGATATTCTGAGACTAGTTGTCCTTATGTGAAATTTTTATATATTTATTCATTTATTATTTATTTATTTGCTGGGGATTGAGTTAATGCGTTGAGCTCATTTTTCCGTAGTATGATTATTTACATTTTATACGCATTTAATCCATTCAGCAGAATGCAAAAATCCTTATACATTTCCAGCCTTTTGCTGTAACGGATGGATTATTTATTGTCCTTCTGTTCCGCGTGGGTTATTAATAATAATTCCGGAAGCGTGTTAGGGAACGTCTCTTGGGGAATATTTGGTCTGAATATGCTGAACTGGTCTCTTTTGTCCTGCTGTCTGTCTGTCTCTCTCTCTCTCTCTCGTCTCTCTCTCTTCCGGAAAGGATATTTAAAGCTTCACACATCCATGCACTTGTTATTCGTCGGTCTAAACGGAAGCCCACTTAGAAGCAATATCCTGTCTGAGTGAAATCGCTGATCGAAGCAATTGCATCGCATTCAGAAGCAATTTCTTGAGATACCTGCGAAGGGCTCCTGCCCAGCTGTACTTCACATTCAGTAACTCTGTTAGACACAGATTATTCTCGTTTCGTTTCAGATAATGTGTAACTTTTTTTTTTCTTTTTTTAAATGACATCTCACAACGAGAATGTTTTACTTCATTATCAGTTGATATTCGGGTAAATCTTACTAGTTAGTCGCCCATTACCAGGTGTAATACTTTACGTAATAATCTTGTAATATTTGTGTATACGTTTTTTTTTTTGTCATTCTAAATGACGCCACACATGGGATACTGTTTTTTGCTAACATACGAAACTACCACAGTTGGATGGTTGTTTTATCTAAACAGTCATTAACATGACCACATAACTAAAACACGGTGCTTTATACTTCTGCCCATATTTCAGATAATAATAATAATAATAATAATAATAATAATAATAATAATAATAATAACTAATAATAATAAATAATAATAATAATAATAATAATAATAATAATATCTTCAGATATTCAAGTCTAATTCACTTCCCCATGCTTTGGATCGTATGATTTTTCTTTAAATTATAATGAAAAAATTCGGAACCTTGTCCCTGGTGTTTCCCAAAGAGGAGAGAGAGAGAGAGAGAGATCACTTCTTTTATTGCATATTTTTTAATAATTGCCCCTCACCTGAATCGTGCAACAAAATAAAAACGCTTCATGTTTGAAGTAAAAAAAAAAAATAATCAACCTCTCCATATCCCCAAATCCTTCATAATTGGCTCCTTTTTCTCTGTCATGTTCGCAAGAAAACGTCTTAGTGATGAAAAAATGAAATAATTCCATTTTTGTATCATTATTTTCTAGTACAGAACAAGTTGTCTTTATTACATTTCCTTCTTGCTTCCTGTTTTACCCATTTTAACCAATTTTAAAGTACTTTATGCCGTAGAATTAATCATCTCTATACAATTCAAAATTTTTATAAAGTAAGGAATAGCGCGGGAGTTGTTAAATATGCGAGTATGTTTTATGAAAACAAATTGACGGAAATATTCCCTGGATTTTGATGATCTCTCTCATGATGCTTGGATGTATTTTTTTTTCTATCCTTTTAGGAATCGTCTGCATATATGAATTCATTGCCAACAGAATATATTGAATAATGCCGAGGTTTGGAACATTACATATGAAAGCATTTTATTTCGAGAATGTCAATGTTACAACCCTTGGGAATTGTTACAACCCTTGGGGTTGTTATAAAAGTTCTTATTATAATAATTGTTGTCAGTAATAAATGTAACTCAGTGCTAAAGTTCAGTGGAAACAAACACTCAAGAAAACTTAACAATATTTAATACTTAAATACACAATTTAGATCAACCTTGTCGGATGACAAATAACATAACCAGGAAGGACAAATACCAGTCCTTAGAAACACACTGGATTCCCTAAAAACTAAGAAGCTAAGTCCTAACAAAGACAGGAGAAATAAAACCGTTATTAATAATAAACTTGATTGGATCCAACAATTTTAGCTGGCCAGACCAAAAATTACCTAATATATTAATTCCAAGAAAGAAGGAAGACAGAGTGAATAAAACAGGAAAACCATTATAAATCCTACCTATCAACACAAAACTAAGCACACAAAACCTTGTCTATAATAGACCTACTGAATGACGTTATATAGTCTCGACGCAAATATGACAATATATATATATGTATTTATATATATATATAAGATTAAATAATACAAAGGATGTATAGTTCTTCTCACTTCAGTGGATATATCAGAGGAGAGACAAAACTAGGGCCGTGATCCACTCGCCAAATCAGCTAAGAGGGCAGGTCCTGAACGCCAGAGTAATACCATAAAGGAAAGCGATCCCAAACGAAAATCAGAGACACTCTGTCTTACCTGGCGTCAGCCTCCCTACAGGCCATCTCACGAGCTAGCAAGCTCCCAAAACCATAGCAGCTAATTGAAGACGAAAGCGACGGCAACAGTTCCCTGGGAATTCCTCCTCGTCAGGGAAAGGCAGGACTGGCTCAAGTCGCAGGTGACAGGAGCACCTGCGAGTACCTTATTGACGTACTCAAGCCGCAAGTCGAGGCAGGAGACACTCGAGTCGCAGGTGACAAGAGAACCTGCAGACAACAGACCAAGGCGAGGATCCAAAGCGTAATCCAAAGAATCGTCGTCCAAAATAAACAGCCAAATAATCGTCATCCAAAATCCAAATCAGTATGCTGCTCAAGGTGTGATATCAAGGGAGTGCTCAAGCCCGAACTGAACTCTGTCCGAGCACCAACGTCCAGACATCACCAAGACGCGTTCATAAACACTCGTATATAAAGAAAAAAGAAAAACAATCGTTAAAACGATAGTTCGGTAATATAAACAAACGGGGAGGAGGCGCCTAACCACACTGAGAAACGTTAAATTAAGCACTTTACGCTAAACACTTAAAATGACCAGACAACGGACACTTAAATTTCAAAAATAAAATAAACAAATGCTCATACAAAACAAAGGCTATTCTGCCACAAAATGATTCTTAAAAACTAATTAAACCTAGAAAAACAAGGCTGATCTAAATTCATAAAAGGCAAATAAAAAATAATATAGTTTTTCTTATAGTCAAATATTGCGTATATTCCAAAACACAGGGATTTTAGCATTTTTGTGAGAATGATTTTTCATTTTCTGGCCCAAAATATGACTTTACTCTCATAGACTAAGATGTGTACTGTTCTCCGAGTCGTCAATGTTTATTGTTTTATTTTATTATTATTTTTTAAGTATTCTGGATTTAGTTATGTTAGCTTATCCAGCCTTAATTGACCGATATATCACTGGTATTTTTTATATTAGATTTATGGTGCCATAGTATAGATAAAATACTTCAACTCTCGACGTCTTTAAGAAAACTTGTCATTTCCCTACAACAACTTTGTTTCTTTTTACTCAATTACAGTTTCCGGAAGCTGCTGCCGAATGTCTAGGCGGGGAATCCGGGATAAAGTGTTATAGAAAACGGGGTGACATTGGAATGAATACTGTTATTTTTAACATTTCTCATTCATCCACTGCCTCATGAGAGAGACTGTTTGGTCTCTGAAATATAGTACATATATATATATATATATATATATATATATATATATATATATATATATGATATATATATATATATATATATATATATATATATATATATATATGTGTGTGTGTGTGTGTGTGTGTGTGTGTGTGTGCGAGAGAGCGGGCGACCGAGAGAGAGAAGAGAAACAGACGCCCCTGTAGATGTAATAAAACACATTTAATTGGAAAAATTTTATTCATTATTTTTTGCCACTGGTGGGATATCAAGACATTTAATCGAAATAGCATTTTTGAAACCACAGACTGGGTCATCTTATGTAAGTTCGAGAGGTATAAAATTAAAGACATAGTTTTCATGAATGTTTTAGAAATCTATATTAAAAATGCCTTAAATACAGTTATCAAATTTGTAAATTCTGCCAATAAGTTATTTTTAGTGAATTTTTAAAGTTGAGTGACAGACTCTGAGAGAGAGAGAAACCTCCTTCGCCATCAAAGGCTGGAGTCAGAGTCTCCAGGAAGGATTCCAGCCTTTGAGGCTCCAAGTCTCTCATAGGATGTCGGTTACCTACATTTTTTTTCTTTTTACAACTCCTTTGGTGTGTGTATGTATGAGTTTAGTTTAGATATAAGGAAATAGAGTTTTGAAATGGAAACAAATACTGGATACGAGGCAACCTTAGCGAGTTCGGAGACTCAAAGGCTGGAATCCTTCCTGGAGACTGAATCCAGGGAAGGATCCTCGGAGTCTCCACGATAGGACTTGATGACGTCACAGGTCTTCACATCATATGTGCTCGTGCCTATTGAATCACCAATAATTATGTTTTATATAGTTAATAGTTTACGATTCCTCTGTAAATCTTGACTCCTATAAACACTGAAGCATTTTTTTTTTGAAAGGTGATTCATATTAGGTACCAAATGGAAGGAATTTTCCCTCAATTTTTTACCTTTGATGGCGAAGAGATTTCTCTCTCTCTCTCTCTCTTTCTCTCTCTCTTTCAATCTGTCACTCAACTTTAAAAATTCACTAAAACTCAGGTATTGACAGAATTTTTAAAATTGGTAATTGTATTTAATTCATTATTAATACATATTTTTAAAACATTTTTGATAAGTATGTCTTTAATTTTATACCTCTCAAATTTACATAAGATGACCCAGTCTGTGGTTTCAAAACTATTATTTTGATCTGAAATGTACTTCCCTCACCGGAGATTTAAAACAATGAATACAATTTTCCAATTAAGTGTGTTTTATTACACTTACAGGGGCGTCAGTTTCTCTCTCTCTCTCGGTCGCGCTCTCTCTCGTACACACACACACACACACACACACACCAAAAAAAATCACATCAAATATATAATATATATATATATATAATATATATATATATATATATATATATGATATATATATATATATGGTGAGATCGAAAAAGTCTAAGTAAAAATCATTTTAGGTCTAAAACTAATATAAAGAAGATCAACTGATGCTTCACCTGCCATCTGCTACGGAAGCAGAGGAAGGAAAATCCCCGAAAACTCACTTATTTTCAATGCAAAAACAAATGTATTTTCTTTTCACTTATCTGTGAAGGACCATTGCTCTAAAGACTTTCTTCATAATGACTGGGTCACTCCATAACGGCCCCAGTCAGGTTTCTGGAGTGTTTATTTTTTTGTAAAAAATGAAGTTCATGAATGATTCTCTGAGTTAAATTTTGTTCAAATCAATAACGTTCATATTCTTGCATTCATTATTCGTTCTTCCAAAATCCACTTCTCAAGTTCTGTAGCAGCGTATGAATGACGAACTGCTAACTTTACTGTTCATGTCTGGAATGGTGGTTAATATTCTATGTTTCTGTCTATCTATTTATTCTACCTATCTATCAGTATTTGTGCTTTGGAGACCGTACTAGCAGTTTTTCCTTAAGCTTTTGTTAATATAAACGTTTCCTTTTGAGAGGGACAAAATTTTACTTATAACACGTCTGGGAGAAATTACATTCTTCAAAGAACAAAATATTTATTTTCCCCCCAAAAAAATTATTTGTTGTAAAATTAACTCGGACATAACCGAGTCATAATTGTAACTAATCCATTTATTCATTATACCAAAAACCCCAGCATTACAAAACCTAATCATTATTCTCATTGTCGTAAATTCCTGGTAATTTGGATTCCAATAGGCCTCCATTGTCTCAGATGAGATCAAATTATCGAAAAGCCCCAGGAAACTTTAAAGCCATTTCAAAAATGAGACCAGATGATCATTTGCATTATCAGTAGGGAAAGATTCGCCCTTATGATCGAAGTATGATCTGTTCTTTACTGTTGATCTCATTACATGTTTAATTCTCAATTATTGTTGTTGTTCTTTTTATTTTATTTTTGCTTTTAGTTTCGGATGAAGAAGTCATGATTATAAGTCTTTTTTTTGAAAAGTGTCTTTTATGCATTTTTTTACTTGTGTTTTGCATATATATACATATATATATATATATATATATATATATATATATATATATATATATATATATATATATATATATATATATATACATATATATATATATTTCCATTCAGGAAATCACAGACAACCACATCAGAAGGGGAAGAAACATTTATTTGAGACGTTTCGCACATACAATGTACATCTTCAGTGTGTTGAGATAAAAACACATACATGTTTAATATTAAATAAAAGCAGGATTCTTAATATAGTAAAAATACAAGACTAAAATTAACTTAAAATTGACAGAAAGGACTAAAAATTAACGACAAGTAAAAACGAAAAAGTAAAAAGCACAAATAAAAAAAGTATTATTTCAATTAAAAGTCTAATTATCCCACCAGTGTCAAAAATAATGAATAAAATTCTTAAAATCAAGTGTGTTTTATTTACACCTACAGGGGCGCCAGTCTCTCTCTCTTGGTCGCGTGCTCTCTCGTATACTACATACACACAAACACCAAATATATACATATATATAATATATATATTAATATTATATTATTGTAATAATATATTATATATTATAATATATTATATTTTATATTATCTATGTATATATATATATATAATATATATATTATTTCAGAGACCAAACTGTCTCTCTCATCAAGTATGGGATGAATAAGGATAGTTACAAAAAAAAGCAGTATTCTTTCCAACACGTTACAGGTCAGCTGTTTCAAGTCACCTGGTTGAGGAAGATTATATATCCATAATGTCTGCATCCGACGCACTCTTTGCATTATTCATTGTTTTTCTTTCTTTAATCAAAGCTGATTCTACCATCTGGCTATTGAGCCGACTATTGCTACAATAAATTACACATGAAAAGTCCAGTTTATTCTGTGGTCATGGTCCATGTTATGTGGTTTAAAAATAGCTGAGCTCTGTTGTCCATACCTAACTGAACGTTTATGTTGTCTAAATCTCTGAGGCAGTAATTTCCCTGTGAAGTCAATGTAAAACTGATCACAGTCAAAGCAAGGGATTTCATATACTCCTTTGTCTTTGGAGATTGGCTTTTGCTGAAAGTAAATCAGCAATTCTGTATTAACAGAAATATAAATTCACGGTCATTCATATATAAATATATATATATATATATATATATATATATATATATATATATATACATATGCAAAACGTAAGTAAAAAAATGCATAAAAGACGCTTTTCAAAAAAATCTTATAATCACGACTTCTTCATCCGAAACTAAAAGGAAAAATAAATAAAAAATAAAAACAACCGCAATAATAGAAATTAACATGTAATGAGAGCAATAGTAAAGAACAGATCATATGTCGATCATAAGGCTGAACCTTCCCCTCCTGATAATGCAAATGATCATCTGGTCTCATTTTTGAAATGGCTTTAATTTCCCAGTGGCTATTTCGATCATTTGATCCCATCTGAGACAATGGGCGCCTATTGGAATCCAAATTACCAGGAATTTACGACAATAAGAATAATGATTAGGTTCTGTACTGCTGGGTTTTTGGTTATAATGAATGACTGGATTATTAGTTACAATGATGACTCGGTTATGTGTGAGTTAATTCTGAAAGCGAGACCGACAACAGAAGACAAGAATCTTTACAACAAATTATTTTTTATGAAATAAATATTTTCTTGTTTGAAGTATATAATTTCTCCCACACGTGTTAAAAGTATAATTTTGTCAATCTCAAATGGAAACGTTTATGTTAACAAAAGCTTAAGGGAAAACTGCTGGTATGATCTCCAAAGCACAAATACTGATAGATAGGTAGAACAAATAGTTAGACAGAAACATAGAATATTAACCACCAAGTTCAGAAATGAACAGTAAAGTAAGCTGCTGCTACAGAACGCTGGTGCTAATCCAATAGGCCTTAGCGGAAAAATCGAGCGGTAGTAATAATCTATTGTCCCACACTCAAGGAACTCGAGGTTAAAGGGATGGTTAGGAAATGACTTAATTATTATCATAAAAAATCCGAACACAATCAGGAAAGGGAATACCTCGTCAAATAACGTATCGCAAAGTTTATTTAACGTTTCAGTAATTTAATTTTATATAAAGTTACATCTATACAAGTGTGTGAAAACCCCTAACCTAAAACATACACAAGGAGATTAAAACCTAAGTCAGAAAATAATAGGTAGAGTTATTTTACAATTAGGCCATTTATAAATTTTCAGTAGCTTTATTCCCCATTAACACAAGAAGGTTCCGAAGTGACCGAGCGCATTCTAATGTGCAGGGGAGGAGCTATGCATGCGGCTTTCCATTTCAACATAGCTCCAGATAATGTTAAAGGGTCCTCACAACGCCGCTATGAGAGGACTTGACCTCGCCACTACACAAGTTCCCGCTAAAAGTAAAAATCAGGGACGTGAATATCTAAAAAAAACTCAACCTATTCTGACCTACACCCGCCAAAATAATCTAAATATCAATTATATATCAATTAAATGCAGGCCAGAAGTAAAAATTCACTTATCCAATCAATAATCAAACTATGTGAAAAACTGTATAATCTAAATAATAACAGGTTCATATATCTCGTACACTGCATATTATACAATATAAGTTAGTGTTTCCTTCATTTGGACAAATGGGTTTAGGCTTTTCAGCGACACTAGAGCCAGGGCAAGTCCCGTGCGCTTACCCTTAAATATGTCAACTGGTCTGACGAAAATTCCGAAGAAAAATTTCATGGGTGGCTACGTCCCGGGACGGCATCCGTTTGGAGAATTAGTGCTTCATGATGATTTGGTGAACCTTACAAGACTTGGACGACATCGATGGCAAATTCGTAATGATAATTAATCTTGACGTACGAATAAGGTTCACCGGTGTTAACTTCACTTCAGGTACAACGGAATCCTCGAACAAAAATACATAGATCATCTGAAAGAATTTCAGATTAATATAAAATCAAAAAGTTCGTTATTTCACTCCTTTTTTGGCCATGGAAGAGGACAGTTGGTTCAGCACGAGTGATGGACTGGGACTGCTGTACATTTCTCCAACAGGTGTGAAAAAACTTTTCACTTAAGTTTGTAACTACCCGATGGGCAATTAGCGCGAGGACCTTCCCCGCAATAGTGCCGCTGTTATTAAAAAATGTAAAAGTTTTTTCAATGATCTCAAAATAAATCAGTGATTAAAACTAAAGAGTAAAATGGTCAAATAAGCTAGACTAACTTAGTCGAAGTCTTTAGTTTAATTTTGAAGCAAATTTGGTCTCAGAATTAGTGTCGTGTCCTAGAAAGTGAGGCTCATAAATATCTCCTGTCACGTCTCTATTACCAATAAAAAATTAATTACATTTATGAAAAAAATTCACCTGGTCGATGTCTAGGATTTAAGCCTGAAAGCATAATGAATTACCAAAAATAAATTTCAAGCCTTACAAAAAAAAAAAAAAAAAAAAAAAAAAACCAGAGACAACGGAATTTCAAAAACAAATAACTATTTTACCTTCAAAACATAATTTTCATTCTTCGCGAAGCATAAATTATGGCTGAGATCTGGGCCACTTATTCCCTTATTAAGCCAATATTTCTTTATTGGCTCCTTAAGAATATCTTTCTATAATAACATTTTGCATTTGATTCATTTCTGGATGAGACCTTATGCTGCATTTTGGAAAAAAATTCAGAAAATATAGCAACACTATTATTACAGAAATTATCGTCTGAAATAGACGGATGAGATTGTCATGCCTATGATCTTATTATTATATTATTCAGTAGACAAATCCTTATTCATAAAGAACAAGCCTAAGGAGGCTGGTGAAAATAACCACACAGGATATGGATTAAGCTGAGAAGAAGAAGGAAAAAGGGTCTGAACTCCTGGATTGGCGGGGGACGTCAGAATCAGAAAACTGTCCTATCTCGGAACCCCAAACCGAGAGGTAGTCCTCATTCGGCGAATCCTAAGAGGGGGCTTTGACCCACCACGTGGGGTCTCCCTCTTAGGACTTCTGAGCCGAAAACGACTCTCGGGACACCAAATGTTATGGAGCCTGAAATCGGCTCCATAACAAATGGAAGTTCCAAGGCTCTTTACTTCGGACAATCCAAGAGTCGGAGTGA
>NC_087220.1:3290574-3338074 GCF_015104395.2 Macrobrachium nipponense
GAGAAGTAATGAAAATGCAGCAAGAAGAAAGAGAAAAGGTACCTATGCATGAGCAGGAAGAGAGAGAGAAAGAACGTATGCATGAGTTGGAAATTGCTCTTAAGGGAAAGTACTTGTAACAGTCAGACAGGCGAAACTGATAGGTTAGGCATGAGTGCAGTGTTGAAATTAGTACCGAAGTTTGATGAGGAAGATGTTACGACATATTTCATGTGTTTTGAGAAGTTAATGGAACGAGTAGGTTCTCCTAAAGAAACGTGGACTTTATATTTGCAGTCAGTTTTGAGTGGTAGGGCGCTTACTGTGTATAGTTGCATGTCTAAGGAGGAATGTGATAATTACGATATCGTGAAAGAAACTGTTCTTAGCGCGTATAGGCTAGTACCGGAGGCGTACCGTAAGAAATTTAGAAATTTAAGAAAGGATGCAAATATTACGTATGTAGAATACGGTAAGAAGTTAGATAGGCTGTTTTTTGATTGGTTAACTTCTGCTAAATTTGATGATTTTGATAGTTTGAAGAACTTAGTGTTGTTAGAAAACTTCAAGGATAACGTATCCCTTGAGATTAAACTTTATATAGAGGATAGGCGAGAAGTATCTTTTGCAGGAGCAACTAGGCTAGCTGACGAATATAGTCTAACTCATAATTTGAGTGTTAGTAAGAAACGAAATGATCCTTCGTCTGGTAGAGTACAAAGCAGTAAAGGTTTCAGTCCTAGTAATAGCAATGCGAGTAAAGGTGACTATTCCTGTTATACATGCGGAAAACCTGGTCATACGTCTAAGCTTTGTAAGAGTAGAATGGCATATAGTGGCTCAGAATTAACTTGTTTCCGATGTAATGGGAAAGGGCATTTAGCGAGGAATTGTGCAGTAGAAAAGAAGGACGGTAAGAAACCATTATCGCTAGTTAACCTTTCGTCAAGTAGGAATGATGTGATGAGAGAAACTAGGAAAGTTTTTGGCGAATTTCTGTCGGAAGGCGTAGTTTCCTCTCTTGGAGGAGTAGATTCGAGAGAAGTGGTCTTGCTTCGAGACACAGGCTCTGCTATATCACTGATAGGGAGTGAGTGTGTGCCGAACAGGGCAGAAATCAATATGGAAGAGAAAGTCATGTTAGGTGGATTTCCTAACACTTGTGTTCTTTGTCCTTTGTTGAAGTTGAATTTAGAAAGTCAGGTAGTGTCAGGAGAAGTAAAACTTGCAGTTGTGGACAGTTTGCCCGTTGAAGGCGTTGACATTATTGTCGGTAATGACTTAGCTTTATCCAAGAATGTGAATCCTGTTGTGAGGAATATTCCAGTGCCTGAAATGGTAGTAACTAGGTCGGGTTTAGATACAGACATAGACTACGGTCAGAGTAAGTTCGTAGATTCGAACGAGTGTAAGTTCGTGGATTCGAACGAGTGTGAGTTCGTGGATTCGAACGAGTGTGAGTTCGTGGATTCGAACAAGTGGGATAGAGGTAGCGAGGTTGATAGACCGGACTCTATCGAAGTTGACAGTGATAGCCAAGGGGAAGGCGTAGCTATCGAGAGTAACGTAGTAAATGTGCCAGTATCTAGTACTAGTTACGGTGATGAATTAGGCTCTAACGTTTTGGATAAGGATGAGCTAGTCAAGTTGCAGAAAGAGGATGAGACACTAACCAGAATTTTTGAGTGTGAGCTGGATGATGATCTCGATGTGTGTAAGGAAACTTTTTGTGTAAAGGACGAAGTTTTGTGTCATGTTTGTCCTAAGTCAGGTAGTGAAGGGGGAATCACTGGAAAATTAGTAGTTCCTAGGAAGCTTTGTGAGCTGTTTTTTAAGTTAGCACATGATGAGCAAGGACATTTGGGAGTAAATAAAATTTTCAAGTGTATTAGTAGGACGTACTTTTGGCCTAAGATGAAAAATGGTGTATGTTTTAAGAGGCATGTTTTGAGCTGTAATGAATATCAAAGTGCAGGGAAACCGATTCAAGTAATTTCCAGAGCTCAGTTGTGTAATATTCCTTCAGTAGGCGAATCTTTTGATAATGTAATTATAAATATGTTTGGAACTTTGTCTAGAAGTAAGGGTAGAGATGATTGCATAACTAATCTTGATTATTATAAAAACTATCTAAGAGATGTTTGGCAGCTTGCGGAGGAGAACGGAAGCGCTTGGCACTTAGCGAAAAAAAACCCAAACGGATGTCAAGGGGAAACTAAAGAGAAACCTTATCTTTAGAGCCAAAGAGAGAAGTTTGTGTGTAAGAGATAAAGTTTTAGTACTAGTCTCGAGAGAAAGTCCATTTTTACCTTATAAGATTGAATTTCCTTTTTCAGTGTTAGAGGAGAGGGGAAATATACCTTATAGAATTAATGTGGGTAAGAGTAGAGCAAAGGCAATGAATGTAAATTTGCTTCAGAATTATAAACAACGCCCTGTGCCTTGGCCTCCGCCCGTGTAACAGTGTTACTGAGTGAGATTAGTTTTGAGAAAAACACAAGAGGTGTTTTAGTATTTATAAGTTTTAATCAGAGTTCAGAAAACGGAAAAAGTAAGAGAGAAGGATAATGTTATAGTTAGTAGCCTCTCTTGAGATTTCTCAGAATGAGTAGCCTAATAGCCGTTTTCTGTTATCGCACGAGTGAGTGTGTGAGTGGGGAAGCGTGTGTGTTTGACTGGATTAAAGCTTTATGCAGAATTGTTTCCCCGCTGTTTAATTCTTGCTTCTCTTTAGAAAAAAATAAAATAATTTTATTCAATTTTTTTTCTCTTTTGGGGGGGCGTGTGATGGTAATTGCTTCATAGCAAAGAAAGATAAAGGAAAGGAGGACGCATTTTCGAGAAGTTCGGCAGCAAGGAGGCTTTCGCGCCACTCTTGGAGGCGTCTATGCTCGCGGCTCTTCTAGAATTGGCAGGAGTGTTGTGGATCTCGTCGTTACGTGTAAATGCCGCGATTTCTGATGCAATACCTCGTCTAGATTCATCTAAGAAGTTCTAGAAATCCCTGGGTCGGTGACGTTCGCCGTAGGCTCCGCCCCCAGAGTGCTGTATAAATACGACGAACGAACTTTGGAGAGCAGTGATCGTAAGAGAGAGAGATCGTAAAAGAGAGATCACCAGTTAGTCACAGAGAGCCACAGATCAGATTATCAGTGAGAGATCAGCAGCAGCAGAGATCTTCCGTGAGATACGAGAAAAAGGAAATGACGAAGTATCAATCAAAAGAAGTTGTTCGAGAGTTGGTTGGATATTGGTCTAGTCGTCTTTCGGTGTGGACGGCCGAGTTGTCTCTACGTTGAGCAGACTTCGGAGAAGAAAAGGGGAGAGTTCCTGCCTTACAAATAGACTATTTTCTGCAATACGGAGGCAAGAGGACGACTGCAATTGCCGCTCTACTTTCATGAAGCCACCTCTTCGAAGTGCCAAACTGTTTAGCAAGTATTCTTATTACCTCACTGTTTCCCCCAGTTCACGAGGTGTAAGATTCTATCTGTTTATGTAAATAGAAGATACCATTCTGCATTTACCATTGTTAGTAAGCTTGTAAAGAAACCTGTGTTGTGTTACTGTTTCTTTCTATATTCATATCCTCAGTTTCAACTGTTTGTGTTGATAAGTTTTTTTTTTATTATTTCATATCGAACCTGAAGCGGACTTCCCTCAGAGGCCGTAACATTGTCTCTGAGATCTCACAGTCCGTAACAAAGTCTCTGTGACCCACCCAAAGACAATCCGTGGCCCACCCACCATGGGAAGGGTAGACCTTAAAAGGCAAAAATCCCTTGAATAAAGTTCATGTTATGTTTATTGATTGATTGATGAGGTTGCCTAGCGTCACAGACCATAGGCGGCATCAGAGAGCCTTTGGTGCCTGATGTCATAGATTTTTGACACTTTCCAAATAACATTAAGCGATAGAATTAACCATCATAAATAAATTTATGAAAATATTCTTAAGAAACATGACGCTTACACGAGTACTTTTTGGGGGTAATATCTTTAACAGCTCGAATAAGAGAATATTATGGTAATTTAAGAGAATCTGGTTATCAGTGACATTTTCAATACTTGTATTAGAAAGAAATATTATGTATGCTTTAGACAAAAGGAAATATTCCTTTAATAGACCACTAATTGATTTTTAAATGAATATTTAAGGTATCATCAACCCTCAGTCTTAAGGAGAATGGGATGAGTTCTGAAGTCATTGCAAGTCTCTTTGGCAACATGATGACGTCATAGAACTTCAAGAATCTTCGGAAGGATGTGGTTGCCGATATGAATATATTTGGTTCATAAAAATCCTTGAAAACCTTTTTCCATTTATAATAATAATATTTGGTCTGAAAGAAAGCTTGAATATAAAACACAACGCATATCAACTTTTACAGAGTTACTGAAATTGTTATATATATTACATAAAATGATTCAGTCTTTCAAACACAAAAATGTTCCTTAGTCATCCAAAGGATGCTGCTGACTCCGACTCTTGGATTGTTCAAAGTAAAGAAGCTTGGAACTTCCATTTGTTATGGAGCCAATCTCAGGCTCCATAATATTTGGTGTCCCGAGAGTCGTCTTTGGCTCAAAAGTCCAATCCAGGATTTCAGACACCTTTTCCTTCTTCTTCTTCTTCTTCTTCTTCTTCTTCTTCTTCTTCCTCAGCTTAATCCATATTCTGTGTGGTTATTTTCATCAGCCTCCTTAGGCTCATTCTCTCACTTTTCCTAGCCTCTCTCAACCACCCATCCAACCCCTACTAGGTCTTGCTCTCCTCTTTTTTTACTTCTGCATAACTTCTATGGACTTGTAATTGAATATTTTTCATGAATGTTTTTTGAATTTTTGGTTGTTGTATGAAACCAGTTAGAATGCATTTAATTTCAATACTCACATATATAGGTATATATATATAAACATAAATTTATAACTAATAAATTCCCCTTCGGTTAACATATATATGAAAATATATTAATTTCGCGGTAGATCAAATTAGATAAAAAGAATATTTTTAGCTCGATGCATTTATATGAATCACGGTGATATGATAAAAATTCATGTATACATATATAAAGATATTATGTTTATATATATATATATATATATATATATATATATATATATATTTTATATATATATATATATATATATATATATATATACACATGTGTGTGTGTGCTGATTTTGGCTATATACATATATGTAAGTATGTATGTACACTTGTGTGTGGATGTGATTTTAATTACTCTTCAAGTGATTTAATACATCAAATACCTTCAAAAAAAGAGAAGCTAACCACATTAACATATATTGTTTTCCATTGATAATCGAAGACAGAACAATCAGTATAGAGTTGAAATTATTTCTATATTCATATTCTATTTCCCACCATCCAACCAAAATAGATAAATAAATAAATAAGTAAAAATCAAATTTAATTCATAATTTCTTAAGTAAAAAGTCTTGCCTTTTAGAAAATCCATACAGACTTTACTTAAAGTTAACGTTGTATTTTTGTTGTTTATTTATTAGTATTTTTCGACTTCCTCTACTTCGTATTTTGTACGCTGATATTCTTAAAATTTTTACTCACTTCTTTTTCTTTTGTGCTTTGCATGGAAGTTTATTTACTCCCTTAAATTCAAACATAGTCAGCAGTCCATTGAATATAGGTTTTCTCTGATGAAAATTGACTTTTGCAGCATCTGCAGATGTACATTGAATGTGTGAAACGTCTAATGTTTCTTCCTTCTGATGTGGTTGTCTGCGATTTCCTGAATTATTATTATTATTATTATTATTATATATTGCTACTTTCATAATGCATATTTCCCCTCTTTGAAATATTGTGTATGAAATTGTGCAACATTTTTTCAGATTCCTAGATAGCTTAGAGATAGGATATTTTAAATGTGTGTTCAGATTTCGCATAACATATTGTAAAAGAATATATATATATATATAACGTAGAATATAAAAAGAGAGAGATTTTCTTTGTCTGTTCAAAGCTATAATTGTTTCAGTAACTTTTCACCTCCCCGAGATTAAAGGGCTCGAGTCTTCGCGTTGTTATCAAAACCTGTCAGTCTTAATTATCGCTCAACCTCCGTTTTGATCGGATACATGTCTGTTGAGCAGAATCGTCTCATACATGTATGTCTTTGATCAAAGCCACGTGCAGATTGCACATTTTATATGCAAAATTGTGTAAGATTTCAAAGCTTCTGGAAGCATTATTGCCAAAAACGTTTTTGTGTCATCTCTCCTGTCCAGTTTCCGCAAGGGAGAAGAATTTCATTAGATCTTAGATCCTCGAGGCGTTCAGATCTCTCTCTCTCTCTTCTCTCTCCATCGCATAGCACTTTTGATCTTAAAGTAACGTAACGTAAATTGGTCACTCGTAACTTGAGAATTTCATATTTGATATTTCTTAGAGTGTATTTAGTGTTAAACAGTGTTTTTTGTGGAATCTGAACAAACATTGTTTCGTATCGGCGCCTGGTTTTTTGTGAAAATGTGATACAAGCTGCAGCAAGAAAGAAAGAAATTGGTATACCAAAAAGGTAAAGTGTGTTATATTTTTATTAGTTGCAACTAATATCTAATGGTTATGATGGTTTGGTAAGAAACAAATAAATAATAACAGATAGGAACAGTGGTTAACTAATAACTAATAACAGATGGTTACGAAGGTTTGGTAAAAACTGATGGTAACAATGTTTTGAGCGAAAAGATTTACACTTTTACACATTGCAAATTTTTGTGTTTTGTGTTTGTTTCATTTTTGTGCATTTGCTCATTTTCTTGTTGAAGTTTGTCTTTTTATTTTGATATTGCCCACATTTTTCTGTATTTTCATTTGCATTCACAATTTAATTGACTTAGTTATTGGCATTGCTTAATCATTGCACATTTAATTAAATTTAATTTGCATTTACTTAGAATTCTTTTCAAGTTTTATTATTGTTTAGCACTTGTGAATTAATTTCAAATTTTCAATTATTGCCTAACACTTTTGAATTTTGATTGAATTAATTTTCTTGAGTTTTGTGATAAATTAATTTTGATTTAATTTTACTTAATTGATTCAAGAATTAATTAAACTTTACTTTGTTTTCAAGTAATAGTAATTTTCCCTGATATTGTGAATTTCACTTATAAACTTTGAATTTAATAATAAATTTTTGTATTCAAAATTTTTGTAAACGTTTTAATTTCTAACCAGTATATTTTCATTTGATTATATTGATGTTAGGTAGCAACATAGAGTGGTAATTAATCTGTTTTCCTTCAATTTACTTGAAGTGACTTAGAACCAGGGAAGTACTTAGACTTCTGAAATCAGGGAAATACTTAGAGTTTTGAAGTTGTTGATGGAGTGATGCCCTTTGATTAATTCAATTACTTACAAGATTACCTCACACCTGTTTTGATGAACTTAGTCTGATTTTCTGCAATACTGGTAAGTTGTTAAGGGATCACTGTTGCCTTTAGAGTATTCAGTCGTTTAATACCTGTGATGAGGGTTCAGGTGTCTGGCTTTTGTGAGGTAACAATTGATGAATGGTAACTAGATACTTGGCACTTCGTCACAATATATATATATATATATATATATATATATATATATATATATTATATACATATATATATATATATAATATATATATATATATATATATATATATATATATGCAAAATATAAGTTAAAAAATGCATAAAAGACACTTATCAAAAAAATGTTATAATCACCACTTCTTCACCCGAAACTAATAGCAAAAATAAAATAAAAAACAACAATAATAGAGAATTAAACAAGTAATGAGAGCAATAGTAAAGAACAGATCATACGTCGATCCTAAGGGCGAATCTTTCCCTCCTGATGATGCAAATGATCATCTGGTCTCATTTTTGAAATTGCTTCAATTTCCATGTGGTCATTTCGATAATTTGGTCTCATCTGGGACAATGGAGGCCTATTGGAATCCAAATTACTAGGAATTTACGACAATGGGAATAACGATTAGGTTTTGTAATCCTGGGTTTTTGGTATAATGAATGAATGGATTATTAGTTACAATGATGACTCGGTTATGTCTGAGTTAAT
Organism: Macrobrachium nipponense; assembly: GCF_015104395.2. NCBI lineage: Eukaryota > Metazoa > Arthropoda > Malacostraca > Decapoda > Palaemonidae > Macrobrachium > Macrobrachium nipponense. Next base: position 3,298,661 of record NC_087220.1, read on the forward strand.
TCTGAAAACGAGACCGACTTCAGACGACAAGAATTTTTTACAACAAATTATTATTTTTGTTGTTGTTTGGGGAATATAATTTCTCCCAGACGTGTTATAAGTACACTTTTGTCAATCTCAAATGGAAACGTTTATATTAACAAAAGTTTGAGGAAAAACTGCTGGTACGATCTCCAAACCACGAATACTGATAGATAGGTAGAATGAATAGATAGACAGAAACATAAATATTAACCACCAAGGCCAGAAATGAACAGTAAAGTAAAGAGTTCGTCATTCATACCGCTGCTACAGAACTTGTGAAGTGGATTTCGGAAGAACGAATAATGAATGCAAGAATATGGACATACTTGATTTGAACAAATTCAACTCAGAGAATTATTCAGTGAACTTCGTTTTCCACACAAAAATAAACACAACAGTAACCTAACTGGTTCCGTTATGGAGTGACCCAGTCAGTCAAGAAGAAAGTTTTTAGAACAATGGTCCTTTACAGATAAGTGAAAAGAAATTACATTTCTTTTTGCATTGAAAAATAAGTCATTTTTCGGGGATTTCCTTTCTCTGCTTCCGTAGCAGATGGCAAGTGAAGCATCAGTTAATCTTCTCTATTTTAGTTCTAGACCTAAAAGATTCATACTTATATATATACATATATATATATATATATATATATATATATATATATATATATATATATATTTGATATGACTTTTTTGGTGTGTGTGTGTGTGTGTGTGTGTGTGTGTACGAGAGAGCGCGCGACCGAGAGAGGGAAACTGATGCCCCTGTAGGTGTAATAAATCACACTTAATCTGAAATATTTTATTCAATGTTTTATATCTCCGGTGAGGAAAGTACATTTCAGACGAAAATAAAAGTTTTGAAGCCACAGACTGCATCATCTTATGTAAATTCGAGAGGTATAAAATTAAAGACATACTTATCAAAAATGTTTTAAAAATATGTATCAATAATGCATTAAATACAATTACCAATTTTTAAAATTCTGTCAATACCTGAGTTTTAGTGAATGTTTAAAGTTGAGTGACAGATTGAAAGAGAGAGAGAAAGAGCGAGAGAGAGAAATCTCCTTCGCCATCAAAGGTAAAAAATTGAAGGAAAATTCCTTCCATTTGGTAACTAATATGAATCAACTTTCAAAAAAAAAAATGGTTCAGTGTTTATAGGAGTCACGGTTTACAGAGGAATCGTAAACTATTAACTATATAAAACAAAATAATATGGTGATTTTATAAGCAAGGGCACAGAGGATGTGAAGACCTGTGACGTCATCAAGTCCTGTCGGTGGAGACCCCAAGGATCCTTCCCTGGATTCGGAGTCTCCAGAAAGGATTCCAGCCTTTGAGTCTCCGAACTCGCTAAGGTGCCTTGTTATCCAGTATTTGTTTCTATTTTACAACTCTATTTCCTTATATCTATACTAAACTCATACATACACACACCAAAGGAGGTGTAAAAAGAAAAAAAATATAGGTAACCGACTATCCATGAGAGAGTACAGAGCCTCAAAGGCTGGAATCCTTCCTGGAGACTCTGACTCCAGCCTTTGATGGCGAAGGAGGTTTCTCTCTCTCAGAGTCTGTTACTCAACTTTAAAAATTCACTAAAAATCACTTATTGACAGAATTTAAAAATTTGATAACTGTATTTAAGGCATTCTTAATATAGATTTGTAAAACACTCATGAAAACTGTCTTCAATTTTATACCTCTCGAATTTTCATAAGATGACCCAATCTGGTGATTTCAAAAATGCTATTTCAATTAGATGTCTTGATATCCCGCCAGTGGCAAAAAATAATGAATAAAATTTTTCCAATTCAGTTTGATTTATTACAACCTAACAGGGTCGTCTGCCTCTCCCTCTCTCTTGGTGGCGCGGTCTCTCGTACACACACCAAAAAATTCATATATATATATATATATATATATATATATATATATATATATATATATCTAATATATATATATATATATATATATATATACTATATTTCAGAGACCAAACAGTCTCTCTCATGAGGCAGTGGATGAATGACAATTGTTTGTTTAAAAAAAACGTATCATCCAATACATATATCCTATATATATAATATATATATATATATATATATATATATATATATATATATATATATTATATATATATATATATAATATACTATATTTCAGAGACCAAACAGTCTCTCTCATGAGGCCAGTGGATGAATGACAATTGTTTGTTTAAAAAAAACAGTATTCATTCCAATATGTCACCCCGTTTTCTATTAATATTTCAATCCCGGCTTCTCGCCTACACATCTGCAGCAGCTTCCGGAAACTGAATTGGTAAAAAGGACAAAGTTTTGTAGAGAAATGACAGTTTTCTTAAAGATGTCAAGAGTTGAATTATTTATCTACACTATGGCACCACAAATTTAGTAAAACAAAAATTGATATATCGGTCATTTAAGGCTGCATAAGCTAACATAACTAAATCCATAATACTTAAAAAAAATAATAGTAATAAAATTAAACAATACACATAAACATTGACGACTCAGAGAACAGTACACGGCTTTAGTCCATGAGAGTAAAGTCATATTTTGCACCAGAAAATGAAAAATCATTCTCACAAAAATGCTAAAATCCCTGTGTTTTGGAATATACGCAATATTTGGCATTCTCAAAATAAAATGCTTTCGTATGAAATGTTCCATACCTCGGAATTATTCAATAAATTCTGTTGGCTATGAATTCATATATGCAGACGATTCCTAAAAGGATAGAAAAAAATAAATCAATCAATCCACGCATCACGAGAGATATCCTCAAAAGTCAGGGTAAACTATTTCCGTCAATTTGTTTTCATAAAATATACTCGCATATTTAACAACTCCCGCGCTATTCCTTCCTTTATAGAAATTTGGAAATGTAATAAAAACAACTTGTTTGTACTAGAAAATAATGATACAAAAATTGAATAATTTCATTTTTTCATCCCTAAGACGTTTTCGTGCGAACATTACAGAAAAAAGGAGCCAATTAGGAAGGATATGGGGTTATGGAAAGGTTGATTGTTATTTTTTTTTACTTCAAACATGAAGCGTTTTTATTTTATTGCACGATTCAGGTGAAAGGCAATTATTAAAAAATATGCAATAAAAGAAGTGATCTCTCTCTCTCTCTCTGTCTGTCTGTCGTCTGTCTCTCTCTCTCTCTCTCTCTCTCTCTCTCTCTCTCTCTCTCTCTCTCCTCGTTGGAAAACTAGGGACAAGGTTCCGAATTTTTTCATTTTAATTTAAAGAAAAATCTTACGGTCCAAAGCGTGGGGAAATGAATAAGACTTGAATATCTGAAGATATTATCATTATTATTATTTTGTTAAAAATGATTGCTGCTTCAGCACTATTAATCTTGAAAGAGTCTTCTCTATTTTTCTGATGACGGCTTTCTCGTTGTTGCTTAACAACGAGAAAGCCGTCATCAGAAAAATAGAGAAGACTCTCTAAAAGATTAATAGTGCTGAAGCAGCAATCATTTTTAACAAAACATGCCTACGAGAGGGTCTCCTTCCGAACAAGCCAATTAATCCTTACTGAAGACAGTTGGTAGTTAATCTGGAATAATGCAACATGCAACAGTATGTGAGTAATTGACAGCAATTTAACACAACGATTCCAAACTGGTGTAATCCATCTTTCAAAATGTAATTTGGTTAAGCTAGTAAAGTCCGATATGTCATCTAATCGAAAGAGAATTCGACCTTCCTGTCACATTGGTAAGATAAAAATCACGATCCAATCAAAGGTCTTGTATTTCTACGTTTTTCTTATCATTTGGTGGGGACACTGAAAGTCTCATGGTGTAGAGTTTAATATTAAGAGTTATTATACAAAATCATTTCCTCTGACTTCTTCTCCACAACAACTGCCAATTTAATTCTGCTGGATTGAAGTGAACAAAGCATAGGATTTTCTCTTCCAATAATGGGTCCTGTCATCAAATCTTTAGTAAATGAAAACAAATACCATTGTAAATGCCCCATAATCGCCCCCCTCCTCCCCCGATCCCCTGCTGGCATGACCCACTGCCCGGCTAACGCCCCCACCCCCCCAGGGAAAAATCTTGCAGGAAGTAACACACAGACGCCATATATATATATATATATATATATATATATATATATATATATATGTATTTATATATATAAAAATATATATATATATATATATATATATATATACATATATATAATATATATGTATATATATATATATATATAAATATGTATAAATGTATATAAATATTCGTATATATATATATATATATATATATATATATATATATATATATATATATATATGTATATATATACATATATATATACATATGTATGCACGGTTTCCCATATTAAGAAAAGTTTCCAGACAAAAGATAATTAGGTGATCTCACATTTACATCTAAAGTTCTACCACAAGGATTGAACCACACACTGGGCACAATACATCCTTGTAACACCTACTTCATACGTAGGCATAAAGGATTTGACAGAAGATCCAGATCCCCAAAAATACTGCGCCATTTAATTTATTTAATTTTGTCTTGCATGAAATTTCGGGTTTCATGAATATTAAAACCTTCAGCTCGATATTATTTTTCCGAATTGGTTTTCTAAAACTTGATAATAATTCTTTATCTTCTTCGCAAAACTGTTAATCTCAATAATGAGAAATATTTCCTTTTTGTTTTTTTAATCATTTCGACTTGTTATTACTAATCGCATTTGCTGCAGTGATTGGCCCTTGTGTCTGTTTAATAAGTAATCACTTGCGACAAAACGAACTTTATTCGTTATGGTGTATCACAACATTTCTGTATCAGTGGGTAATTATAACATCCAAATCAAGGCTCTGAATGACCCAATTAAAACTGGGTCGTTGGGAATTAAATGTGTGTGTGGTATGAGCTACTTTATTTCTGTAGTTTTTTCTTCAGGACTATTAATGTCTCTCTAGTTTACCGAGATTAATAGATTTACTTTAATTGATAATCATTACATTTTAATCCCATACAGCTGAATGAAAAATGAAATTAAGGCCAAAAGGACTCGTAGGATATCTCATCCCTTTACAAGTTGGTGTTAGTTATCTTATTTAACAACCTTTCAGAGTGTCATAAAGTGTCGTACGACACATTTTTTATCTGAAATACGTGACAGGTGAATTAATGATACCCGAATTTGGGGTCGTTTCTTACTACTTTCTTTCACCAACATTTTTATTTTTAGGTCATCGCTGTTGCCCTAAAAAATAAATAAAAAAATTTAAGGACAAAATATATCGTTTCAACAGTAAGGAAAAGTTGCTCCATACTTTACTATTTCAAGGAAAAACTGTCAAGAATTGGTGGGTAAGTTTCTTATATTAGGTGTGTCAGTATCTAAAACCTTTCAATGTTTTCCAATAATAAAACAAAAATGATTTACACTGCATGGAAAATGTTATGCAAATGGATATAGGGGATGGATCAGGGCCTTATAAGACTTTCATAAATGAAAGGCGTATTCATGCAACAGTCACCTTTGGTTATATAAGGTTGAGAAGATAATACAGTATTGCTTGTCTCTGATTAGGTTAACTAAATCATTCATAAATAATTTAATTTCTCTACAGAAAATCCAGCAGCAAACGAAGAAAAATTGTGTACAAGTATGATTACAGCGCACTTATTTTCATGAACAATCTCTCTTTGAGATTTTAGTCTTCCCTGCCAGATGTGAACAGGGAAGGTAGTTCACGCTGTTCCAAAAATGTATTTCTCTTCGATTCAATGTCTACCTCACTTGGGGAATTATAAAAGCAAAGCATTTTCTTATGACACAAAAAATAAGAAAAGAGCACTTTCTGTTGACCCAAAAAACATCTCTGATTACTTCAAGAACAACATGACAGAAAAAAGGTGTACGGTTACATTTTGAATGGGAAAATACCACACATATCCCACTCACTGATAGATAAAGAAAAATGTGGACCAGAAGAAGAGGATGGTGAAAGTATCGTTTGCCTATAATGAAATATCTGAAGAGTGCTTCAAATAAGATGAGGAGAAATGAAGAATTGAGAAAGTTGAAGATATATAGTGAAAATACATCCACCTGAACATTAGATTTATTTCCATGTAAGCATTGAGACATTACATACAAACCCAGACAGGGAAACCGAGAGCAATAAAGAAGGAAACGTGGCAATATAATTATCTCGGCTTTATAGCAAAGCAAAGCCGCCCTCCTCCTGCACGGATGAATCAACCTGGAATGGTCCTGAAATCGGGCTGGAACGCACAACCGGATTGTGACTGCGGACGTCTGAGGTGATATGAGGGGTTTGGGAGTAAAGGAGGGGAATGGAGGTGGGAAGGAGGAAAAGAGAGCGAAGATTCATTGTTCCACAGTTGAGGAATTCGTGAATACCGCAATATGATCCAGGTATTGACATGATACCAAGAGGAGTAGTTGTGTATTCGACTGCAAGATTCGTATGGCAGGATTCAATTTACTGTTTTATTTTTCATTTGCTTCAAATACAAGTAATGCATATCGCTCAACGAGTGCTTAATATGAATGATGAAATGTAAACACAATAATTATAATTAACGATTTATTATAGACTTGAAAATATTCATACCAAGATGGCCTGTCATATAGGACCGACGGCAAAAAGCACCGAAAACTACGTTACAGTGGCAAGGGGAGATTTATTTCGATTCTGGAAGAAATATATCGGAATTCGATAGGTTTGTGGAATCCTCTATATTTTGTTGGCCTCAACTTTTTGAAGAAGTTCTCTGTCTCACTGACCTGATTTTCTAAGTAGGTCTGGACTTTAATGTCTGGATTCTAGTTTTTCCTTTTTCCCCAAAGTTAAACATTTTCTTTTGTTTCCCCCCCCTGGTGGAAGTTGATGTATTTCGGCTACAGTAATTCTTTTGGCTGCTACAGGTATTTCTGTAGAACCCGAGACAAGCTCTTTCACTTTCTGGTGAGAGAATTCGATTTTCGAGGATTTGATTTAGAATTCCATTTTAGTTTCTCGGTAAAAGTTATTCCTTTCAATACTGCCACCTGATGATTTTTATCCGTTAAATTTTATCAAAAAAACCCTCTGACCCGTTCTAAAATGTAAGGGCGCATATTCCTACATGGGTGACCAAAATCATGGCTCCCATAGAAAGTCACAATAAAGAAAGTAAACATCACGTAATATAATGACAAAAACCGATAAATGATATGTCTCAGTTAATCAGACCCCAAGCAGTGTCAGTTTCTATTCACAAGGAAACAATTTCCTGCCTTATTTGCTGAGAGATTCACAGCAAACGTCAGTGACCCTTTCGCGGCTGTTCAGACAATTCAATTGGCGTTCAAGAATAGAAAGACCCAGTTTATAAGTTTAACTCTATCTCTCTCCACACTCACACATGTATAAGCGAATACCACAGGAAAAATAATAGGCAGGAATTCGTAGCCGAGCGCTTTCGTCCTTTAATAAGGGTTCTCTTCTTTTTTTTCTTGTGCCTCGACAATGTCTTACTGAAGGACGGAAGCTTTCGGCTACGAATTTCTTCCTATTATTTTTCCCTGTGGTATCCGCTTGTACTATATATATATATATATATATATATATATGATATATATATATATATATATATATATATATATATATATATATAATATATATATATATATATATATATATATATATATGTGTGTGTGTGTGTGTGTGTGTGTGTGTGTTCATATGAAATGGATGGACATAATTGAATAGATCTAAATGCTATTCTTGGTTGATAGGAATTAAGGTTATTAGAGAAACCCAAGGGAAAGGCAGTCCAGAATTTAGCTATCCAAAAACCATCGGTTCCCAGAACAAAGTTTCCTGTTGGTGGGAAGGAAATATACAAATGTAATGCAAGGAAATCGACAAGAAATAACCAACAACAAAGGAAAGATAAAGTATGTCATAAAAAACGGTAAATTATAGACAATCTAAACATAGTACTATTTACTTTTCAAGTGTATATATATATATAATATATATATATATATATATATATATATATATATTATATATATATATATATATATATATTATATATATATATATAATAATAATTATATAATTTTTTTAGTGTGTGTGTGTACGAGAGAGAGAGAGGACCGACTGACACCCCTGTAGGTGTAATAAAACACAGTTAATTTAAAGAATTTTATTCATTATTTTATGTATCCAGTGAGGAAACTACATTTCAGACCAAAATAATATTTTTGACACCAGACCCCTGAGTCATGGTATGTAAATTCGACGAGATATAGATTTAAAGACAATAGTTATCAGGAATGTTTTAGAAATATGTATTAAGAATGCCTTAAATACGATTACTAATTTTTCTAAATTCTGCCAATAGCTTGAATTTTAGTGAAATTTTAAAGTTGAGTGACAGACTCTGAGAGGGAGAAACCTCCTTCGCCATCAAAGGTCAAAAGTGAAGGAAAATTCCTTCCATTTGGTAACTAATATGAATCACCTTTCAACAGAAAAATGGTTCAGTGATAGAGTCAAGATATAGAGAGGATCGTAAACTATTAACATATAAAACATATTATGGTGATTTAATAAGGAAGACAGAGACGGTGTAAAGACCTGTGACGTCATCAAGTCCTGTCGGTGGTGACTCCCCGAGGATCCTTCTCAGGATTCAGTCTCTCCAGGAAGAAGGACTTCAGCCTTTAGGCTCCAAACTCGCTAAGGTGACGTCGCTTACCTACATTTTTTTTCGCTTTAACACCTCTTCTGGTGTGTGTATGTATGTGTATAGTATCATATAATGAATAGGTTGTGTAAATGAATACTGGATAACGAGTCTCCATAGCGAGTTCGGAGCCTGGAAGGCTGGAGTCCTTCCTGGGGCCTCTGAATCCTGAGAAGGATCCTCGGAGTCTCCACCGACAGGACTTGATGACGTCACAGATCTTTACATCCTCTGTGCCCTTGCTTATTGAATCACCATAATATGTTTTATATACTAATAGTTTACGATTCCTCTGTAAATCTTTGACTCTTATAAAAAAACTGAACCATTTTCTTGGTGAAAGGTGATTCATATTAGTTACCAAATGGAATGAATTTTCCTTCAATTTTTGACCTTTGATGGCGAAGGAGGTTTCTCGCTCTGAGTCCTTCATTCAACTTTAAAAATTAACTAAAAATCAGCTATTGGTTGAATTTAGAAAATTGGTAATTGTATTTAAAATATTCTTAATATAAATTTCTAAAACTTTCATCATAAATATGTCTTTAATCTTATATCTCTCGAATTTACTAAGATTGACCCAGTCTCTGGTGTCAAAAATATTATTTCCATTAGATGTCTAGTTATCCCACCAGTGTCAAAAAATAATGAATAAAATTTTTAAAATCAATGTGTTTTATTACACCTACAGGGTGTCAGTCTCTCTCTTTCTCGGTCACACGCTCTCTCATACACACATACACACACACACACACCAAAAAGATCATATATGTATATATATATATATGCGTGTGTGTGTATATATATATATATATATTATATATATATATATATATATATATATTAAAAGGTTTTATTGCCACGAAGGAAAAAAATGAAAAAGCGAGATAGCCAAATAGGACCGAAAGTACTTGGCTATCTCGCTTTTTCATTTTTTCCTTCGTGGCAAAAAAACCTTTATTTATACATAGCATCACGTTTTATATACTTCGTGATCAAGTTATTCATATATATATATATATATACATACATATATATATATATATATATTATATATATATATATATATATTATATATATATATATATATATATATATTTGTGTGTGTATAACTGAATCACGAAAGTTTGGAGCGTGATAAATGCATGTAAAGGTATAAGCTATGAAGGTAAGATAAACACTGGGGTAGCTGCAAGATCTTTCGATTCAACGTCCTTTACTTAGCAGACAAAACTGACTTACGTGAGAATCTGAGAGGACAAGGAGGGAAGGGTCGCATAAGTGACAGATAGGGATTGTAAGGAGATAAGTACCTGGAGAATGAGTAAACCCTTCCCAAACAAGCATAAACATGGATACAATATAAGAACAAAAAGATTAGGTCCAACTGCTCAGACACAGGGACAAGACAATTAAAGGATTATATTGGGCGGCAACTGACCACATTCAGATCTTTGGTAAACAAAACGTATTCACAAAACATATTAAAACATACTTATACATAGAAAATATATTACAAGGATTGTGTAAAGAAAGGTATTGTTGGGTCCATGTCTGTCTAGCAGGTCTCTGGTATATAAAGACCCCACACAATGAAGTTCGTGGGGTCGCAGCAAACAAGTGAAAGTGAACGTGTGTCAAGTTTCTAAAGAAGAGAATTTGGTAATATATTGTTTAGCATTAAGCGGTTTTCTTGTGCGAGTAACAGTGGTTGCCACTAACTTTTTTGGTGTGACTTTTTATATGAATAATGTTTAGTTGATGAGAAGCGTGTTGATTTGGGCTTTTGTGCTGTAAGTCGCAGTATAATTGGTGATTGGTAGTTTGTGAAGAATCGCTGGCCGGTGGGTCGTTGCTTTTGTGTAACTCGTCCATAATTTGTGTTTATGTTCGGTTTTGTAGATTGAATTTGTGTTTACTAATTGTTAGTAAAGTACTTTAAGTATTAGTGGGTTTTCAATGCTTCCATATACCTTCTCCTCCTAATACATCATATTTTTTTTTCTATATGACATGGGAGCCTGTCGAACGTAACTGGAACGTATCCTTACTCATTGTTAGGTTATTCCTGTCGAACGTAACCAGAACGTATTCCTACTCTAGTGTTAGTTTTCATTATTTCTATGTATTTTTGAGAGGTTGAGAGTAGTAACAGTGATAGTGCTATAGTGTTTGTCTTGTGGGCAGGTTATAAAAGATGTTTGATTTACGAGATTTCATAAGTAGTCCTAGTGGTGAAAAATTAGAAGGTATAACTAAAATAGATCGGATTGTTCTCGCTAGGTACTACTATAATGTAGAAGTATCGGAATCTGCGAGGAAGCAACAAAGAGTAAATAGTGTCTGTGAGGCGCTAATGACCTTAGGCATTTGTCTGATAAGGAAGGGTTGTTACTGATGAATTGGGGACGAGGAAGAAGTTAACAGCCAGCCAAGTGCTGGTGAGGATAACACTGAGGGTAGTTCAAGTGAAGAGGAAGGGGCCAAATCCAAATGTGAGAAGACAAAGTCACTCAAAGGGAAACCAAAAAAAGTCAAAACTTGTTTATGAAGGGATGAATATGGAGCAGATGAAGGTTCAATTGGATATAATTAGCCGGCCAAAACGGTAATATCTAATAAAAAAAAACATCCCATTTTGATATATTTCTATCTGTACCTTTTCTGTCCGCTCTCAAATCTTAAAAACTACTGAGGCTAGAGGGCTGCAAATTGTCATGTTGATCATCCACCCTCCAATCAGGAAACATACCAAATTGCAGCCCTCTAGCCCCAGTAGATTTTATTATACCTAAGGCTAAAGTTAGCCATGCTCATGCTTCTGGCACAGCTACAGGTGCCAACAACACAGGCCACCACCGGCTTCGGCTGAAAGTTTCATGGGGCGGGGCTGAGAGTTTCATACAGCATTTTATACACTGTATATTTGTATTTGTTACTTTGATGTCTAAATTATTTTTATATTCTAAATATTCTATATTTTTTCTATATTTTTCATATTCATTTTCTCCACATCTCCATTTACCCTTCTGTTCTCGAATCCTCACCCACGTTTTTTTTCTTTACACTACCGATTCTCAATGAGATTTGACTTAATTTCGCTTGAGTAATATAATGTTAAGTTTTTAAGCCCTCAAAATAATGAACACACACACACACAAAATATTGAACTAAAAGTATTAAGTCATAATTTGATAACAAACTGCATGAGAATCGAGCCGGTGCTTCCCGGCCAAAATGTGCAACTCGCATCAAAGGCAACCAAGGAGAGGACCAGCTAGAGATGAGAATTATAGTTTAGAGTTTCAACAAAAGCTCCATCTCTACGGCAAACTAGGTGCAGGTGCCTCCCAAAAGCAGATGTACGAATTTGGCTACATCAAAGTTTCTGCAGCAAGTGGTTAAATTATGTGTGTAGCGGGGGGGGGGGGGTGGGGTGGGTGGGGGGGGGGGGGGGTGGGGGGTAGTAGGGGAGCGGTTTCTACTGTTATATCGGTTACCACGTAAAAGAAACGAGGGACAATAAAGTTAAGGACGTGGAAACAGAAAGGTGGGGGTTACAATTGCCTCTTTTCCCCCATAAACGAGAGTCATTGGATTATCGCTTAGCCATTACCTGGGTAATGAGTAGGCCAACGGTCTGACTCTTATCATGTCGTTCTGTACAGCACCCTCAAAAAAAAAAGGAAAAAAACGATACCAAAAAATGCAAGAAATGACGCAATTCTAGTACATCGCCATAATCAGTGGCGCAAAAATAATGCAAGAAATGGACTCAGCGACAATATATCACTGTCATAAATAACAGACACAAAAATACAATGAATGACTAGTTTCCAATAGAGCGCCATCATGAATGACAGACACAAATGCAATCAAATGACGCAGTTCCAGTATGGCACCATCGTCAGTGACACAAAAATGCAAGAAGTGGCGCAATTCCAATACGGCTCCGTCGTCAATGACATACAGAATGAAGCCGAAATACAAAAAGTCCAAAATACACAATAAAAAGATTCCAAGAGGACTTGCAACCGAAAACTTTCTTGTAGAACTTCCAGAAATCATTCGCTGGAAATGTACCATTATTATTGCGACGTCTTCCTTCTCCCCGCCCAATGCGCCTGCGCACACAGGCTGTTGTTTCAAATGGAATTCATTTATTTAGCGGGGACGAATGCCTTTCACGATGCCTTAAGCAGAGCTAATGAGTTAATCTACTAGGCCATGATAATAATAATGATAATAATAATAATAATAATAATCCTCACCCTCCACCACCACCTACGACATCTCCCTCCCTGTTTCCCCTTCTGTTTCTGCAACGGAGGCAAAGTGTCCGCTAATTCCATTTCGCGGAGGTCGTTAGCAACATGACACTCGATGTCCATTGCTTCGGCCTGGTTTGGTTTGCTAAGAGGGTACAGCGAGTCTACTTTGATTGTCAGGGGCCTCAGAGGCGTGGTCGGTATGGTGTTGGCATGCCACCTCGTGGCCGCGTGTTCGATTATCGGGCATTCTATTAAGGTGTGAGAGATGTGTATTTCTGGTGATAGAAGTTCACTCTTGACGTGGTTCGGAAGTCACGTTGGTCCCGTTGCTGAATAACCACTGGTTCCATGCAACGTAAAAAATCCATACAAACAAACAAACAACTTTGATTGCCTGGGACCCAATAGAAAGAGGAATATGTCGAATAACAAAGACAAGAAAAAAACAATTTTAATAAGGAAAGATAATAATCGTTTCTTCGCTACAGGTGGGAGGCGGATAGTATTTTATAATTATTAATTATTTTAATCATGCGCTACGAGGGAGATGAGTAGAGAAGAATCAGATGTTTTTACATTCCAGTCAGCACGGAATTTATAAAATAATAGCTGTCATCACAGGATCACTTTATTCTCTATCGTATCAAATTCACAAGTGTTTCAGTAACAGGTACACACAGCAACTGTCAACTCAAAACTAATATTAATAATGAGTCATTCTTTTGGCTTATATGAAAATTATTAAAAATGAGTCATTCTTTTGGCTTATATGAAAATTATTAATAATGAGTCATTCTTTTGGCTTATATGAAAATTATACTTTGGACTAATTCTGTTGTCTACACTTTGCTTTATAGAAAAGGAGTGGTCGTTACTACAGCGTACAAACATAGGTTACAAGGAAGGTGCTTGTTACAACGATCACCTTCTCCAATTTTAAGGTCTCGATTCGTGCTATGCGGCAGAACAAATCAAAATCTTTACGAACTTGAAGGTTAAGATTACAACAAATTTGGTGATGTGGAATCATTTCCTTACCTTTATAATTTCTCTACTCATCAACCAGTCATAAACTCCAGCGCTAATTTCCAGCTCTGGGGAGAACTTCAGCCTTGAAAGGTAACGAGTCCATTGGAAAACTTTTATTATGACATATCTAAACTCTCTCTCTCTCTCTCTCTCTCTCTCTCTCTCTCTCTCTCTCTCTCTCTCTCTCTCTCTCTCTCCGTGACTGATAGATTCAACAACTTCCTTTACGAAAATCCCTCTCGTGTTGATGTTATTCATTTGTATTATAAAAAAATGCAGAACTTCACTTTCCGATGTTCCTGTCCCGAATTCCAATGGTCCATCAGCTGAATGGAATTTACTTTATCCTTATTTCGTTTCCATGGCGGCGAATTTGCATAGAAATATTTATTCACGTCGATTCGCTGACTGGTGGTCGGTCGATTAGTCGCTATAGTTTGGATGGAGGATTTGGATTTTGTGCGAAATCGAAAGAAATGGGTGTTATTTAAATTGCTTTTTAGTTTTCAAGGAAGACTACACACACACACACACACACACAACTATATATTTATTTGCATGTGTATGTGTGGGCGTTAAGTCACAACCTTCTTGGTAGAAACTATAATAATTGGCGATTGTATTGGCATTTGCAAAGACAACATAACCTGATTGTCTTCTTCTTCTTCTTCCAAAACTCCTTTTTTCTGTTCGATTCCTGATTGATTCCTGAGATCCGAAGGAGGAATCCCACGACAGAAGATATCAAATTTCGATCAAATTTATATGAGAAACATTTTTTTTTGTAATTATTATTTCCTAAACTACATATTTTTCTTATATAAAGGGGTGAGAGAGAGAGAGAGAGAGAGAGAGAGAGAGAGAGAGAGAGAGAGAGAGAGAGAGAATACTGCTATTGGTTTAACATATAACATAACAGTATAAAACATAACAAATAGATACGTCATAAAGATAACTACATAATTTATAGATTGAATTTATGCATGTGTAATAAACGAATGCATAAAAGAGAGAGAGAGAGAGAGAGAGAGAGAGAGAGAGAGAGAACTTCCGTACTCATTAAAAGAAAAAAACAATGGGGCCAGGCGAGTGCGTAAATATGTTAGTATGATCGATACGAATACAATATCTATCGTGAAACACGTATATGTATAGGTGAGCGCGTCACTGACGAATTATGCATTATTATATATTCATAAATCGGCTTATATTAACACTAATATAACTCCACGCGTCGGGAAGTTCTCGTTTGTGTCGACGAGAAGTTTGACTATGCCACTGAATGCTTTCTAAGAATTGGGAACAGTCTATTGATGGGAGTAGGAAAACCTGTTTGTGAAGCCTCAACCCTGTAAATGGACACATAATATTAAAACATAGTCGATACGTTTCAGAACAGGTGTAGTACAAGAACAAAGTTAACACTGAGATATGTTGATGTACATCGATTTGTAATTGTACCCATAGTTATTCTAGAAAAAAAGAACATGTTCTTAGTGTCAATCCAATTAACAGAAGCAAGGAATGTTTAATCCGTAAAGTGAAATAAACTATTTCTTCAATATGTTCTGAGGTTTTCTGTATTAAATATATATATATATATATATATTAATATATAGATATATATATATATATTATATATATATATACATATATATATATATATATATATATATACATTACTACATATATTTGTATATATAAACAAATATCAAATTGGGTAATTAAGATTTGCCATTGAAGGGACAGAGAGTGCTAGAGATGTCAAAAAGGATTAACTAGGAATTGGTTAATGGCATCAGGGGCAATTAGATAAACAGAAATATACAACTGAGAATTTATAAAGGGTTATAAAGAGGATACTAACACAATACACCAAATTTATCTTAAATCTAGAAAATAAAAAAAATGCATATAATGTCAAACACTGATAAATAAATAATACTGTCAGTAAACATACAGACCTATTTAAGAATAAAATGTTCTTGGCCTTTTGATGTCATATTTTCATAGAAAATGATGAATGGTAATCAGCCCACAAGAATAAAAATAGATGAAAATACACTAAAAATGAAAACATCAAAATTCACGCCATTTTCTTTGGTACAAATTTCAACGGCCAAAATTTCATAATATACTCCCGTATGAGCCTGTTCGACTGTATTCACAACAACAACAACAACAACAACAATAATAATAATAATAATAATAATAATAATAATAATAATAATAATAAATGGATGGATAAAATTATTCTGTCACATTAATGATAATGGAGCAAAAGTTATCTAATAACGACGTTCGGCCTGAAACGACCCTACTTCGCAGCCACTCAGCCCTGCAACAAGGAGAGAGAGAGAGAGAGAGAGAGAGAGAGAGAGAGAGAGAGAGAGAGAGAGAGAGAGAGAGAGAGAGATTTTGTTTTGCAATTTGACGTTACGATGAGTATGAGTAGTTTCATTTTCCGTTTTGACGTTACGATCATTAAAATTATATTTACCATGGAAAGAGGAGAGAGAGAGAGAGAGAGAGAGAGAGAGCTAAGCGTACTTGCGCGATCAAACTTTATATAATCATGCAATTGGATCGCACCTACCATCCATCACATATATATGACATCCATTGTGGACATATTTCTTGTGAAATTCATTACATCCAGAATGTTGAAAATGTATATTACTTCGTATAATACGAACGTTCCCGCACAGGAAAAAAATAATGATGAATATATTATGCTTGATATGCTACTTGCGCAGTTAAGCATAAACATATAATGGTTGGCATAAGCTGCAGTAAATCTACATTATATATAAAAAGACTCAGAGAGTGGTTATTCACGATGCAAAACAAAATGCACATTTCAGCTGATTTTTTTATTCTATGAAAAATTTTTTTCTGCAACTTATTTCTACCTGTCATTTCACAATTGCATATTTTACTAAAATGAGACAACGTCCAACTATAGGGCTTTAAAATACTAAACGAATAAACGCTGCATGAAAGTATTTTATTTCTCAAAATTACACTAAAATAACTCCCTACTGAGACAGTTGGAGTTAATCTGGAGCATGCAACTTGCAACAGAATGTGACTAATTGACAGCAATATAACACAACGATTCCAAACTGGTGTAATCCATCTTTCAAAATGTAATTTAGTTATGCAAGGAAGCCCGATATGTCATCTAATCGAAAGAAAATTCGACCTTCCTGTCACATTGGTATGATAAAAACCACGATCCAATCAAAGGTTATGTATTTCTACGTTTTTCTTATCATTTGGTGGGGACACTGAAAGTCTCATGGTATAGAGTTTAATATAAGAGTTGTTTATACAAAATCATTTCCTCTGACTTTTTTTTTTCTCCAAATCAACTGCCAATTTAATTCTGCTGGATTGAAGTGAACAAAGCATAGGATTTTCCCTTCCAGTAATGGGTCCTGTCACCAAACCTTTAGTAAATGAAAACAAATACCATTCTAACTGCCCCACAATCGCCCCCCTCTCCCCCCACTCCCCTGCTGGAATGACCCACTGCCCGGTTAACGCCCCCCCCCCCACCCCCCGGGGAACGGAATTTTGTTCGATCAATATCTTGCAGGAAGTAACACACAGATCTATATATATATATATATATATATATATATATATATATATATATAGATATATATATATATATATATATATATATATTTGAGCTACAAATGTCCTTTAATATCTAAATTCACTCTACCTCGGAATTTATATATTTTTCATATAGTACCGAAGGGGAATTTTTTAGTTGATAATAATTTCGTCCCCCATGGATCGACCACCATCAAGTGGACGGGAACGAAATCAGGACAGACAGTGACGCTATCCAATCAGCCAACAGAGATTGGATAGCGTCACTGTCTGTCCTGATTTCGTTCCCGTCCACTTGGACGGTGGTTCGATCCCATGGGGGACGAAATTATTATCAACTAAAAAAATTCCCCTTCGGTACATATATGAAAATATATAAATTCCGAGGTAGAGTGAATTTAGATATTAAAGGACATTTGTAGCTCAAATGATATATAAAGAATCATGGTTCAATGTGATAATAGTTCATATATATATATATATATATATATATATATATATATATATATATATATATATATATATATATATATATATATATATATATATATGTACGGTTTCCATAATAAGAAAAGTTTCCAGACAAAAAGATAATTAGGTGATCTCACATTTACATCTGAAGTTCTACCACAAGGATGAAACCACAAACTGGGCACAATACATCCTTGTAACACCTACTTCATATGTATGCATAAAGGATTTGAAAGCAACAGAGAGATCCAAATCCTCAAATATAAAGCGCCATTTAATTTATTTAATTTTGTCTTGCACGAAATTTCGGGTTTCATGAATATTAAAACTTTCAGCTCGATATTATTTTTCCGAATTGTTTTCCTCTCCAACACTTGTTAATTCTTTATCCTCTTCGCAAATCTGTTATCAACCAATTTCTTCAATTAGTCAAAAACTGATCCGTATTCAACATAACTTCAACCATTTGTAATTTTAATATATCTCAACATTCATGCATTTTTAAAAACTCTTTCTTCTCACATAATACGTATATAATTCATCTCAGCATCTTCCATATTTTATTTCGCGTACTCATTTCAATTTTTTGAAAAAGGGAAGTTTCCTCAATAATGAGGAAATATTTCCTTTCTGTTTTTTAATCATTTCGACTTATATGAGGGAGGCTAGAAGCACAGATTGGAACTTTGTTATTACTAATCGCATTTGCTGCAGTGATTGGCCCGTGTGTCTGTTTAATAAGTAATCAATTGTGACAAAATGAACTTTTTTCGGTATGGTGTATCACAATATTTCTGTATCAGTGGGTAATTATAACATCCAAATCAAGGCTATGAATGACCCAATTAAAACTGGGTCGATGAGAATTAAATGTGTGTGCTGAGAACTAGTTTATTTCTGTTTTTTCTTCAGAACTATTAATGTGTCTCCCTAGTTTACCGAGATAAATAGATTTACTTTAATTGATAATCATTACATTTTAATCCCATACAGCTGAATGAAAAATGAAATTAAGGCCAAAAGGACTCGTAGGATATCTCATCTCTTTACAAGTTGGTGTTAGTTATTTTTATTTAACAACCTTTCATAGTGTCATAAAGTGTCGTACGACACATTTTTTATCTGAAATACGTGACAGGTGGATTAATGATACCCGAATTTGGGGTCGTTTCCTACTACTTTCTTTCACCAACATTTTTATTTTTAGGTCATCGCTGTTGTCCTGAAAAAAAAAAAATTTAAGGAAAAAATATATCGTTTCAACAGTAAGGAAAATTTGCTCCATACTTTACTATTTCAAGGAAAAACTGTCAGGAAGTCTGGGGTCAGTCTCTTATATAAGGTGTGTCAGTATCTAAATCCTTTTAGTATTTTACAATAATAATAAATAAAAATGATTTTCACTGCATGGAAAATTTTATGCAAATGGATACAAGGGATGGACCAGGCCTAATAAGACTTTTATAAATGGAAGGCGTATTCATGAAACAGTCACCTATAACTATATAAGGTTGAGAAGGTAATACAGTTTGATTTTCTCTGAATAGGTTAACTAAATCATACATAAATAATCTAATTCATCTACAGAAAAGTCAGCAGCAAACGAAGAAAAATTGTGTACAAGTATGTTTACAAAGCACTCATTTTCATGAACAATCTCTCTTTGAGATCTTAGTCTTCCCTGTACGATGTGAACAGGGAAGGCAGTTAATACTGTTCCAAAATTGCATTTCTCTTCGATTCAGGAAATGTCGATAACAATTATTTCCCCTCCCTACACGACTGAGTCTGCTTCTTCTTCCACTAACTACCTCACCCGAGGGGGGAGCGGGTTCCTTCTCTTGTGACCTCGTTTGAGCGGAAAAGATACATGAAACTTTTCTTCATAGTAAAAAAAATAAATTGATAAAAAAAAGAATAAGTAACCCCAAGACAGAAAATGGAATTTCCTATGACAACAAAACGTAAATATACCTAAAAAGCATTGCCACTTAACACTGAATCAAGGAGACCCTTTACTCAGGGAAATAATTAAAAGAGGAGCAATATTTGTCATCTTGATTTGTAAGAGGGAGATGCAGAAATCGCTCACCATGAGCCATAGTGAAATCCATTTCTTGCAAAATATATTCTAAGCAGTAAACCTTATACAACAATCTTATTGACCTGTTGCACATTGGAACCATATTAAAATAGTACATTCTGACATTTGGTCAGAAGAACATCTAAAGAATTTAAAGATATAAGGAGTCAATTAGTAAGGAAAACAGTAACGTAAACGATTCCCATACTTCATCAGCATTAGTGACTCCGAGATACAATTTAAGGAAAAGATAGGACCAAGTGCAACAGGTCACTAACATTGTTGTATGAGGTTTACTGCTTAGAATATATTTTGCAGGAAATGGATTTCACTATGGCTCATGGTGAGCGATATCTGCATCTCCTCTCTTACAAATCAGAAGGGAGCAATTCTAAAGGATCATGACCAAGTGAAGATGATACACGACATAGCGGTTGTCACTATTAACGTCACTACGGTAAACCGTCAACAACAACAACTAACAGAATTACTGAGCAAAATAGAAAATGTCATAATTACAAACCAGAATAATTCCGTTTTGTGAAACTTAGAGAGGATATCAGCCCGGTTTTACCTAAGAGAATTACTGATGGTGATGTAGATAAAGATAGGGCTAGAATAGAAAAATTAGAAATGTGGGCCGCAGAACGAGGTACAATCATGACTAAAGTCATTGATGCAACTAACAAGAACCAAGATTTGATTATTAAACTAAAGGACTTTGTTAACAGTATAGCTCAGAACATTGCTACAGAGATAAATGACTTACAGGTCACAATTTGTGACTCAGTTGATGTTTGAAACGGAGACCTTTTTGTTGAATTATAAGGAACTTTTGAATGCGGTCATACTAGCTGCTAAAAATATTTTATCACCTTACCTCATCAGTCCTAGTGAATTATACCTTGTGATTGAAAAATGTATGTTAGATCATCACTTCAAACCGCTTGTGCGAGATGTTCTTACTTACTATAGTTAATACTGTGAAAAGAGTTTCTGATCACATTGTGTTGGTGATACCATTCAACAATAATGAAGTTAATAACCTGATATCCATTTACCCTTTTCCAATGCTAGTAAATAACAAGTCAATTGTTTTGAACCAAGACATAGTACATTTTGCATTGCAACAAAATTCACTTCTGTTGGTGAAACTAAGTGACAAAAATTTGATGATTGTATCATGCTTGAAGCCAATGAGTTTGTTTGTAATATACAGAGTTTTTATGAGCCACTTAACAAATTGTATTGCATAGATGATTTGATTAATGACAGGAATGGTGAGAATAACTGTGAGTACATCCCTTACAGTCCTGATTTCAAAGCTCAAATTTGTTATGATGAAATGGTAGTATTTTCACAGAATTAAGTAACAGCTAAAGTCACTTGTAGGAATAATCAATCTCAGATAATGTTTAATAACATCAAATCCTTTGTGACATCTTGTGAAGTAGTGAACAGAATTGTAAAATGAAAACAAATACTGGATAAAGAGTCACCATAGCGAGTTCGGAGCCTGGAAGGCTGGAGTCCTTCCGGGTGCCTCTGAATCCTGGAGGATCCTCGGAGTCTCCACCGACAGGACATTGATGACGTCACAGATCTTCATATCTGTGCCCTTTGCTTATTAAATCACTATAATTATGTTTTATATAGTTAATAGTTTACGATTTCTCCGTAAATCTTGACTCCTATAAACGCTGAACCATTTTTCTGTTGAAAGGTGATTCATATTAGTTACCAAATGGAAGGAATTTTCCTTCAATTTTGACCTTTGATGGCGAAGGAGGTTTCTCTCTCTCAGAGTCTGTCACTCAACTTGAAAAATTAAATACAATTCATCTATTGGTAGAATTTAGAAAATTGGTAATTGTTTTAAAAAATTGGTAATTGTATTTAAAGCATTCTTAATATAGATTTCTAAAACATTCATGATAAATAACTCTCTAATCTTATATCTCTCGAATTTTTATAAGATGACCCAGTCTGTGGTTTCAAAAATATTCTTTCCATTAGATCTATAGTTACCCCACCAGTGGCAAAAAAATAATAAATAAATTTTTATATAAGGTGTGTAATTACACCTACAGGGGCGGCTGTCTCTCTCTCTCTATCGGTCGCGCACTCTCTCATATACACACACACACACACACACCCCTAAAAATTCATATCATAAATATATATACATATTACACACACACAGACACACACACACACACACACACACAACACACATATATATATATACATATATATATATATATATATATATATATATTATATATATATATATATGTGTGTGTGTGTGTGTGGGTGTGTGTGTGTGTGTGTGGTGTGTGTGTGTGGGTGGTGTGTGTGTGTGTTAAATAAAGGTATAAGCCACGAAGTAAAGGTAAACAACGGAGTATCTGCAAGATCTTTCAACTCAGCATCCTTTAGTTTCCAGACAAACTGACTTACATGAGAAACTGAGAGGACAAGGAAGGGTCGTATAAGTGACAGATAGGGATGATTAGGAGATTCGTACCTAGAATCCAACACCTGGAGAATAAACAAGCATAAACATGGGTACAATTTAAGAACAAAAAGATTAAGTCCAACCGCTCAGACACAGGGACAAGACAATTAAAGGATTATACAGGGCACTAACTGACCACATTCAGATCTTTGGTAAACAAGAACTTATTCACAAAACATAATAATAAAACATCCATATACAAAGAAAATATCTATAAGGCAACTAATTTGTATTTAAGTCTGTGATTATAACTTTGAGGTCATTCTTAAACATGTTACAAATACAAGGGTCTAAATGAAACAGGCCACGACTAATCTTAAAATTACTATCTTTTGATCTTGCAATTACTGAACTACCAATCCAATTTATCCGGTGGTTGATTTCACTTAAATGAATGAATATTCCATTAGATGGTTGCCCAGCTTTGACAGAATATTCATGCTGTTTTAATCTTACTTCTAAACCCTTGCTCGATTGTCCGAGATAAAAGGAGGGGGAGTCCATACAACGAATTTTATATATTATGCTGTTGCTTTCCCTGGGCCCATTTTTTATTAACATTCCTTTTAGTGTGTTACTATAGGAAAAGACAAGGTTGACCTTAAAGGATTTTAACAATGATTTAATGGTTTCAAATCCGTTATAATAAGAATCTGCCATCATACAACTCACTACCCCTTGTAATTTTAATATTAGTCGTGGCCTGTTTCATTTAGACCCTTGTATTTGTAACATGTTTAAGATTGACCTCAAAGATATAATCACAGACTTAAATACAAATTAGTTGCCTTATAGATATTTTCTTTGTATATGTATGCTTAATATTATGTTTTCTGAATCAGTTTTTGTTTACTAAAGATCTGAATGTGGTCAGTTGCCGTCCTGTATAATCCTTTAATTGTCTTATCCCTGGGTCTGAGCAGTTGGACTTAATCTTTTTGTTCTTAAATTGTACCCATGTTTATGCTTGTTTATTCTCCAGGTGTGTTGGATTCTAGGTACGAATCTCCTAATCATCCCCATCTGTCACTTATACAACCCTTCCTAGTCCTCTCAGTTTCTCATGTAAGTCAGTTTGTCTGGAAACTAAAGGATGCTGAGTTGAGAGATCTTGCAGCTACTCCGTTGTTTATCTTTACTTCGTGGCTTATACCTTTATTAAACACACACACACACACACACACACATATATATATATATATATATATATATATATATATATATATATAGATATATATATAGTATATATATAATACGAGAGAGCGCGCCACCGAGAGAAAGACTGACGCCCCTGTAGGTGTAATAAAACACTCTTAATTGGATTAATTTTATTCATTATTTTTTGCCACTTGTGAGATAACTAGAGATCTAATGGAAATCATATTTTAGACACCACAGACTAGGTCATCTTATGTAAATTCGAGAGATATAAGATTAAAGAAATATTTATCATGAATGTTTGAGAAATCTATATTAAGAATGCTTTAAATACAATTACCAATTTTTTAAATTCTGCCAATAGGTGATTTTTAGTTAATATTTTAAGTTGAGTGACAGACTCTGAGAGAGAGAAACCTCCTTCGCCATCAAAGGTCAAAAATTGAAGTAAAATTCCTTCCATTTGGTAACTAATATGAATCACCTTTCAACAGAAAAATGGTTCAGTGTTTATAGGAGTCACGGTTTACAGAGGAATCGTAAACTATTAACTATATAAAACATAATTATGGTGACTTAATAAGCAAAGACATGGATGATGTGAAGACCTGTGACGTCAACAAGTCCTGTCGGTGGAGACTCTGAGGATCCTTCTCAGGATTCAGTCTCCAGGAAGGACTTCAGCCTTTGAGTCTCCGAACTCGCTTAGGTGCCTTCTTATCCAGTATTTGTTTCCATTTTTCAACTCTATTTCCTTATATCTATACTGAACTCATACATACACACACCAAAGGAGTTGTAAAAAGAAAAAAATGTAGGTCAACGACATCCTATGAGAGAGTTTGGAGCCTCAAAGGCTGGAATCCTTCCTGGAGACTCTGACTCCAGCCTTTCATGGCGAAGGAGGTTTCTCTCTCTCATAGTCTGTCACTCAACTTTAAAAATTCACTAAGAATCACTTATTGGCAGAATTTACAAATTTGATAACTGTATTTAAGGCATTTTTAATATAGATTTCTAAAACATTCATGAAAACTATGTCTTTAATTTTATACCTCTCGAATTTACATAAGATGGCCCAGTCTGTGGTTTCAAAAATGCTATTTCGATTAAATGTCTTGATATCCCACCAGTGGCAAAAAAAATGAATAAAATTTTTCTAATTAAATGTGTTTTATTACACCTACAGGGGCGTTTGTTTCTCTCTCTCGATCGCGCACTCTCTCGTACACACACACACACACACACACATATATATATATATATATATATATATATATATATATATATATATATATTATATATATATATATATGTTTGTGTGTGTGTGTACTATATTTCAGAGACCAAACAGTCTCTCTCATCAGGCAGTGGATGAATGAGAAATGTTAAAAAAAACAGTATTCATTCCAATATGTCACCCCGTTTTCTATTAATACTTTAATTCCGGCTTCTCGCCTACACATCTGCAGCAAATTCCGGAAACTGAATTTGGAAAAAGGACAAAGTTTTGTAGAGAAATGTCAGGTTTCTTAAAGACGTCGAGAGTTGAAGTATTTATCTATACTATGGCACCATAAATCTAGTTTAAATAAAATACCAGTGATATTTCGGTCAATTAAGGCTGGATAAGCTAACATAACTAAATCCAGAATACTTAAAAAAAAAATAATAATAATAATAATAACAATAATAATAATAAATAACATAAAACAATAAAAATAAATATTGACGACTCGGAGAACAGTACACATCTTAGTCCTTGAAAGTAAAGTCATATTTTGCGCCAGAAAATAAAAAATCTTTCTCACAAAAATGCTAAAATCCCTGTTTTGGAACAATATTTGGCATTCCCGAAATAAAATGCTTTCGCATGAAATGTTCCATACCTCGGCATTATTCAATATATTCTGTTGGCTATGAATTCATATATGCAGACGATTCATAAAAGGATAGAAAAAAAAAAATAAATAAATCCACGCATCACGAGAGATATCCCCAAAAGCCAGGGTAAAAATATTACCGTCAATTTGTTTTAATAAAATATACTTGCATATTTAACAACTCCCGCGCTATTCCTTACTTTATAGAAATTTTGGATTGTATAGAAATGATTAATTGTACGGCATAAAGTACTTTAAAATTGGTTAAAATGGGTAAAACAGGAAGCACGAAGGAAATGTAATAAAGACAACTTGTTCTGTACTGGAAAAAAAATATACAAAAATGGAATTATTTCATTTTTCCATCCCTAAGACGTTTTCTTGCGAACATGACAGAGAAAAAGGAGCCAATTAGGAAGGATATGGGGATATGGAAAGGTTGATTTTTTTTTTTTTTTTTTTTTTTTCTTTTTTTTTTTTTTTTTTTTTACTTCAAACATGAAGCGTTTTTATTTTGTTGCACGATTAAGGTGAAGGGCAATTATTAAGAAAATATGCAATAAAAGAAGTGAGATGTCTGTCTGTCTGTCTGTCTGTCTGTCTCTCTCTCCCTCTCTCTCTCTCTCTCTCTCTCTCTCTCTCTCCTCGTTGGAAAACTAGGGACAAGGTTCCGAATTTTATCATTATAATTTAAAGCAAAATCTTACGATTCTAAGCATAGGGAAGTGAATCAGGCTTCAATATCTGTAGATTTTATTATTATTATTATTATTATTATTATTATTATTATTATTATTATTATATTATTATTATTATTATCTGAAATATGGGCAGAAATATAAAGCACCGTGTTTTAGTTATGTGGTCATGTTAATGACTGTTTAGATAAAACAACCATCCAACTGTGGTAGTTTCTTATGTTAGCAAAAAACAGTATCCCATGTGTGGCGTCATTTAGAATGAAAAAAAAAAAAAAAAAACCTTCTACACAAAATAGCAGATTATTAGGTAAAGTATTAACACATGGTAATGGGCGACTAACTAGTACGATTTACCCGAATATCAACTGATAATGAAGTAAAACATTCTCGTTGTGAGATGTCATTTAAAAAAAAGAAAAAAAAAAAGTTACACATATCTGAAACGAAACCAGAATAATCTGTGTCTAACAAATGTGAAGTACAGCTGGGCAGGAGCCCTTCACAGGTATCTCCGGAAATTGCTTCTGAATGCGATGCAATTGCTTCGATCAGCGATTTCACTCTGACAGAATATTGCTTCTAAGTGGGCTTCCGTTTAGAACGACGAATAACAAGTGCATGAATGTGTGAAATGCTAAATACTTCCTTTCCGGAGAGAGAGAGAGAGAGAGAGAGAGCAGTTCAGCATATCTAGACCAAATATTCCCCTGAGACGTTCCCTAACACGCTTTCGGAATTATTATTAATAACCCACTAGAGTAAGCGTACGCGGAACAGAAGGACAATAAATAATCCATCCGTTACAGCAAACGGCTGGAAATGTATAGGGATTTTTGCATTCTGGTGAATGGATTAAATAAGTATAAAATTTTATAATTATACTACGGAAAAATGAACGCAACCTATTAACTCCATCCCCAGCAAATAAATAAGTAATAAATGAATAAATATATAGAAATTTTACATAAGGACAACAAGTCTTAGAATATCACCCTTTACTCAAACTACATTTATGCTAACTTATTACAAGAGATGGCCGAGGCCACCCCCCCTCCCTCTCTCTCTCTCTATAAAAAGAGAAAAAAGAAAAAAAAGTGGGAAGGACACAAGATTACAAGAACATAAACAAGCTGTCAGGGAGGGAGCTAAAACTACAAATAGTAGTAGTGATACATATATATACATACATACATATATATATATATCTATATATATATATATATATATATATATATATATATATATATATGCGTGTGTGTACACTTATATATCTTTAGGAAATGAAACTAAGCTTTCATGATGAAAATAGTTTAGAGAGGAAGAAATCACGAATATATTCAGATCGAACAACTACCAAAAATTGACAACTTTTATGTATTGCCGAATCATAAAATAACTGAATACGTATAATATTGAGACCGACAAAAACATTCACGGTAGCAACAACAACAAAATAATAATCGTAATTGAAATGAAATGATAGTAACTTTCAAATATCAAATGATGCTACTAATCTCATTTATCAGTATCTGTTCAGCACAATATTTAAAAACTTAACACTAAATTTTTCCGGTGCATTCATTTACAATCGTCTTCTTTTTATGAAAATTTAAGGCTTTTTATAACAATTTTTTAAGGATTTACATTCATAATGACGGATGCTGATGAGATGAAACTGGATGAAAACAAAAATCCTTGCTTAGCGTTCAATAAATTGACGTCAAACTGTTATTTGACATCTGGTTTAACAAGTATTTAAAAGTCCTTGTCCATATCTGTCAAAATAGAACAAATGCAAACTTGTGTAAAAGCATAACTGCATTTCAAATCATTTGTATTTTTTTTTTTTTTTTTTTTTTTTTGGAAAATAAAAGACGCGCACAAGACAGAAACACCTGCTGACAGGCAAGATGTCAACGTACACGATAGTCGGAAAAAAAAACTACTTCCATTATTCAGATCTTTTTTCTGTTTTTTTTTTTTTATCATCTATTTTCCTTTTCGTTCTGTTTCACTATTTGTTCGTATGTGGTCATTCCATCTGGTGGAATCGTCTTCATGATCTAACGGCATTTCCGGATTGTTTCACATTTCACAGAAGCATAACCATTCGTACGAATTCATAACCACACAAGATAGTTACTCAATCCCGATACCATTCTCCCCTCCCCTACTTACCATCTTTTCCATCCTCTACCATACTATGGTAGATTCACATCAAACGTGCATCTGATATCTAGGCCCGTCCCCTACGACGCTCCTGATTGGCTGTTCATAAGCCAATATCAGGGCTGGAAGCTCCCATTATCTACTGAGAGATACTTTTAAAAGACATGTCCCTCAGGAGAGGGGAAACACACATCCTGCTTATGTGAACTCTTATCAACAGCCAATCAGGAGCGCCGTAAGGGACTGGCCTAGACATCAAATGCACAGTTGATGTCAGTCTACTATAGTGAACACTGTTTTTAAATTCATTCATAATGTTTGCCATTCCCTCATTCTTTTCCTTCGTCCAACCTTATGTCTCTCATCCTCAGTTTTCCTTGGGGTGCCATTTTTCAATAAGTCAAGACTGATCCGTCGTCAACATAAACTCACCGATTTTATAATTTTAATAAATCTCCATATTCCTCCCTTTATTTAAGCTCTTTCTTCTCACATATTACGTATGTAATTCGTCTCAGCATCTTCCACATTTTATTTCGCGTACTCATTTCAATTTTCTGAAAAAGGGAAGTTGCCTCAATAATGAGGAAATATTTCCTTATTGTTTTTTAATCATTTCGACATATATGAGGGAGGCCATACGCACAGATTGGAACTTTTGTGGATTTCTAATTGCTAATCGTATTTGCTGCAGTGATTGGAGCGCGTGTCTCGTAGTAAGTAATCAATTGCGATAAAACAAACTTTTTTCGGTATGGTGTATCACAACATTTCCGTGTCAGTGGGTAATTATAACGTCCAAATCAAGGCTCTGAATGACCCAATTAAAACTGGGTCGATGGGAATTAAATGTTTGTGCTATGAGGTAGTTTCTTTTTTTCTGTTAAGGTTTTTTATGACTTTTAATGTGTCTCTCTATTTTACCGAGATTAATAAATTTACTTGAATTGATAATAATTACATTTTAATCGTATACAGCTGAATGCGAAATGAAAGAGGACAGCAGGACTCGTAGGATATCTCATCCCTTTATAAGATAGTGTTAGTTGTTCTTATGACACATTTTTTATCGGAAATACGTGATAGGTGGATTAATGATACCCGAATTTAGGGTCGTTTTTTCACCAACATTTTTATTTTTAGGTCATCGCTGTTGTCCTAAAAAAAAAAAAGTTTTAAGGACAAAATAAATCTTTTCAACAGTAAGGAAAAGTTATTCCTTACTTTACTATTTCAAGGAAAAACTGTCAGGAAGTCCTGGGGTAAGTTTTTTATATTAGGTGTGTCAGTATCTAAATCCTTCCAATATTTTCCAATAATAAAAAATAAAATGATTTTCACTGCATGGAAAATTTTATGCAAATGGATACAAGGGATGGACCAGGCCTTATAAGACTTTCATAAATGAAAGCCGTATTCATGCAACAGTCACCTATAACTATATAAGGTTGAGAAGGTAATATAGTATTGCTTGTCTCTGAATATGTTAACTGAGTCATACATAAATAATTTAATTTCTCTACAGAAAAGTCAGCAGCAAACGAAGAAAAACTGTGTATAAGTATGATTACAACGCACTTATTTTCATGAACAATCTCTCTTTGAGATTTTAGTCTTCCCTGTACGATGTGAACAGGGAGGGCATTTCATACTATTCCCAAAATGTATTTCTCTTCGATTCAGGAAATATGAATGACAATTTCTCCTCCCTACATGACTGAGTCTGCTTCTCCTTCCACTAACTACCTCGTGACCTCGTTTGAGCGGAAAAGATACTTTTCTTCGTAGAAAAAGAAAAATAAATAAAAATGAATTTAAAAAAGAAATAAGTAACCCCAAGAAAAAAAAGGGATATTTCCCACAAATCAAGAATTCAAAAAGTTAAATTTTCTATGAAGAGAAAACGTAAATATACCTAAAGATCATTGTCACTTAACACCGAATCAAGGAGGATCTTTACTCAGGGAAATAATTAAAAGAGGAGCAAAATCTGTCATCATTAAATGATTTATGGAGGGTATTTTCTCTCAAGCATAAAGATATAAGCGGGATCTCTCTCTCTCTCTCTCTCTCTCTCTCTCAAAAAAAAAAAAAAAAAAACAATAGATATTCTCTGACGGTACAAGAAGAAATAAAAGCAGAGAAATTTACAGGAAAAAATAACAACCAAGGTAATAAAATAGAGAATTTCTAATTCAACAGGTAAATGAGATGCATTTCATTCAAGACGGAATTATAAAAGAGAAGCATTTTCTTAGGACACAAAAAATAAGAAAGGAGCACTTTTTGTTGAGACAAAAAAAAAAAAAAATAAATAAATAAATCTCTGATTACTTTAAGAACAACATGAGAGAAAGTCTATGGCTTCATTTTGACTGAATGATGATTTCTATCTGTCAAATTTCATCAAAAACCCTCAGACCCGTTCTATAATGTAAGGGCGCATATTCCTGCATGGGTGACCAAAATCATGGCTCCCATAGAAAGTCACACTAAAGAAAGTAACATCACGTAATAATTAATGACAAAAACAGGTAAATGATATGTCTCAGTTAATCAGACCCCAAGCAGTGTCAGTTTCTTTCACAAGGAGACAATTTCCTGCCTTGTTTGCTGAGAGACTCCCAACAACGTCCAGTGACCCTTTCGCGGCTGTTCAGACAATTCAATTGGCGTTCAAGAATAGAAAGATCCAGTTTATAAGTGTAACTCTCTCTCTCTCTCACTCTCCACACTGACACATATATAAGCGAATACCACAGGAAAAATAATAGGCAGGAATTCGTAGCCGAGCGCTTTCGTCCTTTAATATGACTTTTCTTCTTTTTTTTCTTGTGCCTCGACAATGTCTGATTGAAGGACGAAAGCATCCGGCTACGAATTTCTTCCTATTATTTTTCCTGTGGTATCCGATTATATTATGAAGTAACGTGTATTTACTGTGATTTTTTAAACACACACACTCACTCACACACACACATACATACATACATACATACATACATATTAGCATACATACATACATACATACATATATATATATATATATATATATATATATATATATATATATATATATATATATATATGTGTGTGTGTGTGTGTGTGTGTGTGTGTGTTTGTGTATAAAACTAAAATTATTCATATGAAATGATGGACATAAATAAATAGATCTAAATCCTATTCTTGGTTCATAAGGAATTAAGGATATTAGAGAAACTCAAGGGAAAGGCATTCCAGAATTTAGCTATCCAAAAACCTTCGGTTCCCAGAATAAACCTTTTCTTTCCTGTAGGTGAGGAAAGGAAATATACAAATGCAATGCAAAGAAATTGACAATAAATAACCAACAACAAAGAAAGATAAAGTATGTCATTAAAAAACGGTAATTATAGCATCTAAACATAGTACTATTTACTTTTCAAGTGTGTGTATATATATATATATATATATATATATATATATATATATATATATATATATATAGTATATATATATATATAATATATGATATGATTTTTTGGGGATGTGTGTGTGTGTGTGTGTGCACGAGAGAGAGAGAGAGACCGACTGACGCCCCTGTAGGTGTAATAAAACACAGTTAATTTAAAGAATTTTATTCATTATTTTATGTATCCAGTGAGGAAACTACATTTCAGACCAAAATTATATTTTTGACACCAGAGCCTGGGTCAGGTTATGTAAATTCGAGAGATATAGATTTAAAGACATAGTTATCAATAATGTTTTAGAAATATGTATTAAGAATGCCTTAAATATGATTACTAATTTTCTAAATTCTGCCAATAGCTGAATTTTAGTGAATGTTTAAAGTTGAGTGACTGACTCTGAGAGAAGGAAACCTCTTTCGCCATCAAAGGTAAAAAATTGAAGAAAAATTCCTTCCATTTGGTAACTAATATGAATCACCTTTCAACAGAAAAATGGTTCAGTGTTTATAGGAGTCAAGATTTACAGAGGAATCGTAAACTATTATCTATATAAAACATAATTATGGTGATCCAATAAGCAAGAGCACAGAGGATGCAAAGATCTGTGACGTCATCAAGTCCTGTCGGTGGAGACTCCAAGGATCCTTCTCAGGATTCAGAGTCTCCAGGAAGGACTTCAGCCTTTGAGTCTCCAAACTCGCTCACGTGGCGTCGCTTACCTACATTTTTTTTTCGTTTTACACCTCTTCTGGTGTGTGTATGTATGTGTATAATATATATATAAGTGAAGAGAGTTGTGAAATGAAAACAAATACTGGATAACGAGTCACCATAGCGAGTTCGGAGCCTGGAAGGCTGGAGTCCTTCCTGTGGCCTCTGAATCCTCAGAAGGATCCTTGGAGTCTCCACCGACGGGACTTGATGGCGTCACAGATCTTTACATCCTCTGTGCTCTTGCTTATTGAATCACCATAATTATGTTTTATATAGTTAATAGTTTACGATTCCTCTGTAAATCTTGACTCCTATAAACGCTGAACCATTTTTCTGTTGAAAGGTGATTCATATTAGTTACCAAATAGGAGGAATTTTCCTTCATTTTTTTACCTTTGATGATGAAGGAGGTTTCTCTCTCTCTCAGAGTCCTTCACTCAACTTTAAACATTCACTAAAAGTCACCTATTGGGTGACTTTAAAAAAAAAAAGGTAATAATAATTAAAGTAATTCCTAATATATATTTCTAAAACATTCATGATAACTATGTCTTTAATTTTATATCTCTCGAATTTACTTAAGATGACCCAGTCTGTGGTTTCAAAAATAATGTTTCCATTAGATGTCTCGTTATCCCACCAGTGTCAAAAAATAATGAATAAAATTTTTAAAATTAAATGTGTTTTATTACACCTACAGGGGCGTCAGTCTCTCTCTCTTGGTCGCGTGCTCTCTCGTACACACACACACACACCCACACCAAAAAAATCATATCAATATATATATATATATATATATATATATATATATATATATATATATATATATATATATATATATATATATGTGTGTGTGTGTGTGTGTGTGTGTGTGTGTGTAGTTACGATGTCCACATCATGAACAACCATAACACATATTTAAAAAACAGGTTTTATTATGAGGAGGAGAATTACACACAAAACAACACTTCAAAGGACTTTTTTATGCTTAAATAACAAACACTTGCAGATACGACCGGTATCTAAGAGCTCAGGTAATACTCATGGAAAAATTATTAATAAATATAATAAAACAAAACTTACCTGACATTCAAACAAGCAGTTCTAGAGGTCTCCGAGTGAATAGGGAGTATTCAAAAACAATTTCTTGAGCGAGAGGTTCTTCTTCAGCCACCGATACGAAGATACGCCTGGAAATCACAATCCAGGAAGGAAACAACTCTCCTGAAATTCCCACATCTAAACAGGCCACACCAACGTAACTCGAGAGGGCCAACGCTGCTTCTCATACAGCCACAACCATCAGATGGGAACGGAATTGATTGCTCCAACTCAACGGCGAAACACCGGATCCAACGATGTATCTTTCAAAAGTATCAGTGACCTTCCTTGAAGACAGACACCTTCTCACTGCCGACCATAACTCTCGTTGCTGTGACGTGACATCCGAAACCTTCGTTCCTGATCGATAAATGGGGAACAAGAAGTTAAATGGCATTTGGAAAATTGTCTAAACATCTCTCTCCCGAACTATTCAAAACAGATTATTTACTTATTTATATTACACTTCCCCCCTTAAAAGGAAACAATATATATGTAATATATATTTTGCATCAAACAAAAATCAGGTCATCCAAAAACTACAAGAAGTCACATCCTTATCAATGCATCCGGAATGACGTTCTCCTTTCCTTTGATCTGTAGGATATTCACATCGCAGGGTTGTCAAAATAGACTCCATTTTATTCATCTCTGATTGTTGTTCCTGAAACGATTCAAATATTTTAATGGATTATGGTCTGTATATACGGTTAATGAGGAGGTGGTACTGGTATATACCTCAACATATATATATATATATATGTATATATATATATATGTGTGTGTGTGTGTGTGTGTGTGTGTGTATATATATATATATATATATATATATATATATATATATATTATATATATATATATATATATATATATATATATATTTATAAGATAGAATGAACGCCAATGAACTTGAACAAAAAACCGTGGGAATAACCTGGATATAAAGCATTGAAATAAGAGAAAATTCCTAGAATAAACCGTAAAAATAAAATAGTAAAAAATCGCAATTTACACATTTCTTTTTAGAATCACGAAAAAAAATATATATATATTTTCAAGTCTGAGTATTTACTGAAGCAAGTTTTTATTGTTTTATCTGATGACAATTTAGGATCACGAAAAAGGTGTTCGTAGTTGATTTTTGAGATTAAAGACGTTAATTTGTTAAACAAGAGTGGAGAAGGGAAAAAATCTCATAGCTATCTGATCGAAAAGTTGAAAACATATTAAAGAAAACATTATCATCTTCCAGTAAAGACTTTATCGATCATTCGTTGGTTTAGTGAATTATGTAATATACGAGTCTACCTTCCTCTCCAATAATGGATACCTACACAAACACTCTACATCCCATTTGTTCTAAATGATTTGGGAATCTTATGAATTAAATTAATTTCGTGAAATAATTTCTCATATACGTATATTGTCAGGCCACATGGGATGTTTTCCAAATGTAGTAGTTTGAGGAGACTTTTATACGATTTGATAAAAAGAAATAATGTCTAACTATAGGGTGTAAACACTGAAAATCTGAAATAATCACAAGGCAAAGAAAGCAAATTAGACGATAACAGAACAGTTAATAGAAGAGCAAAGGCAGTGTCTTGTTATAATGTCGGAGCACAGAAAAAAATGGGCCATAAAAATTCATTACCATTTGAATTTCCGTAAGGAATTCAAATTATTGTTTTATTCAAAGTCTCAGTATTCGGAAATTCTGATTGTGGAAGCTTGCTTTCTGAGACTCTTTGAATAAAACAATTGAACTCCTTACGGAAAGTCAAATGGTAATGAATTTTTATGGCCCTTAAATGTAAAGGATCCAACCACTTGAACATCTTCCGTTCATTTTGAAAATAAACGTTACCTCAGGTTGACTCCTCTCAAAGCTAAAATACTTCCAGAAAAAGTGGCCTCATAGTTAACAATAAATTTATGTAACTTTTGGTTTATTTCAGTAATTGTCCCATTTAGATTGTTGGTGTTTAGTCCATTCGGTTTAGTCCATCTACAATGTCTACTGTGCATTAATGGCATTATACATGCGTACTCGTATAAATGCTTGTGATGAAAAAACTTCTATACTATTTCCATAGTACATCCGTACAATACTCTCACCCGCACCCTTACAAATATACATACATATTCATATACGTGTATACTTTTTTGTCATATGGTGGTACTGGAGTAAAAGAGAAACAGAAACCATTGGAATTTTGTGTACAATAACGGTAACTACCCATAAATGAGATTCTCAGATTTGGCAATTACAAAATGGTGATATTATTTTAACACTTCGTAAGTTCATAACATGTTACTCATCAGATTTGGCGATTGCAAAGGGGTGATACTATTTTAACGCTGCATATTATGCTGCTCACTTATAACAGCTGCATTAAAGTCTCATACTGTACTCTCCTGACTGTCTGCTATTATGAGTTGCTTACTTTTAGAACTGGTCACTATTTGATCAATTTTCTGTATATGGGCGTGTATGCTATCAGGTAATACATCATACAATTTTCCAAGTCGATATTTGTCTAGCGGCTACGATTGTCACTTTTAATGAATACCATTTATGCCAATGTATTAGTGAGAATGCATTGAATTTAACATGATACCTCGTACACCCTGCAAGGATATTTTGTACACCCATTCCCTGGAGTTACCGACCCCATAACCTGTTTATGACCCCATTTAATGAGCATTACGACCCCACTTGGGATCCCGATTCCTGATTTGGGAACCCTGTCCTAGATTACAGGAATCAGCCATCTTGATCAACTATAGCGACGAAAAATTAAGCAATGACTTTGTAATGCGCATATGGGCGAGTAGGGTATGCCAGGCTCCAGCTGCAAATGACAGTTTTAAGCGCTTGGGTTGACTGAGGAGATTATGACGTTGATATTTTTATTATTATTATTATTATTATTATTATTATTATTATTATTATTATTATTATTATTATTAGGACGAAGCCATCTGTAATCTACAGCAACAAGGAAATTATAATTTGATTGGTTAATATTACATGTTCATTATCAAATGAGTACAAAAACATGAGAGTGTGAACTGATCAGTTTCTCTGAATGAGAGAGAGAGAGAGAGAGAGAGAGAGAGAGAGAGAGAGAGAGAGAGAGAGAGAGAGAGAACATTCAGCCTTTAGGTAAATAGATAGGTATCAAACATGTGGGGTTGATGTAACGTCCTTGATGTTTGTTTAGTGTTCGAAACATTCAAACTTTTTAAATCAGTTGAAAAAAAAAATTTTTAAAGGAGAAACACAAATAAGGAAACTACCGAGTAAAGAGGAGAGTCTTCAGATGAAAGAGGAAAAAGAAACAGAATAGAACTTTAAGATGGATGAAGATTGATTGAGACTGAAATAAAGCGAGGATTATATTTTGACAAGCCTATTCAAAAAAGTGCGAAGAATTCAAGAAGTTAAGAGGTATTGTGGCTAACGTGGCTTCTGTTGTTGTTCTTAATGAAGTTTATTTTCTTCAAGACCGAAGAACCCGAGAGCATGCTGATTCTAGCATTGCTTGTCGGTTCTAGTAACCTTATAATGAATGAATTTTCCTTTTAATTTAAACTGTTTGATTATCATACCATCAGGACTTTAATCTCACCTCTCATGCATCATTCTTAAGTAATTCCGTGTGATAGGTTGTCCTTTCACCTGTGTGTGTGTGTGTATGTGTGTGCGTGTGTGTATAAGCACACGCACTTTAGCTGGTTATTTCAAGGGCGGAAAAGCGGATTTTGAAGAACACGAGTGAAATCCTCGTATGGGTGACCCTTCCTTTGAGAGAACGTTTGTGGTCTTTGATGAAAGATAGAGTTTATGCTCATAGAAGTGATCTCTCGTTTTATCGTTCCATCTTTGAAGTGGAGGCTGAAAATGAAAATCTGTTAACCAGGGAAGTGATTACATTACTTGAATTTAAGATTAACAATGACCTTCATATTATCCTCGCTCAGTACCAATGGTTTGCAAAAAAGATATAATGGAATCTTTTTTGCATTATGATAAAATTTAAATTTCTTTTAAATGATTACATTTTCCTCATAAACCAAATTTAGTAACTCTGCTGTCCTCCCACCAGCCTTTGCACCATGACTTTGTTCTAAACAAAGAATATCATCGATCCTTTAGATCATAAGAGCAGGTCTGTTTTTCTTTAGAACAGCAACAAATGTGAACAGGTATAAAGATGGACGTGGCTTTTTGGAATAATACAGATATCTTTTCTGTATTTGGTTCAATACAGTTTTGATAAAAACAACTGCTCTATTCTTTTTAATACGCACACACACACATCTTAAAATAATTGGGTCTAAAATGAAATAAAAATTGTCTTGCCTTATTGATGTCGATCCGACCTTAAAAAGCACGGCATATCACACTTGGGGCACTTCACGTCTCTCGGTACCACAGCGTGTTCTCGCAAAAAGGATAAACTTTCTTCATGATTACGTATAAATCGTGATAGTCCCACATCAGTCTCGGTAGGCGCTCCTACAACTTTCCCACTCGGAGGCCATCGTTGAATTGAAAACATTTTTTTGTGGGGAAGAACCTGCCGTCCTTCATGAAAAGCCAATCAAAACTTAGTACAAAAATACATAAGAATTGTGACTGG
This sequence comes from Macrobrachium nipponense, assembly GCF_015104395.2. Taxonomy (NCBI): domain Eukaryota; kingdom Metazoa; phylum Arthropoda; class Malacostraca; order Decapoda; family Palaemonidae; genus Macrobrachium; species Macrobrachium nipponense. The sequence continues at coordinate 3,337,297 of NC_087220.1, forward strand.
GCAAAATCCATTAGACAAAAATATTACATTACATGGACGTACAAGGCTGTAATTAGAGGACTGCGATGAGTAGGTGGAGCTACTGCTCAAGGAGGAGGAAATTGTCACAGTGAGCAATGTGGGGAGGAGTCAAGTAGGAAGGAAACGAACATACGAACAAACGAGAGCGACTCTTCGTGACAGTAGGAAACCTCAACAAAGAACTTGGAAAAATGCTGACTTACCCTAATTTGATTAATTTTTTTCCTCTGCAATTATGCATTTGCGCAGGTAATGTATTTAGAATAAATATCTTGCTTTCACGTGTTTTACCCAAGAAGAATATAAATTACAACGATCAAAATTTTGTATTTATTAAATATTAAATACTGTTAAATTTTCTTGGGTGTTTGTTTCCGCTGACCTTCAGCACTGAGTTACAATTATTTCTGACAACATCTTTATAATTTACGACCTTGCATAACAACCCCGAGGGTTGTGACAGTTGTGGGGTGGTGGGGAGGATATTGCGGAAAATGTGAGCTCCATTTTTTCCGACCTAAATCTCCACCTGCGTTTCCGATTTAGCTCGCGAAGAAGAAGTCAGGCAGCAGGGGTGTTGGTTCTCCTTTATGTGTAAATCATTGTACGTAAAAGTATTTCTCCGAGGCTGCTGAATCACATGAACTACGTTGCTAAAAAAGGAGAGTCTTTGTTTGAAAAGCATATGTCCTAGTTTTGATAAAATAGCCACGAGTTTTAGAATCTTTGGATTACAAAAGAGAGAGAAACCCAATCC